>NC_052535.1:74558017-75158433 GCF_016699485.2 Gallus gallus | reverse complement strand
TTCTAGTTCTCTGCTGTCAATCTAGCTGCCATTTAACCTTGTGATGGAGTTTCATTACACCTTGCTCTAACACCCATATTCTCTTATTCCCGAAGATATTTATGGCAGAATAGGCATAGGGGCATTTCCAAACAAAGCTGTGACCTGATTGATGGTAAAGCCTATGGAAGTCTGTCAGCTAACTATAAAGAGCACATAATCAGACCTTCTAGAAACATATGTGAAATATTTCCTCTCCTCACTCAGTATTAGGACACAGAAGCTGTCCTGATAGGAACACTGAATGTTTGCTATTGAGCTGACTGCTTTTCAACAAATTCTCATAAGCAGAGGGAAGAATTTCTAGGCTTCCATTTTATAAGGTATCTTCGGAGCATTTCAATTGCTAAAGGCTCAAGAGCATTTTAAAATCTTTTTTATTTTTAAAGTACTAATAGTAATTTTTATTTAATATTTGAGTGATAGTAAATAACATCAGATAATCTAAGAAAGACTGTTATCCTCACATTTGATGTACTGCTTTTTTCTATTCAGTCTAATTCAAGTATTAATGACTGTATTTTAATATGTGAGAAATATCAGCTTATTCTTCCCTTAGACCACTTTTACTCTCCACTGAAAACCAGCTAGTTTTCCAGATATATTTTCAGCTAAAATGCTTACATCGTATGAATGAAACTCTTGTTAGAGACCTGAAGCCCATTCAAGACCTTTGGAAGCTAGAGGGTTTCCCTGCCCTGCCCTGCCCTGCCCTGCCCTGCCCTTCCCTTCCCTTCCCTTCCCTTCCCTTCCCTTCCCTTCCCTTCCCTTCCCTTCCCTTCCCTTCCCTTCCCTTCCCTTCCCTTCCCTTCCCTTCCCTTCCCTTCCCTTCCCTTCCCTTCCCTTCCCTTCCCTTCCCTTCCCTTCCCTTCCCTTCCCTTCCCTTCCCTTCCCTTCCCTTCCCTTCCCTTCCCTTCCCTTCCCTTCCCTTCCCTTCCCTTCCCTTCCCTTCCCTTCCCTTCCCTTCCCTTCCCTTCCCTTCCCTTCCCTTTTTTACGGAAGTGTTTGGATAGTGGTATGGGACCAAGGGGACACATTTCAATTACTTGTTGCTCTTTTTTCTTAATCTTCTTCAAACAGAGTGCCATCTATTAGTGAGGCTATCATAGTCCCCATCCTTCTTCTGTGTGTGTGGTTGTCATTTTTTTTTTCCCTGTTAACTCTGAACAGTTTGTTTTTTCTGGGTCAAATGAATTTCTACATAGACCAAATACTTTCATGTATGACAAGGACAGTAGGACATCAAAACATATATACCCCAGGGAATGTCTTTAAACTTCTCCTTTTGATAATACTCTTCCTGACATGTTCAATGCATCTTTCACATCAAAGCTTTATTTTTTTTTTTTTTTAAAGAAACAGCTTAAGTCTGTTTTTCTTAGAGAAAGCATGGAGGTTGTTTAAATAAGAATAAATGAATTATATACTTTCAGAACTGGAATTGCAATGTGCTTGAGCAAAGACATCTGCTATTTTTATTTTCAGTTCCCCATGAATAGAAATGTGTTGTAGAAGATGGTAACTTAATGCAAAAGTGTATGGAATACTGAACATTAAAACCAACGAGAATGGAGTTAGTAAAAACATTATATTGGCACAAGCCTTTGGCTACGTGTATTCTGAGTTAGAGCATGAAAGAATCTGGAACAAGTTTACTCAGAAGTTAGCTTCAAAATGGTGCTCACCTGGGTATTATGTCTACTCTATGCAGAGCAGCAGACATTTTCCCTTCTCACTGTTGTGCTTTGAACTATGTAGAATCATAGAATCATTTACATTGGTAAAGACGTGCAGTATCTCCAAATTCAACAGTCCTACCAAGTCCCACCACTAAACCATGTCTCTTTATTGTCACATCCACAAGTTTTTTAAATAACTCAAGGGATGGGATCTCCTTCCCTGATGGGAACACACTATTTCTGAACCAGACCTTCTTGGCCACCTGGGCACATTGCTGGCTCATGTTCAGCCTGCTATATACCAGTACCCCCAAGTCCTTTTCTGTTGGACAGCTTTCCAAGCACTCTTCCCAAAGCCTACACTGCTGCATAGGGCTGTTATGATCCAAGTGCAGGACTTGGCACTTTGCTTTGTTGCATGTCGTGCGTTTGGAGTCAGCCCACTGATCCCACTGATCCACTAGATCCCTCTGCAGAGCCTTCCTACCCTCAAGTAAATCAAATCCTCATTTCTGATTAAGCAGATTTTATCCATATACACTGCTCAGGCAAGAAGTATTGCAGAGGAGGGGATAGTTATTTTATTAAAAAAAAAAAAAGTTTTTTTTTTTTTAAATTTATTCTCAATCAGATTAATTTTTTTTATGTTCAGTCACAGTTTCTATGTGCTCAATTTTGCAAGCTGGGGGAAAACCAAGGAAATCCCTGCTAAGGGCTACTGTGCAGGTGCAGTAACTCTGTAACGTGCTTAAGCACTTGTAGAAGGAAATGTCAAGTGAAACTTATTACACGTTAATAATAGCTTTCTTTTTCTTTTCCTGGTTTTCATTGTTGAACAGATAGATCTTCTTGTTTGTGCTGTCTTTATAATGAATAACCTACGCTGTTTCTTTCTCTCTTATGTCTTTATTGCATTACATCACTACTGCAGGTTACTCTATAGACAGAACAACAAAGAAAGGTATAGTGAGATAAAGCTCTGGTGGGGAGTAATCTCTGTTCTCAGGGTGAGAATTAGCCTTTTCTACAGGAAACTTTTTAAGAGTCATTTCTTTAACTGAATCAGTGTATCATTTCCAGTGGGTGAAACTGGCACTGGCTTCTGTACCTGCCTAGGCAAGATGGTGGTGCACAACTGGAAAGTGATGATGCTTGATATGAGGATTCAGCTCCATGTGAACTCCAAGGTCACTAGGAGGGCAGAGACCTACCTATTTAGAATGTAGGAATTTCCTTCTGTGCATACTGGCATCTTTTGGGTTCTGCTGCACCACCAGTGCATTGGGAGCGAAGCAGGAGGTTGCTTTGCCTTGACAAGAGGGACTGCATGACCTGCATGAGAAGCAGCTGCTTCCTGGATACTGATTCCTGCTCAGTTCAGCAGGAGCTCCTGATCTCAGTGCAGAGCGTTATATGTATATGCTTTCCTGTACTTCATGGTCCAGATCACATGGCTCAGTAGAAAGGAGACCAAGCAAAACTGCAAGGAGTGCAGTTCTCTGCAGGTTTTGTGCAGTATTAATTACATGTGATCAGAGGCAGTGACAAAATTAGGAAACTTATGTTGTTTGCCTGTATGTATTCCTTCACAGGATACACGATTCTGTATTTGCATATGCCTTTTGGATAATTGAAGACAATAAGATTTTAATAGTTTGATCCAGATTTGAAAATGCAGACTATGTAGAATAGCAGAGTTTGACCTACTTTTCTCTTTAAACTATAGCATTTTTGTATGTTCACTTTCTGTCTTTCTGTGCAGTTTGAAGTTTTATTATTGCATAAAGCCAACATTATTTAAAATAATTAGATGAATGAGAGTACTGAATGTAAACAATTGTCATATTTTGAGCCAAAATGCAGTTCAAGTAGAAAAAATAACCACTGAAGTGAAGCAGCCTGGTTTTCATTTGTACTACTCTCTGAGTTGTTTGTTGCGAAATACAGGAAGACAAGGATGAGAACTGACTCAGAACCAGCAATCTGTGTAGGATAGTACATAGGACAGCATCTTAATGATACTGTTTAAAATGAACAGAATTCTGAGTCTCTGTGAAACTGTTTTTTATGGCCTCCTGCAGAGGAAGGAAAAATCATTTTCTTGCAAGTTCATGATTCCTGCTGAGTGTTTGTAGCTTTGTTGGGAAGTGCTGAAAGGCTGTTCAGAGGCTCTGCCTCTGCAGATGACAAGGGTGTCCACCATCCTCCTTTTGACCTCCTCTTCAAGTAGAGTTCATCGTTTCTATAAATTAGGATACTTATGGATGACAAACCATTGTTTCTACTGGCCACTTGCTAAAACCTTCTTTCTTGACACAGATGCTCATAGCTCTTGGACATCATAACATCTATTTGATTCCCTTAGTAGACAAAATAATCTATTCACAGAGAGGCAGTAAGAAGGAGAGGTATATCAATGTTTTGACCACTGTCTATTTTTTCTTAGCAACCATGATAGAAAAATTGTGGTAAAATATTGTAATTCCTTTTTGATGAAAGACATTAATTATTATAGTTAAATATAAAGCAGTAAGCATCTGCCTACCACAGAGTATCACCTTTCACCATGTGCTTTTTGAAAGGTATATGATGAAAGAAAGCAGTCTTCCATAAGTTGGCATGGTGAGACTTTCAGTTATTGGCTCAACTCTCCAAAATATCTATCAATACTTTGTCTGCCTTAGACACGTAGGGATATTTTCAAATGGTTATGACTGTACTTTTCCATACACAACAGATGCAAATACTTGAGAGAAGAGAAAAATAAGGAGGTGCACAAAGTTATTGTTGTGTTTCATGAAACACTGGAGATGTGACACAGAGACTCTCAGTGGGCTTGCAAGCTGAGTCCTGGTTCCTGTAGGCCTGGAGCCCACAAGCTCTATGAGAGTGTGGAGTCTGACTGCATGCAACAACTTTGCGTGGGATTTTCTGCTCTCTTTATGCTCTTCTCTGCTAAGTCTATGGAAAGCCAAACAGATCCCCAATCTCATTGGCACAGAAGTACTGTATTTCCTAGTTAAACCTGTGCATTTAATCCACATAACGCCTCGTTACTCAGGCTTTATGGGTGTAATCCAGAGCTCATTGATCTCAGTGGAAAACTGCCCACTGAGCCCACTGGGTTTTTGATCACATCACATACATGCGGTGTTAATTACACCATTAAATCTTGTGCAAACCTACCTGGCTTGTGAGTGGCCTAATTTTTCAAGGTTGCGCATAACTGTAGGCTGAGTGAAAAGCAGGCTTCCTCCCATGTACCTGATGTAAAATCCTGCCAAGTACATCACAAAGGAGGAAGAAAAGCAGGAATTTCTGGATGTGAATCTTTCCCTTACTCCACCCCAGTTCTGTATTTGGAGGACCCCTGTGCCACAGAGGTTCACAGGCTTGGCTCCAACACCTGGCCATGCTGTCTAGCTCCAAACTTGGCCTGGTCTCAGAAGTGTTTTTCCTCAGAACTGTGGGTGCCTCCCACAGAGAGCTGAAGGGGATGGAAAGCTTAAGCAGCCCCACAGGGAACCTAAATCCTAATTCAGGAGTACCAAAAATTGATTCTTTGCAGCTGTGGAACAACTTTTTCTTTCCTGAATTGGGGAAAAAAAAAAAAAAAAAAAAAAAAAAAAAGCTGAAAGAGATCCAATATATTTCTGAGAGCCAAATTTTTATTGTACTTGGAAATTTTTATTTGATCAACAGCCTTGAGATTTGAAGATTATCCACCTCCCTTCCTTGTTTCGAGACCCAGCATAAATAATCCATTTAGCGATAATGCTTCACCTCCCAGTATGTTTGTTTATCATTAATGTTTTCCAGCTTTCAGTGGGCTAGCGCACTCTGATTCCTGGCTGGATTTATGATGTAAATGTCAGACAGGAACTCTGCCCCTCTGTTTTCAAGACAAAGCTTATTTTTACATTGAATCTGACATAATTTATGGAATCTGGGAAAAAATATTGAAAATATTAGAATTGTATCCACATTTAAAACCAGACTCCAGGAGTGCCACATATTTTTACTTTCAGTGAATCTTCTCCAAGGCTTATCCTCTTGCTCAGAATGCATATCAAACACATATACACCCTTTTCTCACTCAGTAATGTCTTTTCTCTGATGTTATCTGTATATTGCATATTATTCTTGAAGAATGAGAAAATTTTATTGGGTCCTTTGTAAGAAACAAAACTCTGGGTTTGTCAAAATAAGGATTACTTAATAAATCATTTCAGAAACCAGAAGAAAAAGTTTTACATGAATAACATGCATAGGAATAACTGTAGGAAGAGCTTGCCCCTAAAATCTTTTATACAGTGCTCAGAGTAGCCCAACAGGCACAATCAAAACCAGCATGGCAAGCATTAAACAGATTACAAACTGCTTGGTTTTCACATACAATTGCTGATGATTCAAAAGCGACTACGAGATTTCAGGACTTAGTGACATTTGTGTTTGTAGTAGAGTGATAACTAAATGGGAGACAGATATCCTTGGAAACAGTTTAATTGTTTAAACCATTAAGCCAAACTTCTTAGCTGAAACTCTTATTTACCATTAGTTAAAGCTATCTTTTAAACTAAACCACTTTGTTTAATAGAAAAACAAGATGTAGGGTTACATTGCCCCTATCCTGTCAATGAAATTATTCTACTGAAATTATTATCCATTCCCAGAACAGACCAATAAAGACTATGTGAAATTAGAGACTTTTCAGACAAGATTCACAATATTGATGCAAGATTTGAAAAAAAATTATTTGGCAGTGAGAACTGTCGGAAGCTAGATCTGTTTAGCTCAGATGATTCAAGAGAACCTTGGGGTAGTATTAGCTTTGATCCAAGTGTAGGAGTTGCACTGACTGAAAGATGTGTACATATCTGCAATGCTAATATAATAGATTAAGATGCTTATCTTCCCTGCTAAAGAAGAGCACAGCTTAGAAAATAGCTTTATGGTCTAGTAATGAGGATGGAAGGAGATTAGTTAGAAAGAATATCCTAGACATTGCATCCAGATCAGTTCAAACTGGAAATGAGTCATAGGAGAGTAAGTTGTTGAAAAAACTTACCAGGTCTTCCTTTGCTTTTTCTAGTAATTCAAGGTTTACTTTTGTCATTGTCATTTTGGATGTTGTCAAGAGTTATCTTCTATTTCATAAGAACTGGTCTGATGAAACTCATCAGTCCAGATGTCACAGTGGCTGAATGTAACAGGCATTCTGGAGTTTAAATTTGTGAAACTGTACTTGTTTCTCACAGGTCTGTTTTCTAGAGCCTTTGAGATAACAGCTACTGTAATTTCTGTCAGAATAACATTTATTCTTACAGTACATATGAAGAGTTAGAAAAAACTAAAACAAACTCATCTTCCTCATTTTTGTGTGGAAGTTTCACAGAATATTAGGGCTTTCTTAGTCTTTATGTGGGCTAAGTGTTCCCAGGTGCTAGATTTGTCCAGAGGTACTAAATTTTTACTTAGAGATTATTTTATCCTTTATATTGTGTGAAAATAGTTGTTGTGTATGAATAATTATGTTGTACAAGTAAAGGAATGTAAAGGACAAGAAGACCATGGGCCCTGGACATAATCTGTGACCACTTATTTTTAACAGGAATTATCTACTTGCTATATATTTCTACAAGAAATGATTAACAACACAGCAATTTCTCTTTGGCTTTAAAGAGTGTCAAAGTTGAGTTTTATGTAAATCAAGAATACATCCTGTGATAAGACAGAATAAATTGAAGTCAGCTGAAATCTTTTGGTCAGAAACACCGTATATTTGGAGATATACCAAAATTCTTAGCTGGTAATTTCTGATGTTTTATACTGCTGTATTTTGAACTTTCTAATTAATGTGGAAGTTAAAATATTCCTGGAAAAAGGCTATTCTTATGATATTTCAAACACGAGAGAAAAAGAAGGGTGCATATTCTTTCAAGAGGGAGTGAGTGAATATTTTCTATTCATTTATGCAGAATTCCAGCAGTCTGAAAAAGTTAAGGCAACTATCCAAAGTGAAATTGCTGTAATCTTTGTGCACCTAACTCTGTGCCCAGTCACCATGATAAAATGCTGTAATCAGGATTATATAAGCACATAGAATAGAAATTTGTCCTTTCTATAACTAAAACGTTCCCAAATAGTTCTGAAAATGAAAAGCTGAAATCTGTATTTTATTTTATTTTTTTGCCTTTCAATCTTTTTATTTTTAAGCATCATCAAAAAATAAGAGATGGAATTATATATGTAACACTACATTCACACTTAGACAGGCAGCATTAAGAACAGGTATAATCCTTGTAAATAGCACCTGAGTACAGATAATCACCAGTTGCATTGATTTTTCTGCTACAGGCTTTTAGTCACTGGTATTAGTCAGAGCTTTATAAAGATGTAAACACTTCTGCATCAATAGATTTTGCAGATTTTTATAGAAAAGCTTAATTGTAGAATAAAGGGAACTTTAGGCAGCATTGTACTGGTATGTTCCTGCGTGAAACCTTTGCATATGTAGCCGATTTCAATCTTGAGGCAAATGACAAGTGCTGTTTAAGCATAGGATCACTCTTCTGCTTTTCTTCCATGTACTGACTGTAAGTTTGTGAGCAGCTCAGATGAAGGTTTGGTCTCTGCAGAGCTCTGTTTACTATCCTGTTACTGGAGATGCAAATTCTGTGGCATTTACTGCACCTCTACATACACTCTGAGTGTTCTTGGCCATGTATAGCCACATGGTTACGGCTAGGTAATTGGTGCTTACTTCTGTGAAAGACATTGGGAATAGTCTGAAGAAACTCTTCTCCAGTGAGCTCAAGTAAGATATATTTGAGACTCCAAGGAGCATAATGTTTATTCTGTCCTGTGCAGCACTCCATACCTGAAAGTAGTTTGAATAAACTTAGTAGAAGCCTTCAGGACTAGGATTTCAACCTATGTTTCCTTTGTGGGGAAAGTTCCCCGCTGGAGGAAAATATGGTGCTATAAAAATCTATTAGTTATTAGGTGACACTACAGCTGTACTTTGGAGTACAGGGCGCAGCATTCATATGCTATGGAGAAGACTGAAACAGAAAAGGTGAAACACCATGGAACATCCTTGTCTTTAAACAGATAAGCAGTGCCATCAGGAGACTTTGGTTCTTTCCTGGGCTCCAGCTTTTCTTGTCTGTGCTATATATACTGTTAGGACCAATGAGGAAGTCATTCCCTGCCTCTCAGAGGCTGTTTCTCCCTCTCTCACTTTGTGTGGTGAGCTGAGCTGTAATGAGCCCCGAGCCCTGTGCACTTGAAAAGTCTTGCTAATAAAAGGCCCCTTCTCATGTAACCTCTCTTGGGTAGATTGCTTTCCTACAAACAGTTTAAACAAAGCCAACACACCTTAATGCCTCTAGCAAGCACAAGAATTTGTGATGATTGCCTGAAGGTTCTTTTTACTGAAAGTTTGTGCTTAGTCCTTTTTCTTTATTCCTCCCCCTACTCACACCCCCTTTAAATTTTTTTCTCCAAAACTGCAGATGTTTATCTTTGATGACTTTACTTCTGGGATTTTGTAATGCAGTCATCACATCTTCTTGTTGAGTCCAATAAATTTACATTGAAGGCTAAAGTGTTTCAACTCCATCAAAATCTAAGTCACAGTGTTATAATACTATCTCAGTTAATTTCATTTAAGTATTCATTTAAGTGTTATAAAGTGACTTTTATCTGAGGACAAGTTATAACCCTTCTTCATTAATACCAGCTTCATTACAGACATGGCTTCTATGCACACTTAAATCCGTGCTGAGTATATATTTCTTTGTCTTTATCAAAATAAGAACAAGTACTGAGTGGAAATAGCATTGTCCATTTTCCTGTCAGGTCTGGCAAAAAAGACTCAGTGAAATCTGTAAAAATGGAAAACATTTTTATTAAGTTGGAACATATTTTTCTTAATTCAGAAATCCATTTTCTAAAATTTTACATTCACATATACAAAATTAATTACAATCATATTAAATTGAAATGCTAAAATAAAGATGGGTGACTAATTAGCTGGCCTCTCCAATATATTATTTGTTGGAAAGTCATTCTCAGGCTGCAGTAATTTGTCACTTGTGTTGACAGATGGAGTGCAACAAATTCTGATCTAGAATGAAACACTCTCAGCTTCATGTCATCCAGTGAACATCTGTAATGATTCTTCTACATGACCTTTCCAGTATCCTTAAATATATATTGTTGCATGATCACTGCCTCTTCACAAGAAATCATCTTGCTGATAATTTTCTTTAGCATTGAGTTGCAAGTGGATGTTGGGGAGCATATAGGACAATGTCTGAAAGTATTATTTAGCTTGAAAAACCATTATGAAGGTGTTGAAATGCTATGACAGAGGTCATGGGTGAAATACTTGACTTTGACTAAAGCAGAATATTGGAGGACCAGCATAATAAAACATAACTATTCTGGATGTTTAATTTCTTTTTCTTTTCCTTCTCTTTAGTCTATATCCTCTTAATTAGTTGAAATGTTGAAGTACAGTGTAGTGTTACGTCCTCCATCTTTACATAGGGAATTTGTGTTCTTATGGTGCTTTACTGTAGACCAGCTTTCCAGTTCTGAAACAAAATGAAAAGATGAGGTATAGGCCAAGGAACGTTTAGCCTTAGTGTGTGAAGTGTTATAATGTCACAGAAACTAAGATACCATTAATGTCCAAAAAGACACTGAAGTGTTGTATCTGAACAAAGCCACAAAGTGATATGACACCAAATACACCAAAGTGAAAGTGTGTGGGAGAAAATTTTGTGCCTAAAGGACATATATTTATTATAAATTCCAAACATTAATCTATTTCATCATACCTTTCTGCCAGTTTTATTAGTTTGTTCCTGATATAACTAATCTTTAATTTTCATGAAAGTACAGGAAGTAAGAAAATTGATTTTATAACAAACAAATGCATAATTATATATGTTTTTCATATGTTGAAGAGATACATACTGTCTGGGAAGCAAACATGGCTGTAAATTGGAAATGAAGTAAATGCCTATACTGTGAAAGGGAAAATTCTGTGCATGTTAACTTTTACCATATCAATCAGTTCATCTGTTTATATCAGCAATCAAAGTGGCATCTCTTGACATTGTTTGTTGTTTTGTTATGTAGCACAGAATTTCTTAGTTAATGCCATTTGAAAAGTTAATTTCTAAACAGATGAGTATTTTCAAGGAGAATCATTCCACTACTGAAAAAAGTATTGGAATGGGCAATCTCCTAATTTGACTGAAGAACTGTTCTGCTCAAGTAGGGGATCCAAAGCAGAAACAGTAAAGACAACATGACTGCATAGTACTGCATAGTGTTCCTTTCACAGGGGAAATAAAGTAGTGATAAGGTAGAGGAGAAAGAAAGGTACATGCTGCAATACTATGTAGGCTGAAATTAAACATACATGTCATATGTGTCATATATAAGTAAATAACAATCAAGATTCACAGTGGGAAATATGAATTCACAACTGGTATTAAACACATACTCAGATCGTCAAGTGTAGTTTTCACATTTAGTAATTTCAGCAAAGAAGAGTACATGGATTAATTGATCTTTTATTACTTCTGTCAAAATAGAAAGTTAAAAGGGAAATTCATGCTTTGTCCAGAAACTTCCAGATTTGGTAGAGTAGAAAAGATATGATACAGAATGCTAGTGAGGCGCAGTATTAGAACAGTTAATAGGAAACAAAATATTTCACTTAAAACTCAGGTTGTTTTCTCCTTTCCCCTACAGTTTTTATCACAGTAGCCTCCAGCTGTTATCCCTGGGATACAACCCGGTTACTCCAGGGTATCCTGGAGTATCCTCTAGGGTTTGAAGAGCAGTAATTTTTTATTTCAGTCTCCAACACCTGTATGAGGGAGGGAGCTCTATTCCATGATGCCATTCAGTCATTGATTTCCCTGAAAATAGGATTGAGCCATAATACATCCCTGGACAGACAAAAGACATTAGGGGCTAATAAGTCTTATGATATATACACACTATGGATTTACCTCTCTAGCTTTTAAAATCTGGATACCAATGACATTTACCTAGGGATAGATGTTAAGCAGGTCCATATGGAAATATTTTCTACCCATCAGAACTATGTAGGCTCTGTATGCAAGGTTTGTCAAAATTGCTCTGGTTGTTCTCAGACACATTCATACATATATAGATAGATAGATGCAAAGATCTAATGGACTAAAAAGCTTTAAATGAAAAACAAAGCAAAACAGAACAGAACAACATACAAGTGTTCACAGCTCTTCTCATTTCTTAAATTCTCCAAGTGAAATGTCACTTTTTCCTTGAAATATAGGTTTAGTAAATAAAAGAACAGATGATCTGATCTAGCAACAAGAAAAACGTCCATTTTGTGCTGCATTTGAAAAAAAATGGCTTCTAACCTTGCAGAAGTTTAAACTTTTGATGAAGAATTTGTAGGAACATGAAATCTAGAACTTTCTGTTAGCTTTGTATGTATCATGCTATCCCAGTAAAACTGTTTTGTTTTATTTGCTACAACCAAGGAACACAATTTACTCTTCCTTAATCTGAATTTTAATGGAAAAGGCTTGCAGTGTAGGACAAGACTTCACTGCCACATTCTAACAAATATGCACATTTTACTAATTTAAAAGCTTTATTTTAATTTCCAAATCTGTTTTACAATGGCAGAATATTGTGTTAGAGTGTTGTCCTTGGGAATGTTAAATTCAGGAAGGCATCAGGAAAACGTCTGAAGATAATACTTCTCTGTGAAAAAGTTCCCAACTCCTGGGCACAGTTCCAGTCAAAGAAAGGACATCCTACGTTACACACTAACCTGCTCCTACTGGTTTTAAGGACATTTCCTAAACCATAAAAGATATATCCCAGCAGAGAATACATAGCTAACTATCTAAGGTTAAAAGTAATAATTTTTTATATGATGAGATTAGTTAAACAGATTTTTCTGCAAGGGAACGAACTGTTAAAGCATGAATTTTTTTATGACTGACAATCAGCAGAATGAGTGTTTCATATGAAATCTGTTTTCCTTTTGGGACACAATTTGTTCCTGATCTTTCTCTCTAGCAGATCACTTTCCAAGGAGGGTAAAAATAAGTAGTCTCCTTTAAAAACAAAACAGTGACTGAATAAGTATGCTGCTGTGAAGCAGCAATTATTTCTGATGGGTGAAAAGGCCGTTAGACATGAATTGATTTTTAGAGATACCGTGAAATTCTAGTGTGGTTGACAGGAGCTATATGTGCTCAGCACCTCTAAAAATCAAGGTCGGTCTTGCAAGGTGCTGAATGAACTCAGCCCACCAAAAGTTTAGAAATGAGACAAGAAATCTGTAGGGCAAACACAAATTCTGAAATACAACTCTGAGCTGTCATGTTGTCTGGCTTAGAAGACGTTGAATTTGGCACTACGAGACCCTTAAGTTTGTCACTTAACTTCCACTTTTGCTCTTTCCATTTCTTTTTCTAAACTGTAATAAAATTGTCTTCTTCTACTGTAGAATAGTGCCTACTCTATTGGGCTCTAGTATCAGTTGGAACAACTGATTATTACCATGAAATGACTGTTCATAAATATAAGAATTATGAAATAAAACTGTTCAGAGAAGGAGTTATGACTTGGCAAAAGTTATGCAGTGTTTCATTTTAAATCCGTGAATAAGAACATGGGATTGTTGGGATTTTAGTTAGCCCTGCACATTCTTCTAAGTTAAAAAATGTGAAAATTTATTCCAGTCAAAACACTGTAATCTAACCAATAACCAAAAAGCAACGACAAAACTGGAAAACAACAATTTGAATGAGAGCAGATAAGTACTAATACAGATGACACAAGGTAATGCACAGAAGACTGCATAAATGTTTTTGCCTGATGCTTTGATTTTCTTGTGTCTGCACAGAATCAGACTAGATCTGCCCTCTCAGTAAACATTAATATCCAAATACATCTGATTTTGAGGAAAAGTCAGACTAGGGTGTGATTCCCGAGCTTTGTGCTGTGAGCCTCTCATCCTATAATTGCCTTCTCTTTCATCCTTCCCATATAACATCAGCTGATTCTATAATAGTAGATTCTGTTCTGACTGCAGCCAGAGATTCTTTAGTGAAATTATTCATTTGTTCTTCAGTTCTTGACTGTTAGAGCAAATTATCAGCATTTACTTTTCCAAAAAATTATGGTGGGACTAAGTTAATATTTGTAGACAAATTTGGTATTCTGAGAAAGCATGTGGTTTAAATAGTGATGGTCTTACATATCTGCTTTTTTCAGAGATTTTTGTCCAGTTGTTCAGTGACTTTTTAGTGATCTGGGACTTTCAGTGTACCTGGAAAACAGCAGTGTTTAGGATTCTCAGTACAATAGAGTGGATTTTGTTTGGTGTAGTCTGTTCAGTATTAGTCCTTTTTCCATCAGGTGGGTAAAGTGATTTCTGGTAAGGCAATTAATAAAACAGCAACCAGAACGGTATGGCAAAATGATGAGATATTTTTAGATTTATGTTTCCTGGATTAGAAGGAAAAAGTTGGTGCTGTACTTATGTCTTGCCTCTTACTGCATTCTTCTGTAGTCTAGACTAGAATGTCTTTTGCCAGGTACCAATATTTGGAAATTGTTTTAAAATGAAACTATTCTATCAAATTCTTTGCACCACAACCCCTAGACAGGAAATACCAACATGGAAAACCGTGATCTGAAAACTTTTAAAGGGTTGACTAAATTCATACTTTGAGTATTTGAAAAGGACCCTTGAGAGCTGAAATGTATGCACTGAGCATGTAAGAGCTATAGCTCACAAAATGAAATTATAGCTCACAAAATGAAATTTGACTCCAGACAGGTTTCATTAATTGGAAGAAGTTATGATGATAACTATTGCTTTACTTTTCTTTCTTCCTAGCCACAAAGTTTGCTAAAACTAGTGTGTTCTATCTTAACTTTCAGAGTAAAGAGACTTCAAATTATTTAAGTTTTCTTTGTGCATAATCACAATGAAACTGTACTAAATAATTTATATGAGTGCTTGAATTGTTCTCATTACTTTTACACATAATAGCATAATAGGTCATATGAAGCAGGTAAGGCCTGAGATTAGTATAGCAACTTGTATGCTTTCAATCTAGTGCGCAGCTAGGCAAGGTGAGGCTTTTTCAATGAAATAAAGCCTCTGCTCATGGAGGGAAAGATCACAGCAGCAATTTTATTGTTGTGTATGGTACTCATGATACATCCAGCAATTACCTTCATAGATAGTTGTATTTTCAAGTAGGTAGACCTTATACTTTAAAGATTTGAAACAAAAATACCATAGAGCAATTCACATTTTTATTTATTGACTTAGTTCATTATTCTGTATATTATTTGTATTTTGCATTAGTGCCTATTGGTTAGAGTTTGACTTCTTTGAAAAGCAGAAGAGAACTTCGGATTTTTTTAGAAAACTACTTATTGTGAGCCATTTTATTCCTGTGATCCAACTTACCTAGTGTTCTCTTTCTTTACATTTTCTTGTACTTTGGAAGTATCAAATTCTGAGAAACTTGTGACTTTTCTAGCCAGTACCTCAAGGAATTATATCCATGTTTGAGAGGTGTGACTCCTAGGACCTCTGAATATGAGCACTGTTTGAGAACAAACAAGCATTAGGGGCATAAAGGAGAGAAACCAATTCAGAGACACTATTCTACCTCTCAGAAGATAAATACTTCTGTATTAATATTTCAGCTACTTCCTTTAACTTTTTTTTTTTTTTTCATCTTACTTGTATACTTATATTATCAATCTTTCTTTTCAGAGATCAACCCCAGACAATTAACTGACTTTATACAGGTATGACAAACATGTTTCTGTTTTCTATGGCAAAGAAGCATAACAGAATTTGATACATCTTTTGGTAGTTAATAAGTTAATGTTGCCTCCAGGACTGCAGAAGTGCTTTGCTCCAGAGCTGCAAATACCCCAGCCCTTGTTCTGCCATGTAATTGTTGAGTAGGAGATGCCATATAGCTCTCTCTCCTTACCACTGGGGACCTAGGTGGGGGGAAACATTTAGAAGCTGCCTTCACTAGTTTGATGAAGCCAGGGAGCTCATCCACATCTGGAAATTTCTGCTAGTCTGTCCTGAATAGCTTCTAATTATCTTTGAATCACCTGAAAGACTTAAATTTGAGTCTGTTTGATCCCTAACCTCTACTGTGTTTTTCTTCTTGATTAAGAACTAGCAAAACAGTAGAGGTACAAAAGGTAAAAAGAATCTCAGATTAAATGAAACATATTAAGGAGCATATTTGCAGAAATCTCATCCTGGTACATTATTTTCTCTATGAATGAAGCTGATTTAACTTCAGGTATTTCAAGAATAGTTTTAGTTCTGGTTACTGCAATTAGGAGTCTTGTTGAACTGACTTGTATGGCTGCATTTAGCTTCTGTCTGTAGTAAGTCAAAGAAAGAATAGAATTAAGGCTGTGCCTGTTATATAACAACAGATTTAACAGTAGTAAAAATATATGTATTTAAACAAAAAGTACCTGATAAATTTTGTGCCTTATAATACAGTTACATTTTATGTAATCTGATTTTGCAAAACCTGTGCTTCTGTGTAAGCAATAATTTCCTTAGCATTGATTGATATGTAGGACATAATATCAGATATGACCAAAACCAGAACCTAAATCTCAAAGATTTTCAGCTCAAATTCATCAGAGTAAGAGGCAGGATACTCTTCCCAGTGATCAGAGCGCAAAGGACTTTTCTTTGTTATATGTTGTTTAAGATCTCCGAAGAAGTTTAGGGGGGAAGCCATTCTCAACGGAAGTAAAATAAATAATTAAATGAATTATCATTATGACCTTTATCTATTTAGAAATAGGATACTTATCCTATGTAGACAAAAAAGCTTAATTTTTCACAGAGAATCAGAGTAGAAATGAACTTAAATATCTGTGTTATTACAGTATTTTTACCAGTCATTCTTCCTTCCATAATCTCTCCAGGAAGTAACTCACTGAATACAAAGTTGTGGAACTAAAAAGTCAAACTCACTGGATTTGTTTTAAGTAGGAAAATGTTTTAATTGTGTATTAATCTTGCTTATTTAGTTGTGTAATGAGTATATAAGAGACCTTTAGAAAATGAGGATAATGCCCACAGGATGCTTTCTGCACAAGGATACTCCCTGACTGAATGGGAGTATCAGCTTAATGAATGTTTCTAATTAGAAAATGTCTCCTCCCTGAAGTGAATGGGGAAAATGGGAATATTTATTAGATGGAAAAGTGTGGAATACATTACGTTCCAGATATTGCCTACTGTGCATGACCCATAAGAATACCCAGGAGCTAAAATATTAGTACAAGCAACAGTAAGCCCTGACCTGAATGTGAGTAAGGTAAGGATGCATAAAAATACAGTGGTTTCTGTTTTCCAGCCCTAGGTCAAACATAGGAATAATTGGAAGTTAAGCTTCTTATATTTCAGCTTGGGTTTTCTAAAGTTTGGTCTTTACAAAAATCGAAGTGCAGGTATTCTATAAGAGCTTTTGTTCTGTATATCTGCCTTCCTGCATTTATCAAGCCTCTATTATAGAACTGTAGAGAAAGGGGAACATGAGAAGAGAGCTGTTTCTTTGCAGGTCAAACAGGCAGGAAGAGTGAATAAGACATAATTCTTAAACCTTGGTTCCTTTTAAGCTGGGTTGAAAATATGGAAATATACTAGAACATATTACAGAATGTTTAAGTGTGGTAAAAACTTCAATATGAAGAAAAGGCACAGTTCTGTACCTCTGGTGCAGGGAAATAAGGCAAAGATATCTACCTGAGCCTGGTTGAATAATTCAGAAAGGTGGTTAGGGCTTCCTGTTTTCCAAAGAAGCAACGCACAAGTGATATAGCTATTACTATCTGTGGCTACTCTGTATTGGTGACCAGGCTATCTGTAATGTCTAGATGAGAAGTTTGTGATCAGCTTAGGAGGTGGGTGGAAAAAGGCTCCATTTCACAAGTTTCTGGTCAGCAAGTCTTCAAGTGCATTGCCACTGCATCCCATTTTCCATCAAGTAACAAGCTGGTTTCAAACCAATAAGAGGTAGGAAAAATAAAAATAAAACAAAACTCATCTTCCATATGGCTGTACTGATCTGTAAGTTTCTGATGCTAGATTTAATTTACATTTTTCCAAGTCACACACAAAAACCCATGTCAGGCAGAAAACAAAATACAAATTTAGCTAAAGTGATGGCCAGCAGAAAAAAAAATAATAAAAAAATCGTTTTTATTTTGTCTGAGAAAATAAGAGTATTTTCACTGGCCTTCTAGTTAGTGTAGTGACTGTTACTATAATAAACATTAGTTAGGATAGATTTATGAGTAATCTTTTTAAATTCAGTTTTGGTCTTTCTTCTCAACTTTGATACAGACAAACAACCTCTCCTGGCTACTGTTGAAAATTCACTCATATCAGAGGAAAGAATATTTACAATTTCAATTGACAGAATAAAGTTATTGTACAGTCAATGCTCTCTCTGGCTGCAAATATCCAAATTTTATCCACTGAGTAATCCACCCTTTAAATCCGTATTTCTCCAATCTCAAGATAAGGATGTAGTGTGGGACCATGTCAAAGACCTTGCAGAAATCCAGGTAGATAGATGACATCAGTTGCCCTTCCTTGATTCACTGATGCTGGCACTCCATCATGAAAGGCTACAAAATTGGTCAGGCATGATCTGCCTTTGGTGAAGCCATGCTGGCTGTCTTGGATCATCTCCTTGTATTGCATGTGCCGTTACATAGCTTCCATGATCTTCCTGGGCACAAAGGTGAGGCTCAGTAGCTTGTAGTTCCCCTGGTCTTCCTTTCTCATTTTCTTAAAAATGGGAGTGATATTTCCCTTTTTTTTTTGATCCTGAAAACCATGACTTTTCGAATATGATGGAGAGTGACTTGGCAACCACACCAGCCAATTCCTTCAGAACCCAGGGATACATGTAATCTAGCCCTACAGGCTTATACACCTTCAACCTCATGAGATGGTCTTGGACTTTCTCTGCTATTAGTGTGGATTTTGCTCCCCCAGCAAGTGAATGAGGCAAACTAAGATGTCATGAATACTTTTTCCACCAAGGCACAAAGCATGTTGCCCAAAAGGACAGCAGAGACAGTATCACTGAGAAAGAAGAATCTCAAATGCTGTCTTTTGTACACAGATATGAGTAGAAATTGTGATGGAATGTGGAATTCAGAATGACTGAATGTTTCAGAAAGACATGGTGAAACTTATTTTCATATCAGTGACAAAAAAAAAGTTTAGAAACACATTAAATCAATGAGTTACAACTGATTTTCTGTCCCTCTTCTGATATCCAAATTTATCCCCCATTCTATTTTTCTTTCTTTCTTGCTTGCTTGCTTTTTTTCTTTCTTTCCTTCCTTCTTTCTTTCTGTTTCTATCTTTTCTTACCTTTTTTTTTTTTTTTTTTGTAGACTATCCAATATCTGTTGTACTGAAAGACTATACTTCAGTGATGCATAGCTCTGAGAAGGAATATATGACCAGCAGAACCACCTGGTGATATCTAACTTAGATAGAGTTACATAAGCATTGCTTTGAAATACATGAGGTACAATGGCCTAAATTTCTTACAAAGCAATTACTTTTATACTACTGAAGTGTAATTGGTTTCACAGAATGTACACTATTACTGGAAACTAATTGATTTTACTGTGTTTCAAGGAGTTTGTTGGAAAGTAAACTGGGTCCAGACTAGGCTGTCCATGTGAATCAAAGTAGTGGTATGGAATTAGTAGAGCTACATAATTTGATACTGTTAAGAAGCAGATTCTATAATTCCATTTTTTTAAAAAGAGGTACTGGGCTAACTGATTAGAACAATTTTATGGCAATGAAGATATAATTTCTGTTCACTAAAGGGTGCTCTGATTTCTCAGGGCCATCCCTGAAATTGTTGCAGATTGTAGGTACTTTTCAGAGAAGGTATAACTGCCTTCCCTGCACCTTTATCTTGGCTAGAAACAGAGGTAGAGTAGTTGAAAACTATTCAAAGTAAAATATTGTTTGTTGTCAAAAGCAAATTATCTTATATTAAGCAACTGTTGACCAGAATTCTTTTATGTGAGAAGGCCAAAACATCTCAGATTTCTTTGTTCATTGTGAGTATACTTTGTTATAATTGTGCTTTGATTTATTTTGTCAAACATTCTTTTCAAATTAATTGTTTTGATTTTTAGGCCAAAATATACTAGTGTGTTTAATTGTACATATTTTCATACTATTTCCAAAATGACCAAATAAATATTTTAACCCTATCCTGCAATTAAGTGAACTCAGTCTCTTCCCTTCCATTTCTGGGACAAAACCTTTATTTAGTAAGTACTTGTAAGGACAAGTTTTACTTCATGTGACATTCAAAAATAAATTAACACTGAAAGTAGTTCCACTACAAGAAAACAGGCTTAAGCTGGTTTTAATTACTGGCATCACATCAGAATACTAGTTTCCTTTCCAGGATGGTAGCTTTTACAAAACATTAATTAAATCATTAATGCTTCCACTTTGATTCAAATATAGGGTATGTAACCAAGTGAAAATTTAACAAAGTAGTGCCTGGTGATCTTTTTTTGCAAAACCATGATAATTAATGTGGAGAAAGTCTGATAGCATATCTAATAAAAAGAGAAAAGAAAGAATGAGAAAATTTATATTAATGGTTGACTTGATGTCATTTCTGGGAATAGAATGAAATAATTGCAGCCACTCTGCATTCAGCAACTTTCAGTGATTTACCTTGACTACAAGATTTGTATCACCATCTGTTACTCTTAGAATCAAGCTAAAATAAATGATATATTTGTGTAAATTTTGCACTATTATAAATCATTTCCTCAAATTTCTGATGGTCAGAAGTAAAAAAAATATGATAATAATGGTATATATAATGATACATATATGTGGATGTGTATGTATTCATATCCATATATACGTGTGCATATGCATGCAAGTATGTGTGTATACATACATGCTCCAAAAGCTGCTATTAGTTCAATAACAAGTGTCTGTTTTTTCAGAGTTTTTAAGGTATATAAACTCTTTCACTAAGCTTCAATTTACATATCTGGTATCATGTTTCTCATGAAATGAATGAATTCCTTGATTTTAACCTCTGTTATTTATGAAAGCAGTTTTAAAAAATCTACATTATTTTTTACATTAACTGACTAAAAAGGAAGAAACAAAACTACTATTGCTATATTCACTTGAAAGTTATGGGGGATTCGTAACAGAGTCGGTTCTGAATTAAGTCAATAACTACTCATATTCACCTTAAAATTTGTAAATTGTTGTCATACTGAATTGCAGCCCATCTTGTCTTCTTTTTGCTCTAGTACAAATAGCTTGAGAAGGCATTCCATTTAGTTAAGAAATTTCACAAAACTAAATTTTTATGATATCTTGAAGTTAAAAGAAAAGATATTTTGGAATAATATAATTTAATTGAAGTCAATAGAGCAGGTAAAATGACAGAAGCTCATAAAGGTGAAGTGTCAAAACATATTTTCATCTTTTGATGTTGTGTGACTAAAGCTACCTTAAAAACAACGGAGAAGCATTATGAACTTCCAGTAACGCCAAAATTGTCTTGCCACCATCTTCCAGTATTTTACTAGATGAATAACGAATAGAGGATGTATTATGATCAATGGATAAAATGTTCCATTTTGAACATTAAAAGTAAATCTTTTCCCTGCTGTTCATGAAAAAATCTGTCAGTGCTAAATACAGAAACCAATTACTTAGTACCTCAAGCACAAAGGCTACTGGCAGAAGCATTTTTAAACAGCAGCTGTGAAGAACTCTCTGCAAAAACGCAGTATTTAACACCGAGATTAAGAATGGCACATGAGAGAACCAGCCATTGTTTCTCTATTTAGCAAACATGAACAGAACAAGTAGATATTTTAAGACTGGAAAAGGAATTAGCCTTTATGAATTTTGACATCGTATCCTGAGAGCATTTAATAGTTTTCCTGTTACTTCTAAAGATCTGAATCTTCTGCCCATGTGACTGAATAGGTAAAACATAGGAACACTGGAAGTTTCATACTAACATGTGGAAGAACAACTTCACAGTAAGAGTGAGAGAGCACTGGAACAGATTGTCCAGGGAGGTTGTGGAATCTCCTTCTATGGAGTTATTCAAGACTTATTAGGTTGCCTACCTGTGTGACCTATTGTAGGATACCTGCTTTAGCAGGGAGATTGTATTCTATGATTTCTTGAAATCTCTTCTAACACCTGCAGTTCTGTGATTCTCTGAAAACATTTTTCAATTCTTTCTAACACATTCTACCAGTCAGAACTTGGTGTACACATCCTCAGGTTAGTAATGATTCTGTAATAAAATCAAAGGAGCTTAAACTGCTTTTAAATGTCCTCACTGAATTTGAACATGACGCTTTAAGAAAATAAAGAGGAAAACAGACTATAGTAATGGAAGTTCTTTTGTATCTTCTATAAATATTGGTTTTAAAGCAAATCTAAATAGACATGAGAAGGGTAACATGTCTTCTTCTTTCCCTGAGGATCATCAGAGCCCCAGTCCACCTAGAGAATGAAAATCTCTTCTGCAACATGCTTGCCTCTTTTTCTGAGTAGATCAGTTAGGTATGGAGCTGAGCTCAGTAACTTTCCATGGATCGTTAAGAATGGATACAGCCCGTAATGATTAGGTAAACTATTTCTTCTCTAAGCTTAATGGTCTGTAAGGTAAAAAGTGTGGAGTTCAGGCTAGAAGATAGAAAACTCTATAGAATGATTGTACTTCACAGTGAAAAAGACTTGACTTTCTCGAGTTTACATTGCTGAGGGTTTTTAGGTATGTGACTATGAAAAATATTGTCTAACGAAAGTCAAGAGATGTTTTGTGTTTAGAATATTAGAAGTATAAAAAATATTTCTCTACATTAGCAAGGTCTTGATACTAAAATTGGTGACAGAGATCAGCACTTGGGGAAGATTAGCAAATTCTAATTCCCTTGGAGATTCCTTCATTTGGAGAAAACTGTACCTTAATCTTCATACTAAAGTAATCATCACATTAAAAAAAAATGCTGCTGAAGAGATGTGATGTTTTTCAGACAGAACTATTTATAGTATTTCAATTATTCCTTGGGTTGGAATAATGATAGGAATAATCTAAGTTCCTACTTATTTGTAGAGAATGATTTCTGATATATTAATAACTACTAAGCCAGTGAATTCTGAGGAAAATTCTATAATTCTTTGTAAATAAACCTCCCTCCCATTGGATATGGACTAGGCAATCCAAGTCCAAGTCAGCTGAAATTAAATGGAAAGATGAAAAATAGACCTTCAGTACCACTTTCTAATTTATTAGGACAAAAATAACAGTTCCTTCACTTGAGAAACTGGGACAAAGTATGAGAGAAAAACTTACAATTTTCATAATGGAAAACTATCTCAAATGTGCCCAAAGAATAGAAAAAAAAGAAGACCACGAGATCTAGATCTACATGAATGGGTAAAACTCTCAGAAAGAGTACTGGCACTATGAAGAACAGAAAAATGAAATAATTGACAAAGAAAGATATAATTTAAAGGATTGTAGATGAAATTTAAAAAGTGCAAGAATTGAAGCTGATTTAGGTCTTGCAAAAGTATTCAAACTATTTTTAAGATATACACACATAAGAGAAAAAAAGGAAAGAAGAATTGTAATAGAAAACACAGATTGTGCCACATGTTCTTGGATAAGATAGTGATGTTCTAGACAGAGGAAGTATAGTATGACTAAACCATATGGTTTATCATGAAGCATTTGCTATGGTGCTACATAGGAACTCTGTAATTAACTTAGTAGTGTAGACTTACTTAAAATAAATAAAAATAGTTTTGGACACCTTATTTTCATTTATTACCTTAACAGAAAAAGCAGCAGAGTTCTACTAAAATATGAGGTAACAATGTTTTGGAAATCAATATAGAAAATAATTTGAGATTAATTGGATATTTTTGAAGATTCGAACAATAGGAATAAATAAAGTACAATATTAAATACATATGAATAATTAATTTAGACTTTGACTTGGCTTCTGGTGTTCAACTCCTTTTTGAAGGGAATCTGAATCTGGAATGTGATACAGAAGTACTTCTTTATACATAATGATATTAGAAAGAATGATGATAAAAGGAAGGCAAATGTAGTTTGTTACACCTTGGAAGGTAATCCCCACAGGTCACTTGGGGTCACATGTGCTATTATACCCACTTTATACGCAGAGGAAGATCAACTTTTACTTCTTTTTCTTAGAAGTTTTATGAAGCTGAACACAGAAATAATACAAGAGTAGATTTAATTTACCATTTTTTAATTCTGTAACGTGATCTTTGGGTTTGCTGCAAAAACTGGGAGGATAATAGATGAGGCAGGAGAGGAAAAAAAGAAATTGGTATTTTTATTCAAAAAAGATATGTACTTGTGAATTAAAATCCATAGGCCTCTGTGAAAAGTTTAAACAATGATGTACAATAAATGTTCATTTACTGCTTCAAAGGAGAAGCCATAGAATGTCAATAAAGCTCCAGATTAAGGAAAAAGTCCTAAAGTTCTTATACCACTCTGTAAATTTCTTTCAGATCACTTGGGACTTGCAGCATCCATCCAGCCTATGCAGGATAATTTAAACCTGAAATCTTATACTCAATTTCTTCCATCATTTTTTATTTGTATTTGTTATAAATATACTGCTATACTTTAAATGTATATACTACCTTGGCTATCATATACAACTACTGTGAATGATAAAGCATAGAATAACTTATTCAAAGACCAGACACCAGCTGAAATATGTTATATTTATTCATGGTTTGGGTGCCAGACTCTCTGTCGTGCCATCTGAACCTTGACCTAGAATGACCAAACACTACTCATGCAAGAAAGTCTTTTATCATCCCAGCTTCTTCAATCCTTTGAAAAAATGTTGTCAATTATGTCATTTAAATATGCTGGGCATGGTGAATAATTGCCTGCTAAGACTAGTCTTTAAGGTGAGAAATAGTCGTCTGTGAACTCAGGAGACAGAAAATGAGACTATCCGTCCCAATCTCATTTAATTTATTATGTTCTTTATTTCTCCCCCTCCTGCTTCAAGAAGGGCTTTCAGCTACATTATCAGGACATGCACACTTCTTGTAGTGAAAGGTCACTGATTAATTCACTCTGCAACATAGTGCTTTGTGAACTTTTCAGATGTAAATTCTGTTGTTACGCTTATTGGAGAACATGTTACTGGAAAACATAAGCCTGTTCCAACCTAAACCATCAATGCAAGAGGACAAAAAAGAATGATTCTTTCAAGAAGCATCACTAATTAAGGAAGTGAAATTAATCAGCAAGTGCCTGATCTGCAAGGTTTCTTTGCTCACAATATGCTGAAGAGCTTCTTCTACTCAGTGATTCTTATTGAATGATGTTTTTCTAAATAGAAGAATTGCAACTCGTGCTTGCAATCAGGATTATTTTGATTTAAGGGAAAAAAGAAAACAAAGCAAAAAAGAAGATAAAAGTCCGCTGATGAAAGTGCAATGGTACTTTACTTTATATTGGATGGCTTTAATTATATCACCTCCATTTTGTGTTTTATTCCTTTTTTTGTTTGTTTGTTTCACTTTGGGGATGACTAAAACCGTAATGGTTTGCGTTTATAACTGCAAGATTTTGAAAGCATAAATATGTTATGGCATTTGTTGAACTCCCTGTTCTGTTCTGGATAGATGCATGATGGGACATTTTTTTGTGGGTCATATCCCATTAGATCCAAGAGTTTTTATGCTTTCAGAGTCTGATGTAGCTTCTGTTTTCTGACTTCTTATCATATTTCTGGGTGGAGACTCCTGGTGTAAAGCCAGAACAAAGACATTTTAGTTTCGAGCAAATGCCTCAAAAGATAAGCACTAAATTAAACATGAATCATATTGCAAGAAAATCACCCAAAGTACTCATTTTCCTCAGCACACGAAGTAGCTAGAACGTAGATAAATGTATAAAATATATCTATGTGCTTTTCTTTCCCAGTTTCCTAGCATCTCAGCGTAATACATCATTTCAGTCAGTGTCACTTCTGAATTCCATGTCCACTTTCCTGATTCACTATGATCACCTTTGATCCTCTCTCTCACCTAACCAAATGTCCTTTTTTTTTTTTTTTTTTTTTTTTTTTTTTTGTGTGTGTGTGTGTGTGTGTGTGTGTGATTATTGACATCTTGTTTCTTTGGTATGATTTCTTCAAGTCAAGTCTCCTCTAAAAAAAAGCATACCTAGGATATAGTTAGGGCTATGGGGTTTTTAACCATGTTTATATAACTGAAAAGATATGAAAATTAAAATCACGTACAACATCAGCTACTTTCATGTGATATTCCAAACAAACCAGCACATCTTAACCATTTTAATCAAACCATTGCCATGGGACATTGAGCTACAGTGAACTTTTGACTTCTGAGAACCAAAAAAAGACTGGGAGAAAAAACGTGGTGATTATTTTTAGAATAAAATAACACTCAGTATGTTTAATTATTATATCTACAATCTCAGAAATTAGAAGCACTTTTATTTTATTTTATTTTATTTTGTAAATATGTAACTAAGTAATCTGCATCTTTGTAGGCAGAAATCCTCCACTTAAGTTTTCATGCTGCTGACCAACTTCCTCCACTCCATACTTTAGGAATTACTCTCTTATGTTCCACTGACTTCAAACTATGTCTTTAAAAACCACAACGTAATATCTAGCACCTGCAAAATATTGTGAAGTATTAGGAACAGTTGTAATGAAAACTGGCTGCAAGCGTCATAACAACAGGTGACATTATTCATAACCTACAGTTGTAACAAGGTTATGATGTAAACTTGGTGATCATAGATGAAATAAGCCAGGTACAAATGTGAAAATATCCTGAATTTTAGAAATAATACAACCAAATATAATAAATCTTGCCTGCAAATGTAATAAGGCTTTTAAGTGAAATGTAATAAAATCTATCAACAGCTGCAGTGTATATGGAACATATTATATAGCTTTACTATGAATTATACCTCCTGCTGTTTATGGACTCTACAATGTCATGCTTTGTCTTCCTCCAGAAAATCAAGTACTATGAGACTAAGTGTTTTCCAATTTATATCAAATCTGACAGTGTGCTAATACAAAAATGTTGAGGGTGAAAATGAAATTTTGAATCCAGATGTGTTCCCTCGTCATCCCGCTAGCAAAGGGGAAAGGATGTGGTCTACCACATGTGGCTCAAACACTTCCTCAGCTAGACAAGGTAGGAACCAAAATGGATGATCTAGGGGTAACTAATCTGTTCCTCTACAGCTAGCAGTATAAATCCTTACACAAAGAAAGGAGTTACGATGAGTGACACAGCAGGGAGAAAGTTCAATATACCTGGTCTTTATGTGTCTCACTTTTTTGGTTTCTGGAATTTCATTAGAGAATAATATATATCATTTCCTAACAAGTGCCAGTTGTGGCTTCTTTACTGTAGTGCTATCCCAATAAATGAACAGAAAGGACTGATAGGATATGGCTGACTCTGCCATCTGTTTATGATAAACATGTGCATCTCTACAGTTCCTGAAACAAGCACCCAGTGCTGTAACTTAGGAGAAGCCTAAAGGTTCTACATTAAAATGTCAAAAGGATAATTTTGATAGTTTTTCTGTGTCTGATGTCATCTGATTTTCAGTGCTGCTAAGTTCTTTGCTACGTGGCATCCTCTGGTTGTCATCAAATTTTATACTGGCCTGTTTCAAACTCCTACATTTCCATTGAGAATATAATGAGCTCAAATAAAAAACTATATATTTTCACAAGCTATTTATATTGTGCCATATGAGGCCATGGCAGTCTCTCAGATTTGCCTTTTGTCACTTTGTGTTATGGAAATGAACATTATATCACAGTAAAACAACATGCTATGTTGTCTCCTGACACTTTCAGCAGCAGACAGCTCACTGATGATGTCACTATAAATAAGCCAAAGTTAAAAGCCTAACAAGTTATTAGAGAGTACTTTTGGTAGAACTTAATATTAAATTGAGGTATTTTACATATCCCAAGAAGGAATTAATATGTACAATGTCTACCTGTTGCAAAAAACATTGCTGCAGCTCTTAAGGTGAAGTTGCTTTGAACTGTAAACTTATACCACAAACTGTTAGACAAAATAACTACATGCTTAAATTCCATTAGGCACCTCTGTACATATACTGAGATGCTTATGTAAGTACTGTGTCTCAAGAGATAGAATTTGAAATTAGGAAAATCAAATTCTGTTTAGTTCCTATAAAGAGAAAGACTATTATATTTGTGTTTTGAAAATGATAGGAAAACTAAGCATACTCTTTTGTGTGGTTTTAAAATTAAAATAGAACTGTTACTTTCAACAAAAGGAGATAAAACATTTCAAGTTTGTTTATGTTCTTTAAGTTGACAGTGCACTTTATAGACTATCGTTACTATAGGGCTTGCTTTCATTTGAAGATCCATCTGGACTTAATAATCATTTTAAGTTTTATTGTATTTTGATTTCCAGTTTGCAGTTGTGGAAGTCAAATGACTGCTTTACTAAATTAAACCCATGTCTATTTATTTCACAAATGATATTCCAAAATAACTCTAAATCATGTGTAAGCAAGTCAGATACAGTGTACTGGTTATTTGGATAGTATTTCAACAAAAAAATCACTTATTTTTTCAGTATAGGTATTAAGTTATAGCATATTTTTAACTCTAAAAGATTTAGATGGCAGGAAGCAGGGCTGAGAAGATACCTATTTTTAAGCGAGCAAACAAACAAGCTTAAAGCAGACACAATTATGTTCGTACAAAGAGTGATGGAAACATGAGCTCACTGAAACCATCTGTCAGAAGTCCAGTTTCATGGGGAAGAAGAATTGTTATGGTTCTAGGATTCTTCTGACTTTATTGCTCAGTATAGATGTGTCCTGTGTGAGTTGTCATGATGACAAAAACATTTAACTCTTTGGCTCATACTTGACTATCAAATGCTTTGGTGCTTTGAAAGAATAGTGATCCAAACTTCACAGTCTTTTCTGATTTGAAAGCTTATTTTGTAGATACATTGATTAATGCTTAGAAAGTAAAGATCATGAAAGAAAATTAATTAAAACCTTTAGATCAGCCACTAATGATTTCCTAAAAGACCTCTATTGATACGTTGAGAAGACTAAAAATGACATCTAAAAAATGTTGCTTTTGGTACCCTGTATTTTAACAGTAAAACTATCTAGATGAATTTTGCAATTACAATCTGCAGTATCCAGAAACAATGACACACTTTAAAGAGCGGTGAGCATAGGCCAGAATAGGGGGCTTCCTCTAGAGATGGGCTGAGACAAAGTATACCCTTCTGGAACAGAACAGGAGCTCCAAAGGCATGGTGATACTGGGAATGTGTTTATTTTCTTCCTGCTTGAAGAAACAGAAAAAGCACAGCTGCATCACGACACGATGCACTCCAGAAGTTCAGGGCCATCCTCCTGAGATGTTGTTCTTTCCTAGCCCTCTCTGGGGAGGTGTAGCCACTCACCACTCATGACTCCAAACTGACATGAAACACAGCGGAGCACTGAGTGAAAAGCACTATGTCAGAATATCAAACTTTGTTGTTTGCCAGAAAATGGAACACCTGCACTGGACAATAGGAAGTAGATTATTAGACTCAAGCAGATTTATCAATTTTAAAGCATGACATTTTCCTTCAGAGCCTATGAATGAATTTCACCTGGCAGTAAATAAAGGTCCATGGCAGGGGGATTACTCCCATCCCTGAAGTGTAAAACTCTTTAGTCAACAGTTTTTAAATGAATGTGTTTGTTTGTTTGTTAAAAATGAGGTCAAAATATGAAAGAATTTGAAAACTCTTAATACTATGAGCTCTTTCTAAAGATTAATGATACTTAATTACATCCAAGAGAGAGGGATTATGAAAATTCCCTTATGCCAGAAATTTGGTATCTACTGTCAATAGTAATTGCTGAGGTATTACAGTTCAACATTTAATTTTAAAACAGCAATCCCCAAGCACAACAAAGGCTACTCTGAAATTGAAACTTTGTTATTGTCCCTGTCAAAACTTAACACCTAAAATGTAATCATTACCTCATGTACAAGGTAAAATTATGGTAATGGCAGTCTAATAATGAAGAACTGTAGTAAGAAAAGAATTTGGTTAACTTATCTAATATTCACTGGAGACAGGATCCCAGTCTATTAGGTTCCGGGTGTTTGTAGAGTGATGGCAATATGAGATTCTTCAGTATAAGGAAGTTTTTCATATATTTCATTTTTGTAGTTATAACAAAGAAGTAGAATCTTTTACTTCTAAATGGAAAGCTAATATTAAGTTGATACTTGTGATGTAGAGCCATTCTGAAATATTTGTTATTTGTGTTATTCAGTGATTTACGTTCGTCAAATTCAGTTGGAACATCATAGGGAATAAATCTTATACTTTGTTCCTTGTGTCATAACAGTGACTTTCTTTGCTTTATGCAGGTAACACTATTTAGATTTTAGACAGATAGAGCTTGTAATGTAGAATGGCAAAGTTATTTCTAAATTTCTTATTATATTGTTGTTAGTTTATGATCATAGTCCACCATTCAGATTGATAGTTCTGATACTCTCACGTGTGGCTGGGACCCGTACGCAATTACACAGATCATTATGGTGGGTGACATCTTCTTTCTCTTGCTCTGGCAATGACACTCATAATTTACCAAAGCACACTTCTCTGTCGTTAATTAATCCTTTTTATATGTACATGTATACATATATTTGTATGGCTATGTAAATGTGCATGTCAATACCCTCACACCACTGTACATATATACACAAACATGTACATGTGGTTGCTATGGCAGGATCCTGCTAATATTTGAGAAACAAAAGAATAATTACCAGCAGAGGGCTCACAAGCTATTTTATTTTTGATGTCAACAGCTGTTTAAACCAATGAAAGCTAAGAATTACATCTTCCCGTGATTCAGTTTTCAGCATTTTTAATGTTTCTGTACTTGCACTAAGGTGTCCAGATATCAAGGTGAGGGTACATAATCCCTTCTTTTTACACCAAAATTGCCTTTCAGTATTATTATCATTCTTCTACTGAGTAAAAGTGTTCACTCATAGCCAGGAAATTTTACTTCTCTGTGCAAAGGCAATTGCAGTCTTTGAGTCTAGATATGCTTGAAGTTAATATACATAGGCTATAGTTTCTTGTTAAGTACCACATGTGCATGCACACAAGCTGGTGAACATGAACTTAAAAAACATTCCTGTAATCTATTCAGAGATGGATATGGACATCGGAACACAAATTGCCTAAATTAAATTACCCTTTTAAAAGAGGTGTTCAGATTAAGCACTGTCTTTTCTTTTATGGATTGTGTATTTATGTCATCAACTGTGTCAGCCACCTCCACATTAAAAAATAGTTTTGATCCCTGTGCACTTCCTTGGTAGAAAGACGGTTGCTCCTCTAAATCCCTCTCAGGGATGCCTGTGTAAAAGGAAGCTGGCATAGCGAAAGTGCAAACAACACAGTGCATTGACTATGTACTGAAAAGTAGTAACAAGGAAGACTGTATGTAAGAGAATGACACTGTTATGAAAATAAAGACTTTAGATGGCAGCTTTGAGAGAGAAAAAAGAAGAAAAAAAGAATCAGATAGACTGACAGAACTGACTGTATATATGCACAAATCAGTGGTAATTGTAAAACCCTTTCTGTAGAGCATAACGTGGGAAAGTTGAAGAGATTCATCTTCACTGGTTGAAATCTAGCTTCACATTATCTCCAGTCCCTTTATTTCCTCCCCATAACCACCAATATCCCTCCCTCAGTTGCTCTTATTCTCCTTTCCTTCTTGGTTTTATTCTTTCCTTGTGATCTCTACCGAAGCTGGCTTTGCTCTTAAACCTCCCTTTGATTTCTCTGCTTCTCTAATTCCTTTCCTTCCCTCTTTGTTTTCATTCCCTTTACTTGATGCCAGAGCCTCTATTTTCAATTCTTCCCACCCCTGTGCTCTATCCCCTCTCAGTGCTCTCCACCTGACTAATCCCCAGTACTGGCTTCTTACCAAAAGCACTACTTCCATTTCTGTTCTCATGCTGTCAAACACATCTGGAAGAAACTCACTTCCTCTGCTTAAAGATAATTCTCTTATCTGAGCGGTCTAAAGATTTTTACTTCTCCTCCTGAATGAAATCTTAGGCTACATATTGCCTATCTCTTCTCTCTACCTAAAAAATTTTCACCCTAAAATCTCAGCACTTCTGTCTCCTTCCATAACACCCTCCCCACAACCTTCCCCACCTCTTCCTTCAGCTTTATTGAATCACAGAATCATAGAATTGCTCAGGTTGGAAAAGACCTTCAAGATCATCAAGTCCAACCACAATCCAACTATACTACCCTAACTCTAACAACCCTCCACTAAATCATGTTCGTGAGCACCACATCCAAATGGTTTTTAAACACATTCAGGGATGGTGACTCAACCACCTCCCTGGGGAGCCTATTCCAGTGCTTCACAACCCTTTCAGTAAAGACATTTTTCCTGATAGCCAACCTAAACTTACCTTGGTGCAACTTGAGGCCATTTCCCCTCATCCTGTCATCTGTCACCAGTGAGAAGAGACCAACCCCGCTCTCCTCTCAGCCTCCTCTACCCCAGACTAAACAGCCCCAGTTCCTTCAGTTGCTCCTTGCAGGGCATATTCTCCAAGCCTTTCACAAGCCTTGTTGCCCTTCTTTGGACCTGCTCCAGCACCTCAATGTCCTTTCTGTATTTAGGTGCCCAAAACCGAACACAGTACTCAAGGCGAGGCCTCACCAGTACTGAGTGCAGGGGCAGGATGACTTCCCTAGTCCTGCTCACCACACCACTCCTGATACAAGCCAGGATGCCATTGGCCTTCTTGGCCACCTGGGCACACTGCTGGCTCATATTCAGCTGACTGTCCATTCTACCTCTCTCCTGCATGTGGCTTCATTTGATTCGTAACTCAGGATGACTCTCAGATTGCAGAGTGACTGTACTCCCTGATGCTTTTGATTCCATTATGACAGTTGCAGAACATCCTCTGAGACGCAGGATGCCACCACATCCTCAGATTCCAATGCAAACTCCAGTGGATCAAACATGAGCTCATCTGAGTAATGTGAAGAGAGAGAATATTTCTTTGATTGTCTCATCTCCTTGTGCAAAACCTCTGCAAAATTTGAGTGTGTTGCCTCCTGCAATACCACCAATTAATTCTGCTGTTAGTGACTGAGTTCAGTGATCAGGTCTTTTGAAAGTCTAAGTAACAAAGAGTTATAAATATTAGCCCAACAGCAACATCAAACTTCATGATCATTTTAATAGGTTTTATTAGCTATGAAGAAAAAACAGTTCCGTATATGTATACAAATATTCGTATTCGATTGTTTTTAAACATTCAGTTTACATCTGCTTTTCTTTTACAATAGACATGAAAAGAAAGCTTTTAAAGTTTGCTTTTGTTAGAGTATGAAATTGAAGCCGCTTCGAAGTGAGGGTGAGGAAAGCATATACTGGATGATGGCCACTGACTATAATTTCATTTGAGTTGAAAGACTTAATTATTATTCAACTTGAATGGACAGTATTCAACCCTAACAACTGACTTTTTTTTTTTTTTTTTTTTCACTCTGATTGGGTTTCTCTCATATTCCTTGGTTTCCACAGATGCAATGATTCATAAGGTAATAATTTTCACAAGGACAAAATATATAAGGCTGGATTTCTAAATGTCTCTGATATTTGCAGTTGCCTTTGGTGCCATGGTTTGTTTCCACTTAACTCCTTTACACCTGTCAAGGAAAATAAGAACACTGACTGAGGGAAGAAAAATATTTGATTGGGAGGAAAATTATTGAGTGTATTTACAACAGCAATCTGAGGCAAAAACTCATCTTTCCTATGCATTGGCTGCAGTGATGATATTTATTTCCTTTCCTCTAGAAGTGACATTATTATTTGTCTAAATTCTGCCCAGTGACACCTAAATTTTCCATGAGGACTTTGTCTAGCTTCTGTTCATATTTTGTGACAGTGAATTTTTGAACGTGATTCTGGCTTAAATGATGGTCTCCATTTACCCTAATTTGGTAGTATTTATTTTAAAGTATCATTTGTGAACAAAAAAGAAAACATTGGTTCCTAAAGAGAAAGATTCATTTCTTAATGTGGAGTTATTCTAATTTTAGTTTCTACCCATGTTGCATTTAAGGTTTATTAGATGCGAAAAGAGAACTGAAAAGCAGGACTCCTTTGTTGCAAACATCCAGCAATCAATTTGGTGTTCTTTTAATCATTTTGTGGCACACATGAAATTTTATCAGCCTACTATTACACCACAAATCCACTTAGCATATGCAAGAGGGATGTATAAACTAACAAAGGAGGATGTGAAAAAAATGGTATAAAAGAAAGGAGGGTAGAAGTTGCAACACATGGTCTGCATTAGATGATACTGAACTAAGTAGAGTGTGATAGTAATTTGCTGGTCTGATCCCTCAGCTTAACTTTTTAATCCTTTGCCTTTGTTGCAGGCAGATTTTGTGGTCTCTGGAGCTCAGTCTATTAAATGTATCCTGGTCTTGCATCAGTCAGTTGTTTAAGATAATGCCAAATATAAGCACATGCTTGAGAAGAAGTCAGTTCAAAGCTGTAATTCCTTTACATTTACCACTTTTCATCTGAGTCGTTTAGCCTACTCATCTTTCAAGAAGACCTGCAATATTGACTCTTGGATTTTTAGGTCCACCAGAAACGCTAAGGCACATTATCATCACATTGACATGCCCTCTTACACCAACTTCCATTAATTTCATGGAGCAAAATTCCAAGGGTACACATCAGTATACATAAGGATGGAAATTGGACAAGGAAATAAAATCAGATAGAGTAATGTGCAGAGGGCATGACAATGGTCAGTGACAGATTTACCAGAGGGCTTCCTTTTTCTTTCCCTTGCATTATTGCTGCTTGTTGTAGTATGTCCTCTGTGTCACTTGACTGGGAGGCATCCATATCCCTGGGCAGCTGCTTGTCACTGAAGTGTCTGCATCCAGCTCAGTAGTCATCAAGTGATAAGCGGCAATGCTTTTTAAGTCTAACTAAAACACTTTCAGACTCCACACTTCTGTAAAATACTTCATCTCTGTATACATATTTTCTATTAGTATATTTAAGAGGAATCATTGGGAACTGGATTTTGTTTGTAAAAAGGTATGCAAGAAACAATTTTACTAGTGAATAAACAAGAAAACATGACAGAAGCAGTTATAATAGTTCAGGCCTTTTAGAGCTATAGGTTTTTTGTTTTTTTTTTTTCATTGCCACCTCTACTCTTTTTAAGATGACATCACTAAGTATCACAGAACCATAGAATGGCCTGGGTTGAAAAGGACCAGAGTGATCATCGAGTTTCAACGCCCCTGTATGTGCAGGGTTGCCAGCCACTAGACCAGGCTGCCCAGAGCCACATCCAGCCTGGCCTTGAATGCATCCAGGGATGGAGCATCCACATCCTCCTTGGGCAACCTGTTCCAGTGTGTCACCACCCTCTGTGTGAAAAATTTCCTCCTAATATCTAACCTAAACCTCCACTGTCTCAGTTTAAAACTATTCCCCCTTGTCCTATTCCCCCTTGTAAACAGCCATTCCCCTTCCTGTTTATATGCTCCTTTCAAGTATTGGAAGGTCGCAATGAGGTCTCCCCTCATTGCCTTCTCTTCTCCATGCCTTCTCTCCTCCAAGCTAAACAAGCCCAGTTCCCTCAACCTTTCCTCATAGGAGAGGTGGTCCAGCCCTCTGATCATCTTAGTGGCCCTCCTCTGGACCCGCTCCATGTCCTTCCTATACTGGGGGCCCCAGGACTGGACGCAGTGCTCCAGATGGGGCCTCACAAGAGCTGAGTAGAGGGGGACAATCACCTCCCTCTCCCTGCTGGCCACCCCTTTTTTAATGCAGCCCAGAACACAGTTGGCCTTCCGGGCTGCGAGCGCACACTGCTGGCTCATATCCAGCTTCTCATATCTTCCATTATCTTTCCCAGTAGTCATATTTTTAACATTTTTAACATTTATATTATCAATCTTGTTACTTTACTTTAAAGGAAAAGCAGTGTAATGAAGTAGAAGGTCATGACACTAAATTTCAATAGTAGCTGAAATTCAGACTTTACATTAAATTAGTTATAGTTGTCACTTGGTTTGTAAATTATAATATGGAAAGGTTTTATAGTGACTCCTATTGAATATTGTATGTGATTTTCGCATTTTGGAAGTCACTATTATTATTCCTGGGAAAACACAATACAACATTTTTAATGTAAGAGTTGAAGTTCAGTTAATTCCATAGTGTTCAATTAAGTTAAATTGCGTATTTCAATTAAACTTTTAAGGTTCAACACCTGACACTAACTGAGCCTTTTAATCAAGCTTATTTTAAGAACAGAAGTTTGCTATGATTTTTTAGAAGATAGATGGTATATTCTAAGATCTACATAATAAGGATTGGAGTCTTTATCAAACATTTTTATGTCTAGGGCTCTTGTTTTATAGTGCATTGTATTGTTATTTGGAAAGTACTACTGATTTTCAGATTATCTTGATTTTGAATCTGGAAAAAATAAGTGGAAGTGCAAAACTATCTATTCTTCATATCAACAGAATTTACAAAAAACAAATAGTATATTTGGATGCTATTCTCCAAGGATAATGTTGATATCTGTGTTTTAATTGAATATCTCATAGTTTGCAAAATAGCTTATCAAAGCAATTTCACCTTTTCCCCTCATACTTAAGTCTGTTCCAATTAATTTCACTTTTGATGGTGGATTTGTATCTCCACCTGTGATTTGTACAATTTATGAAAACTAACTTTGCCATCCTTGCTTTTCTTCTCTGCAAGGCTGCCTGCAATTCCAGCTGGTCTGCAAACATTCCAGAGTTTTATTGTTCTCTGATTTGTCTATGTTTTACACTTGTATAGGGTATAACTCCAGCAGACCAGATGTGGAAATTTTAGCTATGATTACAATGAAAATATTAATACAAATAACTGCTTGTGAGTATAACCAATGGATATGAGAATGTATAATATGTCCTACTGGCTTAGAGCAGAGTTCTGTCTGTCTTAGTGCTGTCTCTAGCCATAGCAGCAGGCAACTCTAGCTGGGGAGAATATGAGTCTGACTGCTCCCTGCAGGTCTCTTTTCCCTTCCTTCTCCAGTGCTCATAGCCTCATAATGTTTCTTCCTCTAATCTAGGAGATCAATCTCTCTCATTCCCTTGCTTAAGCAAATATTCATCTGAGATGAATCTCAGAGCTCAACATTTGCTGTCAGTACATAGAAGAGTTGGTAGCTTGGACATTCTTAATCCTGTGATGAATAGAACCAAGCAAGAATTTGATACCAGGGAGGAGCCAGAACCTTGCCACACACACTGTTGATTCAGATAGCACTGATGATTAGCTCTGTGATTTGACCCTTGCCTAAAGTGCAAGACACAGATGCCTTCTAGAAAAGCCTGTCAGGTGTCCTTTTTTTTTTGTGAAATATTATAATCGCAAGTTATATGTCCACCTACTTATAAGTTATTAGATGAGTAGGCACTCAAGTCGTTGCTTTAGACTTGATGTCCTGCCTACCATATCATCCTCGCTATGAAAAGTCCACACTGAGTACAGCAGATAGGATCAGGAACAGGAGTAAGAGCGTCTGTGCTAGAGGCTGACACTCAAGAGCAAGAGGTTTCAGAGTCTTATTCCTTTCTGTGTGACATGAAGGTTATGCTGTGTGATGCTATATTGCATGGAGGAAAGCTATACAACCCAAGCCTGACAGTGAGGTTAGCATACACATATGGCCTGTAAAGACCTGGTTTCATAGTGAATTAAACTGAAGCACAATAGAATATAAACAGAACCTTATTTCCACCCTCTTCTATTAATGCCATGAAAAAAGAAAAGTGGTTTAGCAGCTGCTAATTGACTGGAAATGGTTAAAAGAACAGGACAAAGTTAAAAATCCTTGAATATGCCTCACATCATACCATGTAAAAATAATCTGGGATCAAAATTCATAAGAATAAAATTGAATGTCAATAAATGTTTTCTCTGCTGTTTTCACCACCTATACTATCTTATTTTGGGCTCTGGTTCTGAACCCACTTTGCTCAGCCAGGGAGGGGAAGAGGTGAAATAAGGACCTTTTCCTCTTTGTTCAGTGGCACAAGGGCAGCGCACAGTAGCAATTCCTGGACTCCTTTTGGTATGGGGGGGTTGGAAACCATTCATTACTGTATGCTTTGATGAACGAGGTTCAGGGAAAAGCTGAGTCCACAGCACAGACAGCCCTGCATCACACAGGGGAGCAGACCAGCCAAGGGCAAAGAGCCCCTGGTGCCATCGGATAGACAAGTGCAGAATGCTCAGAGCCTTTCCCCACACCTAGGGCACAACACGTAATGGAGAGACTGTGACTGCCTGAGGCACTGTCCCTCCGGTCCTCCTCCTGGGGCTGTGTCTCCTTACCACCCGCTAGCCAGAGCTTGCAGATAAATGGCACAATCTACCCTTCCTTTCATCTTTAGGACTCTAACAGCATTATGCAAATCCCAGCTATGTCCCTAGCAACCCAGTCCAAAGGCAATTTTGTATGCCTGTTTTGTTTTTTTTTTTTACCTTGTGACAGATTTCATCCCCCAAGAGATGAGTCCAGTAGAGGACAGAAGTGACTGCTGCTGTAGTACAGTGTGTCTGGTTTTGAAAGCAATGAATCAACGGCTGCAGCCTAAGGCACTGGTGTGATTTTGTTTAAACAAACATAAGCCAATTAAAAATACAAAGAGATTCAAGGAAAAGATGCTCTTAGCTGAAAGCCTCATGGGAGAATAATTTAAAGAACAGATCAATAGCAGCAAGAGAGATTTGTTCCCATAAGACCAAAAGCCAGCATGTAACAAATCTCAAGAAAGGCATTTATAAGACTGTATTTTGTGAGTGACTGTGGCATAAAAGACCAGTGCTTTAGCATAATTATAGTTAAATATTTACACAGTCTTAGCTGTTTTAAGGAAAGCAAATACCCTTGCAAGGATGATTTTCTTTTATTCAATATATCATTGAAAATTATTGCTGCGCATAACTTTATTGTGAACATAATAATTATATAAATATGCCTTCAAGGAAAAGAGTAGAAGATAATGCTATCTTAGAAACAAATCATGAAAAAAAGAGAACAATTTTCACTATTACCCACATATTACCATGTTCTCCCTCTCATTTTTCAGGTCACGTCTTTTGGCTTCTAACCTTTCTCACTCAGTTATGCACACAGATGCCTTAGAAATTTCCATAATAATAATAAATAAATAATTTTTAAATGGCCTGAAGTTATTTACCTAATATTTTTAACCCTCAAAAGTAAAGTGCAAAATCTTCTAAGATTGATGTAGAAATAATACAGGATATCCTGGCTACCTTGCTCTTTAGACGCCTAATTCAGATGTCTTAGTTAAGAAAGGATGCCCCTAGATTTCAAATGTTAAAAGTAGAGAAAGGAAAATCACAGGGATAAAAAAAAAAATGCATTTATATGTCCTCCAAAGGATGATTTAGAACAGCAGTTCAGTTCAGGAATTATGATTTTGCCTTGTAGAGGAATCTTTCTCCGTCTTTATTACATGTCTAGTGATAATAGAAGAATGGGTATCCTATTACTGAATCCTCATGATATAAAATTTGCTCAAAATTTGGCCATTTGACAGAGCAGCCAAAAAAATCATTTTTCTGAAGGACAAGGGTTTTCTCCTAGACCTGAGAAATCTTGAGAGATTGCTTCTGAGCTATAACATTTATCTATTTTGTGCAGCAGAACAGAATGTCTTTGAAAAGAATACTGTAATTCCGATTGTTGAGAACAGAATGGGGAGGCCGTTTCTGTGTTAAGATGACTTTAAAAACAGGGCACACACCAGATCCTTGTTTGGTATCTCTGCTGTGTTCTGGGTTCACAAAATTCACGAATATGAGTTTACATTTGCTGGCAAAATGACCCATTGTTTTAAACTGCTCAGAGGGTAAAATGGAGAAAGATTAACAATGCAGTGCAGCTGTTACAGGAAAAGCCCATTGTGTTTTTGCATTTACCAAAACCATAGGGGTTCCAGAAAGCATGTTTCTACTCTGAATGTGGTTAAGACACTCACAGGTAACTTAAACAATTCGATGACACAATTTGAGATCCAGTTCATTTATCGCATTCCTGGAGATGCAAAATTAACTAGGTAGCAACAAGTTGTCTTTTAATGATTTCCAGTGCTAGGAGCTACTAAGATCCTATGCCAGCAGAAGCTGTTCACTCTTAATTGTAACTTGCTCCATCAGGAAGCTTGGACTTGAGGGTGCCACTTGATGTCAGGAGATAATTGTTGTAGGGTAAATGCCAGGTGCTGATAAATTCCCTGGGGCGTTTGGCAACTAGTAAGCTTTAGTATATGATGGATGTGATCCCTATCTGTGTAATATAATTCAGATGTGAATGCATACATAGAGCATATGCATAAGTGACTTTCTTAAATGGAACATGAATTGTAAAACAGGGAGGACATCTTTTTTCATTCCCTCTGTAGCATTCACTGGAAGATCTAAAATTTCTAGTGAAAACTAAGAATGTGGATTTACTTCAGGTCCTTTCTGCTTGTCTTTCAGATTATTGTTTGTGGTCTGAATTTCCCTAATAACTCATGACACAGGTGTAACTGTCATTAAGAAAAGCTTTTTGTTGAGAATAAGAACATAAAACTTTTCAATCTCCTTGTTTAACTTGGGAAATTAAAGAAGTTCACCCACATAAAATACACTATTGCATTTGCTGATAAATGGTGAAATCAGTAAAAATAAGAAAAATGAAATAAAAATATTACTTAGCTTTCTAAAATGTACATGATTTACATAAGATTTTCATCATGTAACATCATTAAATAAAGGATGTGCTTTTCCAAGAGCTTCCTGCTAAGCCTGAAGGGAGTCAGCTGAAGTCTTCACTGTTTTTTGATCAGACCTCAGATGAGACCATGCATTTACACCACCGGACTGCCTTTGACTCACCAATTACAAGACAGAGCAAATGTCCTTTAGAAAAAAAAGACTTTCCAGTTTTTAATTAATAGATCAAAATGGAAATTTAATAATATTCATTAGAGGAATAGCCCCAAAATATCAAAGAAATAAAGCATGGAATTTGTAGTACACTCATTTCTTTTTCTACAAATATACTGTAAATATTTATATGTACTACTTAAATCCATAAAAAGAGTGAAACTTGAAAAGTTTGCTCACTACAAGATTGTTGCTCATCATGATTCTTCTGGTGCTAAAATAGTTTCTGTACATATTAATGTATGTTTTTTATAAATACCGATAGTCTAAATTGTTTTCAAGCATTAATGTTATCCAGAGAATAAAAATAAAATGTTTTTGACACGGGTGTGTTTTATATAAGAGTCCTATAGATGATTGACCATCTAAATATATGCTGTAAATGGTGATTTTTTAATCCATTTTTACATATTCTTATTTATTTGAAATTGCAACAATTATCTTAATCATCAAGTTAATAAAGAAACCAGTGTTTAAATGCCACATACATGTCTGGAGATTCTTTCTTAGAGATTTCCTGTTATCTTCAGTCTGTGTTTCAGTCAATAATTGTTAATAAAGGGATAATGTAATTGTCTGAGTAATTGTGTAATGTGATCTTCAGAGAATGATTAGGCCTTTGTTGTTGTTTAGATGAAGCATCAGAAAGCTTCAATTTCTTTCATGGGCCACTGAAGTTTATCTCATGCAACTGGCATATTTTGTGGGCAGCGTTTTGATCTTTCTGAGTCTTGTATTTTCAGGCTTGGGAATAATGTCAGTGATTGTTAATATTCTTATGTGTAGTTAACTAATATTCCTATAGTGTTTAAAATGCATTCTGTGGCAGGCAGGAATTACTTCGGATAAATAGCAAAGGTTATAGATTCAATGGTCAAAATTCCTGAGTATGAGAATAAATAAGTAATCAATGACCTAATAAAATGAATGCCTCCTTTAGATATCTTTAATGCATAACACAGAAGATGTAAAAGTGTATTTTTCATTTCCAGTTTACTTTTCAGTTACATGCAGGACTTGCTGGGAATTACTGTGGAGAATATGTATGGGTGAATACCTCTTCCAAACATTTCCTCCTGAAGTGCCAACCCAAATCAGGACAATGTGGTGTCCCTGTCTGCTGCACCTCACCTACTGTGGGGGTTGCAGAGCCCATGCCCTCCACAATCCTCCCCCCACTGACATTTCTGTTTGAAGAATTTGGATACTAATGTACTGTGAATGTAGTTCAATACATTTTCCTACATTTCTTGTTTGCTATAGGTTAAAGGTATGTCCAGGTCTGGCCTTTTGGAGAGTTATGACTTCTCTATATGTTCATGTCAATTCATATTAAAAATTCATTGGGCTACTTCTGTTCTTTCTTTTCTTCCAATGAATGACAACCTAAGAAGAAGCAATCTGAAGAACAGACACCCAGGAAGTAAAAGAGTATGCGGTTTGTATGATAGACTTCTCTATCTCAGCATTATAGAGACGTTACTGCTAAAATGAAGTCTGCCATTGTTTTCTCATGGCTGAGTGAGTGGCAGACCCTGGGGAGGACGTAGGAGAGTTCTCATCTTGTAACTTTTCTCCTTTTGTTATTCTGCATAATTGCTGTCACCCAGGTAAAGCTGGCTCGTTTCTGCCATGGCAAATTCTCTCCCACACAACCCTTTGACCTTCAGGCAGCAAGAGCAGCAGGGCTTCACATCTCTGAAGAAAATAACTACTGAAGAGGAAGTGCTTTGGAGAAAACGATGCCCCTAAATTAGAAAACTAAACAACTGCTTTTTTACCACAAACTGTGACTCCTGGGAATATTTGCCTAGAATTAACAAAAAATACAACATTTGAAGAACTGAGGTGCTTAATCATGTGAACAATTTAAGCACAAATTTGAATACAGCTGGGATGATTGTTTAATTATAAGTAGAATTCTGATAAATACATAAGCAGCTTGTGTTTTGTCAACAGACATTAGAATGAGTTATGAGCTCGTATTAGTTTTCCAGTTCTTTGACATTAGATACCCAGAATATTTTTTAAATGCTGAAAACACTTAAGTAATAGTCCTTAACAATGCTAATATGGAAAAAAATGTGATAATTTGGTTGCTAGGTATCTTATAAAAGACTGTTTTTGATGATTGTTTTTAGCTCTGACCTCTGCCAAAAGGTTGAGCTCATTTTCTTGGCAAAAAATGCCTGTAAATCGCCCCCTCAGATCTTTTTTTTCAGCTCCCAGGGGGAAAAAAAAAGCAATTTGATATTCACTGTGGAGGCACGTTCTCCTTAAAATCATCCCAGAAAAGACCAATGCATAATAAGTCACTGTGGTACCAATTTGTTAATTTGATCTGATTATTTCCTATATTAATTTGGTGATTTAATCATTCAATCTATTGGTATATTGATTCTATTTTAATTGAGACCTTAATTTAATTATTCAATTATTTCAGTTTTAATTAGCAGAGTAAAACTGTAGGGTATTAGCTCAGTAATTGTACCATATTTGGTAATCTTTGATAAAGAGTCTGTTTGGCATACTTTATTTTTTAGATATCTGTTAAAAAAAAGAACATTTTTATTTCAAAAAACGTGTTAGCAAAAAAAATAAAAACAAACAAAAAACCCCCCAAAACATATAAAGAGACTTGTTATCAGGACAATTTACAAACCTTTTTAGGCATAGTTCCATTTTCAGATTTCAGTCCCTCACTCCTTGATCTAAATGGTGCCTTTTTCCAGAAGACACATGGAAAATAGGCTTCAAACAGGTGTACATACAACAATACAGAATGAAATCAATTACAGCTTATTCTCTGGAAATTTAGGAAGTAATGAAATACTTTAGTACCATGCATAAAATCTATATTTTACAGAACACCTTCTTTTGCAGGCAGATTTCTCAGTTTTTAATGGGTTTAACTCCAAATGTAGATTAGGATATATGGAATGTCCCTTTAAGGCACATAACCTTAAGGACAACAATGATTCTGACTCCTGGCTATCTATCTGACTAAACACTTTTAGTATTTTATTTTTTCTACTCTCACATGTCATGTTTCTTCAGAAGGAACTCAAATATTTTAAGTAGCTAGTTAGAAAGCATGAAATTATGCATCACATACACTACAACCATGACTTGATTGCCTTTTGTTTCTCCATTCCAATACTTTTGTATGGAGCCTTAAATTTATCAGTGGTTTTAAAGATCATGCAAATAGAAACATCCTCCATAGAAAAGCTGAGAAATACAGTTATGTACCTAAGATTTTACTTTTATTAAGTAAAAAATTAAATAAAGGATGCCGTATCTGAACATGTCACAAGGTGGCCATACATTTCTGAGCACTACTATTCTCTTCTACCTCAGACTACCTTTTCTACTTGCCTGTAGCTGCTGTTTGATCAGCCCTATACTGGTAAGATGTGCTGATGGTAGGATATGGGCAAAGCCTTGGCATGTCCAGCAGAAGTCACCTTGAGGACCAGGACTGTCAGTCCAACGCATAGAACTATGGAACAAAGCACATCTGACACACATGACATAGTGCGTACCTTTTTTTTGTTGCAGTGTAGGCAAAAACTGTGAAGGAAATGAATGAATGCACCCTGAAATCCAAGGGAATAAGCAAAGCTGTTATATAACTTGCTATTCTTTTGATAGCTATTAGATAGCCCTGCATTTCTAGATTCTATAACAGACAAAGTTTCTTTCTAAAAGTGTAACATTTTTTAAACATAAGTTTCTGTAAAGTATAAGCCATGAGTTTCCAAACAGTTTAAGCAAATGAAAACAGATCTGATTTTCAGGAAGACAAAAAATCCTGAAGGTATAAACAGTAACACAGACAACATTGTACATTTACTTAGAAGGTGAAGAAGAGTGAAAGACCAGGATTTTAATGTTATTTGTTTTTAAATATCATAATTGTTGACATTTCTTTTAGGACACAGAAGCAGCATTTATAGAATTTCCCATTTTACTCTGAGAGTTATGAAACAATCAGAAAAAAGTTTTTTTTTCCTTTTCCTTTTTGTTTTTGTTTTCCTTTTCCACTTTTTGTTGTACTGAATAAAACTCATAAAACTCACAAAACCTGACTTCTCTATTGACTTGACTAGATCAAAGACTGCTTCAAGAGCATTTAAAGTCCTGGGTATGTCCTTTGAAGGCTGAGTTATTGCAAATGATGTCATTGTGGAAAAGGGGGCAATTAACTTGGATGATCAGTGGGTAGTGACTATTGCCATTGCTGTATAGTTTGGATTTACAAGCAGCAAGGTTCAAACACTTCACACCCTTCATTGCAGAAATGAACTGTGTAGAGGACTCAGTGGTCTAAAACCCAGTACAAGCCTACATTTTTCTATCTGTCAAAAGATTTCAGAAGTAATTCATTGTTACAGCTCCCTGGAGTGAGAGTCTGCTTGTCCATCTGATTTTCCTGACTGAGTGCTTTAAACATTCTCTGAGGAAAAAACTGTTGTAGTCTTGTTTCCAAAGCATAATAGTGAAGAGGGGAAGTGTGAAACCATTTGGAGTACTTCTTCCCTGCTGTCATATTTTATCATTACTCTGGTGTTAAGTTCATGAGCAGCTCTTGATTGCAGACTTCATAGTTAATATTATCTCTAGGTGCTGTCTCGTGCTCTGAAAGATTTCTAGATTTCAGAAATCACATATGCAATAATTTTGATTATCAGTATTTCAAATAAAGTGAAACAAAAGACACTTAGGAGTGTAAGTCAGATGCCAGACTGCATTGCAGAGTGAGACCAGGATTTTTTCTGATGAAATTTTTTATGGAAAAGAAAAGAAGGTGACAAACTTTTTGGTAGTGTCTGTTGTGATAGGAAAAGGGGAAATGGCTTCAAGTTAAAAGAGGGGAGATTTAGATTGGATGTAATTAAGGGTTTTTGTTGTTGTTGTTTTGTTGTTTGTTTCATTGTTGTTGTTGTTTGTTTTTTTCGTGGTAAAAGTAGCGAGACACAGGTTGCCCAGAGATGTGGTAGCTGCCCGTGGAGACATTCAAGGTCAGGCTGGATGGGGTTCTGAAGGACCTTATCAAGCTGTAGATGCCCCTGTTCATTGCAGGGCACTTGGACTAGATACCTTTAAAGGCCCCCTCCAACTCAAATGTTTATATGATTCTGTGATTCTGGGACTGACAGAAAGGTTCAACTTCTACTGCCATACCACCAACATCTGCCCCTGACATGTGCCAGTGATATTTTAAAGTAGGAGACATTGTTTTCAGAGCAGCCCTCATATTTCTGCTTACCTCACTAGAGGAAAAATTTAAAGTAAGCTGTCCTCATCAGCTGATGAAGCTTAATTTTATGAAATACAGGGAAAAATAATCTTGCTCAGCTGGCAGATTTTTGCAATTTTTTCCCTACTCTGCTTAAAATGACCTTCATATCCGTTTTCTTTTTGTTCAGGTTATATTGCATATTGCCTATGGGAAATCAGCTTGCCCAGTGCAAAATGCAGTCAAACTGATTATTGTAAAAAACTACCAAATGTAAGATACTCGGTGCTGTGATTCACAACAGCTTATAATCACTTTCCTCTACGCTATTATTACAGAATTCTTCTTAACTGATTTGCATTTTGATGATGTACCTCTGCTGTGCGTTAAGTGATGTACCAACACACATTATTAGAGTGCATCTTTCAGGAGCAATGGTCCACCAGAGCTATATAAAACAATTGAATGTGTATTAGCTGAATAAAGCCAGATGGCATCAACTCATTCTGTGTCAAATTTTCTGAATGAATTAACTTTCTATTTGTACCTGGTTCATCACAGAAAAGGGAATAAAAACAACCTTTTTTTTTTTTTTTCCTTGTTATTTTTTTTCTGTTACCTTGTGTTTTGCTTTTCTTTTAAACATTATTTCTATGTCCATCAGCCAAAGAAACTGGGTAACTGTGTGAGTCTGCAGGCAGATGCAACTCTCACTCCTACCGTTACTCCAAACAACCCCCAAATGTAAGTTTGTATTTTGTCTGAAAATTAGAGAAATGAGAAAGGTAATAGGGGAAACAGAGATGAAATATACCAAGAACTCTCCAGCTGAGACAATCATCCCTGCCTGTACATAAAGGTGACATTCTTCTTGTCAATAAATTACCAGCTTAATCCTTAGCAACAGGCTTGCTTTAATCAGTTCTGGAGGATTTCCACCAGGGCACAACAAATATGTTGATTCAAGACTTGCTAATAAAATTACTCGTTAATTCAACATTAATTAAATTGTAATGTGAATAATAATTTCTCTTCTGTAAATATCATTTCATTTTGTGATGTAAATGGAGAAGAAGAACAGCTGAGGATAAAAACTGATGCTCTAATGAATCTTAGGAAGATAGAATAGCTTTTTGGCAGTTCTATCTGTCGGGAGGGTAAGAAACTGTAACATTATGCTTTCTAACCTTGTTAAGCAGAATGCTGTGAAGAAAAAACAGCACCGTTCTTTTTAAAATAACAGTGTAAAAGAAATTTTAAAAAGAACTGTATTTTACTATCAAAGAAAAGGTTGCTAAACACGTCACTGAAGGTCTAAAAATAATTGTGAATAAAATATCAATAATCCATTTTCATTTTGTGCCGATAGGAGGGATTTTGTATATTTCAATGCTGTCAGGCTCAGTCTGTGAAAAATTAAATGAATAAAGAAAAACTACATTGATTTAGGTAGCAGAATATAAACTTAGGGAAGAAAGGTGGAAAGTGACTTTATTATCAGAAAATTAAAAAATAACTGGATTTGAGAGTACATTTTTGCTTTTACCATATTGCTATTGGGCCAAGGTAGTCACCTGGAATTAGGGAAAGCCAATTTCAACATACATTTGTCTAAAACTTGATCTCATTTATCTCATCAAATGTCTTAACTGACATTTCATTTTCTGGAGCTGGAGTAGGCTGCTCAGAGAACTTGTGGATATCTCATCTCTGGAGGGGGACCAGCCAGCATGGGGCTCTGGGCAACCTGATCTAGTGCCTGATTTAGTGGTTGGCAACTCTGCTCACCAGGGGGGTGGAAGTAGGTAATTTTAAGATCTCTTCCCATCCAAGCCTTTCTAAGATTCTCAGATATATATTTCCATATAAAACAATGGAACTAGTGAGCTGTCATTTACTAATGCAGTACTGGCTTGTCTAAATTGTGTAGAGGTCTAAAATTTTGGATCCTATGAATAATCAGTCCACAGAGAGATATTTTACTGATCAGCTTGGCAGATTGGCTAAAAATAGACACTGGATACAAATTTTTAAGTAGTAGTAGAAAATGTACTATCACAGTGTGTCATTCGCACTGCATTATGCTAAAGTATTCAGATTTAGTACAAAGAAAATGTTTATGTTGTCTTCCCTGTCTTCTAGATCTCTTTCTCTTTCTTTCATAAACTCCCAAATTTATTAATTTAATCTGTGTAAACAATCACCAGTGCTAGATATATCTTCTGTGATGCCTTGGTATGTTATCATTGCCAGTACACTAACAGTAAGAACGGAAAACGGCATCTTCCTCTGAACTGTTATTTTGTGCTTCATATCTGGGAGATCTGCCTTATTATGAAGGAGGTTACAATTTTTTAATGATATCTGAACTCCTAAATGTTCAGCATAGCTTGACTTCTCCTTCCCTACAGACTGCAATACTAGTACATGCCTTGAAGAAATAAAATTTAACCTCTTCTCTTTATAGTTCTCAAAGAACTTTGCCACAAAAATGCTACCCATTATTTCTTGTCCTAAAACAAGGAACTTAAAGAAGGGAGAAATTAAAAAAAAAATTAGTGGCAGAGTGACTCATCAGAGATACTAGGCTAAGCATCCAGATGGCAGAATTCTTTGGTCTAAGAACAAGCCTTGGATCACGTTACCTTTTTTTCTAAAAATAAAGGATTTGAACTTTATTTCAAGACAAACCATCAATGATGGTTAAAGGGCATTGGAAGAAAAGAAAAAACACTGAAGAATAGCAAAGCCATGACTGACTACAGAAAAGGAAGGGAAAGACCTTTTTTCTCCCAGCTGCAAGCTACTTGCTGGCTGTGACTTTCAATAACACTTACTCGCGACCCCGTCAGCTTTTAACTTTCACTTTTTTATTTTTAAAAGAACAGATAAATAACAGATATTACTCAGCTCTTGATTTGGCTCTTTCATTAAGAAGTGAGAGTTAAACTCTGCTTCTGCTATAAGTGCAATTGAAAACCACCAGCTTAAGTAATAAAATAAATCAGGTGGGAGCAGAAGAGGAAACTATTTTTTATTAACCTTTTATTGACATTAATACTGTGCAGTAGGAGATTCACACAGTGTATGTAGAGAAACATGTTTAAGAATAAAGAAGTTTTGCTTACACAGGAAAAGGTTAGAACTTACTTAAGAACTTGAGGTGTCTCCCAGGATTTGTCTTCAAATAAAATCTCTAGTCAAGCCTATATGAGTTTCCTTGACAAAAGTCTGGAACAAATCCAGAAAGAGATGTGTAGGACCAAACTTGCTTTCTGGAAGCCTCTGCTTTTCTGCCACCTGATGCTGTGACTGCCTGAACTCCACAGATTCTGTAGATTTTTTGCTTTACGTTGCCCAGAATCAGCCATGTACAGTATTACATCTATTTGGATAGTAAGCATACAAAGCTGGAAGGAACCCTTCCCTCAGTTTACAACTTTCATATAAGGGATCTGGGGAATCTATGTCTTGTCACGGTTATCAGATATGCTGATGACTTTTATGCTTAATGTATAATGCAGTATATTTTCTAGGAATAGTCATGATAGTTCAAGACTAAAAACTTTTAAATAGTAGACTATAAAATCTGATGGTAATTACTGCCTTCATATAAACCAATTACTTATGGACATTTCTTTCTTTTTTTGTTTTATTTTGTTTTGCACAGTATCAACAGTGGCAGCATTTATTTGTTAATTGCAGTACACCATAGAGTTTCAAGCTCTTTTTGGCAGTCACTGAGAAGGAATAAAGGAAAAGCTGGTATTCTCAGGCAGGAAAAGGACTTGAATGTGAGGACTATCTTACCTTGGGGATGTAAAATTACTTGTCTTCCCTTTGTACCCACTCCCTTTTATAATAGTGTATTTCATAAAGGATGTCTTGTGTCTATCCTGGCTCCCAGTTTCAAGGGAGAGGAGTCAAACGTGTGTTACAAGTGAGAAGAACATTGCTTGTACTGACCAATTGAAAAATTAGAATGGCAAAATGTCCTTTGTAAAGCATTGATGCTGCTCTTTAGAACAGAAGGTGTGTAGAACATGAAGTTAATTCATTAACCTCACTTTCCTTGTTCATCGGTTAGATTTTGGTATCTGTATGATTAAATGAAAACATTTTAGGAGCAGTTCTCTCTGATGTTTTTATAAATAATCTGGATGCAGGACTTGAACATATACTATCTCTAGATCTGAGTCTGTGACAGGGGCACAAGCCCAGAAGGAGATAAAAAAGAGAGGGGGAAAAAAACTACCACACCTTTTGTGGCATGGCCAGCCCTGGCCCATGATTAATGAGGCAAGGTACTTGTGGGCCAGGTACTCCGGGACAGAGGGAAGGGTAAGAAGATAGCAGATGGGTCTAAATAAAACAACAGCAATGATCTGAGGAGGAATGGTAATTTACTAATTCAACAAAATCAAACAAAATGTGAGAGAGAAGTGTCCTAAATACAAAGTCTTATGCTAGTAGACTGCAGGGGAAGCACATGCTCTTCTCTGTGGCTAACCGAGAGAGAGATAGCGAGGCAATGAGAGGGACAGCAGCTGGTGTCCTGCCACGAGCTCCACCTGTGTGGAGCTCCACCCAGTGTGTCTTGGTAGGCAAAGAGGCCAACAGTGTCCTGAGGTACACTATGCCCAGCACTGCCAGCTGGGTGAGGAAAGAGGCTGTCTTGCACTACACTACACCAGTGAGTACTGAGCTCAAGCACAGTGTATAGGTTTGGGCACCACAATACAAGGACATAAATTTATTAAATAGCGTCTAAAAGAAGGCAACCAAGTTGTTGTTTTTAGCAAAAAGCAGGTTTTGTTAGCTAAAGGCAGGACTAGAACAGGAGAATGGCAAATTCTCTCAATTTAACTGGTGTGTTTTATTTGTAATTAGGCACAGCTGATATGTTTTAGATTACTTATGTATTCTGTAGCGATTGAGAGCCTCACGTAATTGGAGTAATGTGGGGGAAGGCTACTTCTGTATATATTGAGAAAAGCAGCACTTTTGGATTGCTTCATGTTTTTTGGGTAGTTGATGCGAAATGGGCTCTACCACCAAAGTTTTCTTAACTCAGGGCTGCTTAAACTAGTTGATCAGTTCTCTCCATATTGATTAGTGCATATATGTGCAATTTTTACACTGTGTATGTGTTACTGTTGCTGCTGAATTCATAACTGAATTGCTCTAGGTCCAGAAAGGCATGGTAAGTTACTTTAGAAATTCTGTTTGGATACGTCATGTCTGTGTTCTTAATTATGGAGTTTTCTTGATGGAGGGTTATCTTGCATTTTTCACATTTTTTTTTTTCCCAGGTAAACTAAGGTAGGTTACTCTAGAGCAAGGCTGAAAACAACAAAAAAAGTAATTGTAGGAAAACCAAACACAACTAGTTTCAGTTTCCTGTGCACTTTTGATATTACTAGAGAGTCAATAGCTATTTGAGTATTCTTCTCTCAGTTTCTGCTTGTAACAATGCCGTGTGTTAATTCTCTGCTCAGACCATACTTCCTTAGTAACTGCAATATTAACCGTATAGCACGGAGAGTTGAAGAAGCTTGGAATTATCTCATTCAGAAGACTATTAACTGCTGAAACCTGTGCTAGTATCTTAGTACACCTAATTTAATGGATCTAGTTTTACATATTGCAAGTTAAATTGTGCATCAGAAAAAATGCCTATCTGGAGCCAGTCAGTTCAGTTGGATTACAGGTTTGATGATTGTGGTATTGACTTTTTCTAATTACCTGTTGGCGGATAAAAATTGCGTGGTAACTATGAATGATGCAGAACCTGAATGGTGTCCCTGCCAAACTGAGTGCAGTTGTGTTGTTGCACTCTGCCTGGGTTGGGTCTATGCATCTACTTCTTACAGAAACACAGAAAAAATATCCAGTCTTTTCTTCTGGCAAATGGTTAATAGTAGGATATCCATTAGGTCATCCTACTATTTGGGAATAAATGTCCCTAATGCGTTTTGTATCATACGTAGACAGGAAGTCTGTTAAATGACACATAAGCTCAATTTGCCATAACTGTCTTGAAAAATGAAGAGGCTCCAATTAGGTGACACAATATTCAGACAGCCTGACATGCTGGTGGGTGCTTTTCAGGCAACCTTTATGCTGATCAGTGCTTTTCTATATTGTTGCTTCCTTAAAGCAAAACAAAACCTTTCATCCACCTGATGCTGGCTGCTCAGCAAGTCAAACAGAAAAAGATCAAGGGTTGAAGAGGAGAAAGACTGTACTTAGGACCAGATGGACTGAAGATCAGTGTGGCAAGAAAGATCAGGAAAATTCTGTGACAGCTATTTAGGAAACATGAGCCTGGCAAATGAAAGAGATTTTTTAGGAATAAAATTCCTCTTATTTTTCTCTACTTCTGTGGAATTAAACCAGATTGTAATTATGATTTCTAGCCACATATCTTTATCCAAAAATTTGTGATAAATTGCTTTCTGACAATTAAAAATGTTTTATTTATATGACTGCACATCACTGCACATATTGCTGATGACATGAATTTGTAAGATAACTTTGTTTAAGAAGAATTAAAAAACAATTTATTCTTAGTTTTCATCCTGTCTAATTGTACATTAAAGGCACACGATTTGCAGGCATACTATATGAATTGTTATATATTCATTCTTTTCAATACTGTAGCACAAACTATTACTTATTTATTCAAAAACACTTTTCGACTATCATTTTAGAAATTTCTGATGTTCTGAAGATAGCTAATATCCATTGCTTTAACCTTTAGTGGTTTTTTGTTTGTTTTTTGTTTGTTTTTTCTTTTACAGTACCTCTGTATTTTGCTTTATTATCTTCTTGGTGTGATGAAATAACCATGAGATACCCATGGAAACTGGCCAGGGAACAAGTGCTCTTACACAGGCCAGGGTTCAGATTCAGACTCACAGATATTAGCTGGAAGCTTGTAAACATTTCTCACTGTTTCTTGGCCATAAATGGTGGGAAATATCTTGAGATTAGTCTTTCTTATGGGGTGATTGACTGTTTGGTCTGAAATCCTGTTAGAGTAATTCTTCTCACATGATTGCTGTCATCTTCAGTGTAGAGAAGGAAAACGCATATCCGTTCCTATCATAGTCATGGGGATACATTAGCTCAACAACCCCTTGCTGGTATTTGGAACAGTTGGATGGGGGGTTCAATTTTCCCATCTCTAATTTAGGCTAAATGAAATCAATCAAAATTGTACTTTATCTTTAGAAACAAGAAAATTGGTATGCCATACATACGATAAATTTTCCTTTTTGATGTTTTTTTTTATTCCAGGTTGTATGCAAAATATGAAAAGGAACATTAGTTTAAATTTGTTAGATTATAGGTGCCAGAAAGATAAAGACAGTAATGGGCTTAGTACTCTTTCAGTGAATGTTCTTTAAATTAGACAGCATTCTTCTTTCTGAGTAAATGGTGGCTGCCTAGATGCAAAATATGATTTCCATATTTGCGACTGTACAACTGGGAACTGAAAGGGCAGCAAGATTAATGAGATTTAGAGATTGTTTATACTACCTAACTACTCTAACTCACATTCCATAATAAAAAGAAAGGGGTGTTGAAAGACCAAAGCTAGTTTTTTCTGTCTGGTGTGTCCTGAGGTTGGTATAGCACTTCAATGGAGAACAAAAACCAAATGTTGCTAAACAAATTCAGAGGCTGTGACAAAGTCTTTGTTTTTACATTCAATATACATTTTACAGAGGTTCCTTTTTTTTTTTTTTACCTTTTCTTATAAATTTTAAATTCCCATTTACTGGAAATAAATTAGAGAGATGACTTCTCTTTAACAGTCCATGACAGCATAAAAACTGTTTCAGTTTTATAGCTTCACATCCCCAAGGAGCCTTGAGGCTGAGCATTTATATTGCTTAACAGCAGGGTTTTTAGATAACATGAGACTACATGGTATCTCTAGGATCACTATGACTTTTCCTTAAGGAAATATAATGGTAGTCTTGGCTAATGTACTTATAGTTGCCTTACTACAACATATTTATTATTTAATAAGGTGATTAATGTTACAGTTTAAACCTGAATGGGATGTTTTAAAATTACTTGAAATATTATTTGTTTGAATATATTATAAGTATGCCATGTATAATAGTATGTATGTGTACATGCATAAATACTTTCAAAATTAGAAAAAGAATCAACTGATTAGCAGAAATGCATTTAAGAAGTATTTTATAATGTTCGCTGAAAATCTCTACTTCTCTTCCTTCAAGAAGCTGTTCTGTTAAGAGCAAGTGTAAGGAAGCTTTGACTCCTGATTAAATATTTATGTGGGTCTGGCTGTTAGGTCATGTTCTATAATAGCTTTTATAACTTGGTTATTAAATTGCAATTCAACAATCAAACTTTTTTTTGCAATACACCTATTGGTATTCATGGCAAAAAATCATAAATGCTTAATAAATTAGATCTACTGTATAGGATTATGACACAGTCAAGAGAGCTGAGAGGGCTTAGTGAAGAAATACTTGGCCTTTAACATATGATTCAAGTTCTAACTTAATCAGGAATTGCAGCAAAAACTGTAATTTCTGCAGATTGTTCATAGTGGATAACTGCATTATTGAAGCATCTAAGTCTTTGCAGGAGAGATAGAAAAGTGAAAGTTACCCTACTGAAGCTTATGCTTTTTTTTAATGTTTTTTGTTTCCAATATATTTTTAGTTTAGGATTGAGACAGCTTGTCAACATTTTTCCCCCAGTGAATTCGTGTTGAGATAAGTTAAAAATAACCTCAGTGACTGTTCTTTTCCTTAGAGATAATCATATGGCATCAGTTCCAAGGTAAAAGCATTTTTCTTCCTATCCATGAAAGGTTCAGAAACAATACATTTTGTGCACACATTAGCTCTTAAAGCTGCATCCGTATCTTCTGTGGAAATAGTGCCCTTAATTCCCTTCTGAATGAATGTAAGTTGCATGATGTGGGCACTTCAGAATAGTTTCCATCTTACAAGGATCAGCTTCCCAAATAAGCCTTCTTATAACACTGAGCTGAATAAAACACTGGTAAGAAATCATGCACATTCCTGGCATTCACTCTTTCGGTGCCATGGCAGAATGATTAGCAGCAGGCTGCTTTAAGTGAGCCATCAATCAGTATGACCGTTTCTCAGTCTAACTTTCAGTTTGTTACTGAGCTAAGAAGGTATGTGGTGTAATGACAGATGTACTATCTTGTGTATATGTATATTTTTTTCTGTAAGATCAGTTAATACATTTGTCAGGCAAGGCCTTGTGGAAGCCATTGAATGAGGAGCTCTTAGAAGAGCTATTGTTGAGCTTTATAGGCATGCCTGTATTTGCAGAAATAACTTCTTTCTAAAAATACTTCATCCACAATTCTATTGCATAGGTATATTCAGAGTCACATTTAATTCATGAAAAAATCACTTCTTACTACTCCTTTTCTATGACCCACAGGCCAGACTGGGAAATTCTGTCCTTTCTCACGCATCAGCAGACGTAGCATCTTACCTTTTAACTGTGAAGCCAAGACAGTGGATTCCAAAACAATTTTTGTTCTCAGATCCATGTCTGGAAGCAGGATAAGAGGTGAAAAAATGTTTGACCTGCTTGACTTTTATCATCATGTGGAGTATAAGACCTTTTATTTACTATTGTATATTTGTTTGCTAGGGCCTGACAATATTATGAAAAAGATAAGTTTGTTGACATGAATAGCTTTTAGAAAATAGACTGAGAAAATCTGAGAAACAAAGATTGATATTACAAGATTTCTTTACAAAATAAGTTCTGAAATATACTAAAACATTTCTTCATCTGTAGAGTTTCTGAGAAACATAATGATTACATTCAATGTCTTTTACTAATAATGGAAAATACTGTTTGATCATGTACTTGTTCTTGTTTCAGCCAAGACAGTGTTGATAGCATATGAATGTGTGGTTGTTGCTCAATGATGGGAGTGCACCCATGACTGGGCTGGGCCACACAGGGTGGAAGAGCAGGTATGGGGCAGAGCAAGAACATGTGGCCTGAATTAGGCAAGAGATTATTCCATACCATGTGACATAATACAGAAGGCTATATATTTGTGGGGGGTGGTGACCCCATGCGTGGGGGATTGGCTGGGTGTTGGTTGGTGAGAGGGTGTGCTGCAGTGTGTTTTTTAGCAGGCAGTTAGCAGGGCTTTGGTCAGTGTGTGGTAGCTGCATTGAGTGTGTGTGTGTGTATATATATATAATTGTGTTGTTTTTTTTCTTGTTTGTTTTGTTGTTTTTCATGGTTTTTTCTTTTGTTAAAAGAAAACACATCTATTATAAGTCCAAAAGAAGATATTCTTTCATTAGTTGAACTAACAGTCTTATCTTCTTTCATGCTGGAAATATGAGAAATACATTTTATAAACTAATATATATACTAGTAGTGCTAACAGAATCACAGAATTGCAGGGGCTGGAAGGGAACTCAAGAGATCATTGAGTCCCCTGATAAAGCAGTTACCCTACAGTAGATCGTACAGGTAGTCATCCAGACAGGTCTTGAATATCTCCATAGGAGGAGACTTCACAGTCTCTGTGGGCAGTGCTTTGTCACCCTTACAGTAAAGAATTTATTCTGAATGTTAGGATGGAACTTCCTATGTGCATGTTTTAGGCCATTACTTCTTGTCCTATTGCAACACACCACTGAGAAGAGCCTGGTCATTTGCCTCTCACTTCCCTTCAGGTATTTATAAACATTTATCAGATACCCCCTCAATCTTCTTTTCCCAGGTTGAACAGACCCAGATTACTCAGTTTTTCCTTGTATGAGAGATGCTCCAGGCCCTTTATCATCTTAGATAGCAATAGAAAGCATTCCCAGCAGAGGACTACCACCTGCAGGACAAGAAGCTTTTGCTTCAGCACTTGCTGTTGCTGCCTCTGTTTCTATTCCATTTGAAGTCCTTCCCTAGAAATACTAACTCCTTGGCCACGGGTTTGTATAGGATTGGCCCTACTGAAGCTAAGGCTCCTAGATTCTTTTGTTTACTGACAAGACTGGAACGTGTTCAAGTGCAAATTCTCAAGGAGGTACCCATAAAAAGAGGCCAAAATCAAGAAATAGGTCAGGTCTGTTGTTTTTACAGAGGGCTAAAGAGTGTGTGGGGAAGTGCTGTAGAACTTTTATGAACAAAACTGAGAAAGAAGAGCAAGATAAATACATGGTTTTGGGGTGGGAAGAGCCAGCTGAGAATAAGAATTTTTATAAGAAGAGAGAGAATATGTTGACTGATGTGTTTTTTTTTTAAAAAAAAAAGAAACAGAAGATATTGGAAAAGAAGTGGTGGAAAGAAAGAAATGGAAAGACTATTCCATTAACTTTTACCCCTTCATGAAAAACTTCATAAACATCGCTATTGTAGAGATTTATCTTTGGTAAAAAAATATTTTTTTATGTTTGTAAACTCATGTCCATTTCTCCCACTTGATGGTGGCCACCTCTTTCGTCTTTTTCTAAAGTTATCACTGAAGAGGGCCAAAAGAGAAATTTGAGAAATAAATACCTTCCACTTGGGAAAAGGAATGTTCTGTAGGGCTAATGCAGAGGAAGAAAAGAATTCCTAAGTTGAGAAAAGAAATTTTAGGACTCATTAAGGTTCCCTGGAAGAGGTCACATACTTTTACTTTAGTAAAACTTTCTTTCACCAGTCTTCACCAAATTTCTAGCAAAATTGCTCTATAGCTTCTCAAGTGTCTTAGTAAAAATAAGCCAAAGCAAACAAACAGTCCTTGAAAGCCTGAAGCTCTCTCACATACTTAAAATCTTTCATTGTTTCAACATGATTTGAAGAATCAATTTACTGTATTGCAAAAAGTGATAGACATTACTAACAAAAAGTTATTTTAGATTTTGTTAATCTGTTTATTTGGCACACATTTAATATTTGTTGTTTTGTTCCTTGGACTTGCATTTTGCTTACAAGGGATTATTTTTGAACAGAAAAAAAATTACTCTAAATGAACTCAATATTAGAATACTTATTTTTTTTTAATCGCTGAACCTCTAAACTTTGAAGATAAACTTTTCTTGGAAGTTATTTCATATTTCACATAGAGAGGGATAAGAAAATAGAAAGGACATTTCTTTGTAATGTTTTGGCCAGTTCTGGTGTCCAGACTTCAAAAGACTGTTGCAAAATTGAAAAGGTAGAAAACCTTTAGAAGAAATATTTGTCTTCTATAAAGCTGTCAAACTTTAAAAGCTAGTTAAACACTTAACCCTTTTCCTGAAAGTGCTTGATGGAAAAATAGTGATATGAAGATTTTTTTTTTGAACTAATTTAGTTGAGTTCCCAACTACAGGTTCATTCAGTTATGGATTAAATTGGACTTTACATTTTCTCCTCTCAGAATTACCTACCTTGTTTCAAAAGTTAATTAGTATTTACTTTGTGCACAAATGAATATTTTTTGTCCACATTGTTGCTTTACTGAATTATTATTGCAGATTATTCAAGCACAGTATTTAAAAGGGAATTAATTAATATTAAGGAAACATGTTTCTGTGTAACTCATACAGTAGTGTACGAGTGCTTGACTATGTTCATTTAATTTCACAACCCTGTTAAACAGAATTGGATAGTACCTTTTTAAGACAAATGAATCTTCAAAGTAGTTTGAGTTGTCCAGTGTTGTGATGTTTTTAGGATGATGATGTTTACTTATGGCATGATATGAGCTTACTGTCTTTGACCCCATTTGAGAATATGGAGCATTAATGAATCTGAACCTCGTATTCTCAAAAAGCCAACGCTATGTGGTTACTAATGGCATCTGAAATTACTGTATACTTGAAGACTCATCATGGGGATTAGCAACCTGCTTTAGATGACCTTCTCTGAGAAAGGAGGTTGGACAAGATGATCTCCAGAGTTCCTTGCCAGCAACAACTATTTGATGATCCCATGATTCTTTGCTGTAAGGCTCTCTCTTCTGTTCCTCATATCCTCACCTCATTCAGTAATACAGCATGATCAAGCTGCCACCTGCAGTGTGAAGCAAAATGTCGAACTTTTTACACAGTGAAATGCCATTCATTTTCTCACATTCTTTTTCAGGAAAATATGAACTTTCCCTAAACTTTTACACCTGAGTCAGATGTATCCTATGTAAAATGGATAACTTTAGACTAAGGCAGAAGTAAACGTTACCAGGCTTTTTTGAGAGAAAGAATCAAATTGTCTTAATGAGAGAAGGCATTCTCAGCACTCTCTATGTAACAAGGATGTTTAAAGGAAACCACATGAAGACAAGATTTCTGACAATAGAGGTGCTTTACTGGAGAAAAAGCGTAATGAAAACAAGCTGGATATAAGATGCATATTGGAGTAAAAGTAACTTTTTAAAGAATTGCTTGCATTTGTTTGCATTTTCAAATCAAGTTTTGACGTTTTAAATAAATATTCACTAAGGTGACTAAGTTTTTCTTGATATAGACTTCATGGAATCTATGGCTTGTGCTATGCAGAAAGTCAAATTCAATTATTAACATGGTCTTGTCTGGCCTGAAATTCTTTGTATATGAAGTTATCTCTCAAGAAAATTTCCAATGACTTAAGCCCACAATTAATATCACTTTAAGGAAATCTGTTACACTGGATTTGATTACCTTAAGACATATGAGAGATAAGAGGTTAAACATTCTTTGTTCTCTCATTAGTAGAGAACAAGCTATAGGAACATTAATCAAATAAACACTTTTAATCCTATTGAGGAACGTAGTCCTAATCTCATCATGAGAGAAGCAGACCTTGTTTCTGAAGTTAGAAAGGGTAAGCATCTGATCTTCATGTTTTTATATAATTCTATTTAATACAATCTTTACATATATAAATCAAAGGAGAAGAAATGTTTGTTTTTAATACTGCAGAGAACTGTGATTATTTTCAGTTATCATTTTTTGTCACATATCTGCAAGGGACTAAGGTACTAACCACTCACAAAACCAACAATTTTAAGAACTTGCACTAATTTTATAATTTTAAGGTCCTACCTTGTGTCCCAGATCTCTCAATTATTGTTCTTTTTGCTATCTCACCGGGCGCTTCTGCACTGGGCATTCTGTGGTACATTTGCATCTCATTTTGGTCCAAGTCTAGTATTAGCCACGTGAAGTATTTCCTCTCAGCTATGATCCTAGATCTTGGTACAATTGCATTTGTTGTCTGTCTCAAGCACTTCACACTGACTAAGCAGTTTTGTATCTCATTGTAATCACATCAGAACAGAACTTGTTTCTCTTATATGTATGCACAATTTTTCTAATCATGGGCTTAATGGTTTAATAGATAAACTAATAAAGATACAGTAACATAGCTAGCCATGCAGAAGTTAGGATTCTGCTAGGCAACACAGGCAAGTAGACGGTTCTAGAAAGATCGCGATCAAGTCTTGCCTAGATAGTCAGCCAAGATGCCTAATATGGTCATCCTGCCTTCTTATCTGATCATTTCAATGAAATTGCTGCCTTCCCAGAGAACATTGATTCTAAGCACTTGGCAATGCGAAAGGGAAAAAGCATTTCTTAGAAAACCTCACCCAGCTGTGCAGTAGTCATTTTATTCATTTTTTTAATCTGTACTTATTTCTACATCTTTTTCTTTGGTTAATATCTTTAATTTCAAAATAAATTTAAAAAGATATTCAAGCTCAAGAAATTTACTCTAAACTGAAATTTAAAAGTTAAGAGAAGTTAGGAGAATGTTCTTTTCAGCTGTCTCTGAATCTAAGCGTTCAGGAAGAACGAACCTAAAAATTCAGTATATTAGGACAAATATATTAATTTAATATAAAAGCTAATTACTGAATCCGGCAGAGATCTTTCAGAAAGCGCTTTTAATTTCTGACCTCCGCTCATCACTGGATTTTTCTCATTGCGTCCTGTCTTTGTTAGACTGAAATTTCTTTTGTCCTCAACTACTAGTTTCTGAGTTGCTTTTCTTCACTCACTATTTTTTCCTCATTATTTTGTATTGACTTCGTCTATTTTAATAGCTATTCATTTTTATATTTGAAGTTACAGAACTGCAATGCATTCCTCTCTTCTATGTTTTTGTTTCAATTTTATGCAGCATTCATCTGCATTGTCCATACATTATTTTATCTTCATTGCTCAATAGCCTGTTTCCCCCTGAGAATATATTAACCAATCTGACAAGTATTTCCTTCTGACATTAAACATCCTGATGTTTTTTCCTCTTTTCAATCTCAATTTATTTCTAATTATAAGCCTTAATTAGATCATGGTTTCTTCTGCTTAGGTACTTTTTCATTTGCTGCAGCTCTAATTGCTTTCTGTTTTACTTAAAGGGATTGAATTTTTTCGTCTTTCAGCTCTTCTAGAAATTAATACCTCACTAAATGCATAATGCTGTCATAAGAGTGGATAATAAATCATTGGTTTGCCAGTTGGATTTTTTGATTTAGTCTTGAAATATGTGATATTGAAAAATAATTATCTCAAGAAAAACTCAATCATAGCTCTTTCTCCATATGCCTTGCCAGCTCTAACAAGGAATAGAATATTTGGTAATTGTTCCTGCCATGTTAATCAGAGATGTGTGTTGCAGTTTTTATGCTTATTATTTGTTATACACTGTCAGTATTCAAATATAGGTAATGCATGAGATTAGAGCAGTTAGAGACTGCTATGTGGGTATGTATTGGATATACATCTAATGTGAAGGTGTTTGCAGTGGTGAGGCTGCAGGACTCCTCTGTCAGGAGGGACTGGGGCTGCTCTGTGCCAAACAAAGCCAGTTCCAGCCGGTGTCAGTGGCCTCACTAGTGGCCATAGCAGACAAGATGGGGGCGCATTGGGAAAAAGTATTTCCAAAAAAAAAAACCAAAAAAAACCCCTAAAATGGCAATGAGGAATGAAGAAAAAAATAGGAAAAAAAAGTCCCTGTGAATAGCAAGAGCAGAAGAGAGGAGATGCTTCAGACACCAGAGCAGAGATTTTCTTGCAGCTCTCAGGGAAACGATGGTGGAGCAGGTGCCACACTGCAGCCCATGAAAGATGTTCTTTTCCTTAGAATAGCAGTTAAAAATCTAAAAATATAAGAAAAGAATCTGAAGTTATAAAGGATTTATTTTTGTAGTTGGCCCATGGAAACTACTTAGAAAGATATTGCCAGTCATTAACAGATATCTCATTTAATGTTTTTAAGAAGTTATGTGTCAAATAAAATACACTGAAAACCTACTAGGATAGGCTTTAAAAAAGCTCAGCTCAGAATGCTATTATAAAAAAAAAAAAAAAGGTGCCATTTTAAAAGTAAGAAAATACATAAGAGACTATGTTTTCTACTGATAGAAATTGGTTTCACATTGTGGAAGTTAGCATAGCTGCTACTTTACATAAGACAATGTTCTAACATATAAAATATTCATCGTCCCAGCACTAGAGAAGTATTCAACCTAAGAGGAAATCTTGGATTCATATGCTCTGACCTCATTCACTCATAAACTCCCATTTTCAATTCTGGCTATGGTGACTTTGTAACATGACCTGAGAACCCCACACTGTGATCTGTATCTGCATGCTTCTCCTGAGTTTACTGGCAGAGCTGTGTTCAGCCTCTGCTATCATTGTCTGCCACTGGAATGGTGGCTGCCATCTGGCAGCTGAGCTTTCCTTTGGACAGAGAGTTGGAAAGATTTTTCTTAGGATAATAACTGATCTATAAGAAAACAGATCTGGTATTTTATCACTGAAGTTACATTGACAAGAGTGATTAAAAAAATTAAAACAGTCTCATCTGATGTATTTCTGTAAAACAGATAAAAATAGTAGATTTTAATCCCTTCTAATTAGTACTTTCTTAATGCAAGACATAGGAGGCTTTAATTTCAGTGTATTTTGGTTCCTACTTTACCATTTGCTCTAGTGGGTTTGGTTAGAAAGATTAAATACAGCACAGAGCTCAATTTGTTGATATATTCAGATGTTTATGATGCATTTGTCAAAGAAAATTTGAGTCCATGCAATAAGTGTGAAATCTGCCTATACCAGGTTATTTTCAGAGAACAGGAAGTTTTGAACAGGCATCCTGATGATCTCTACAAGATAGGATTGGATGGATGGATCAACACGTTCTGAAGTTGAACATTTGCTAAGACTTGTTGGATTATACATTTATTTTAGGGACAGGAACTAAGATCTTATGAGGAGCTGCTGAGGAAGCTAGGATTGTTTAGTCTGGAGAAGAGGAGGCTCAGGGGAGTCCTCATTGCACTCTACAACTTCCTGAAGGGAGGCTGTGATGAGGAGGGGGTTAGCCTCTTCTCCCAGATAACAAATAGGACCCAAGGAAATGGCCGCAAGTTGCGCCAGGGGAGATTTAGATTAGATATAAGGAAAAACTCTCAGAGAGTGGGCAGGCAGTGGAATGGCCTGCCCAGGGAGGTGATGGAGTTGTCCCTGGCAGTGTTGAAGAGGCATCTGGATGAGGTGCTATGAGATATGGTCTAGTAGCTTAGTGGATGGTAATGGCGAAAGGAGGACGGTTGGACTAGATGATCTTGTAGGTCCTTTCCAACCTTGCGATTCTATGATTCAATGATTACAAGAACTATCTGTAGAACACATTATCACTGAAATTAATAGGCTTACTATCCATAGTAAACTTTATTGGCTTAGAATTATGAACCCAGATTTTCCTAATAGCTGAGTTGAGATCAGGAGAACCTAAGAAAACTTAGATTTACTACTTAATTCAAGGTTTTCATCTTTCCTCAGATTACACTTTCTCATCTTCCCCCAAATATATGCCTATCAAACAAAACTGTTCTATGGTATTTCATGGAAATTCTTTTAATCTTCTCTCACATATGCAGTGCACCAACAAAGCTGTTAAAACAAAAATAATTCTGTGTGAATTGAAATCTTATTTCAGGATGAAACAATAATGGTACTTCTATATTCTTGTGGATTAAAAAGGACATTTTTCTAAAACCTGCAGCTGCTTTAAATTTGCCTTTAAAATTTTCTCCCTTCTATGTATGTAGATTTGAAAACAATTGCACGGAAGAATTATCCCAGTGCTTTCATGTCTCAATATTTTAGTGGTATAGCACTATCAATTGACAGGATATGATTGTTATATTTTGCTAAGTGCTTAATATATACTTCCAAACTGCCTCAGTACAGCTATAATGACTTCTCCCACCTCAAATCACTCAAAGGGAATTAAATGACTGTAATTATGTTGAAATAACAGGTAGGAGATGAGTTATTGTAGAATCAAAAAATAAAAGTTTCAAAATGAAAACTGAAGTGCTATGATGCTTGTGATTGGTGGGCTACATTTTGGCTATTGTAACACTGATGGTAGAACTAAGAAAGGATAGGTGACAAATGCATATCCATCGATCATTGTAGCTTCGACTCTCTGGAATAAATGGAATCATTTCTTTTAAAATTTATTTTAAATCTTCTTTCCATTCTTCATTCTTGCAAAGACAGGTGTGTTTTATAAGCAAGGATGGCTTCACTTAAGTCCACTTCATATCATACTAACAATATTTAAGTAACTTTGCAATGGTGGTAAATTAGCTCAGATTAAGAGGGACAATGTACATGAGAATTAGCTCTAGGTTGGAATTAGTTCTGCTCTTATGGTATCCATGTAACTAATTCTGTATTTACACAGGAAAGTCTTGATACAGAAAGAGGTGTGTCCTCTCACATCCAAATGTGTTTACAAGGTTAACACCTACATGATTCTATAATCTTTGAAAGGCAGAATTTGCCCTCTGCTAAGTCCACGTAGTTCCATTTTTGTCAGATGAAATATTGCTATTTGTACAGCTGAAAATCTGAAATGTTATTTATTGTTAGAAGAAAATGAGGGGAATTGTAGAAAATATGTGATCCTTTCTGAATTAAAATCTTGTCTTTCACTGGTTCCCAGTTCATTTTTTTTTCCCTGCCAGCAAGCCTTAATGCTGCAAATATGTGTCTGATAGTTACATTGTGTGTTTCATATGTGACCTTTAAAGGTTACCAGTAACTTCAAGTCCTTTTTAGCAGGGCTGTGCTCAATCCTTTTATCCCCAAGCTTGTATTGGTAGAGGGGGGTTGCAGGGTGGTTGGAACTTGATGATATTTGATGTCCCTTCCAACCCAAGCCATTCTATGATTCTTTGATTCTAGTGGGTTGCTGTGACCCAGCTGCAAGACTTTGCATTTGGATTTTTGAACGTTATGAAGTTCCCCTGTGTGCACTGCACAAGCCTATCCAGGTCTCTCTTGATAGCATCCCATCCCCAAGGTGTGCTGACCGCACCACATGTCAAGGCGTCATCCGCAAACTTGCTGATGATGCAGTCCCAGTACTGACCTCTGAGGGACACCACTCATCACTGATCTCCAACCAGACTGTGAACTATTGGCTATCACTCTCTGGGTATGATCTTGCAACTAGTTCCTTGTCCATCAAACAGTCCACCTATCAAATCCACATCTTTCTAATTTAGAGAGAAGAATGTTGTGGGGTACTGTCTCAAAGGCCTTACTGAAGTGCAGGTAGATAACATCAGTGGCTCTTTACTTGTCCACCTACACAGTTACACCTTCAGGGAAGGTTGCTGTGTTGGTCAGGCAGGACTTGCCCTTGGTGAAGCCACACTGGTTTATTCCACACTACGTCCATCTCTTCCACATTCCAGACCATAGCTTCCAGGAGGATCTGCTCCTTGATGTTCCCTGATACAGAGGTAAGACTGAAAGATTGGTATTTCCCTGGGTTCTTCTTTCTACCTTTCTTAAAAATGGTGTGACATTGCCTTTTTTCCAGTCACCAGGGATTTCACCTGACTGCCATAACTTTTCAAATATCATCGAGAGTGGCTTGGTGACTACATCACCCAATTCCCTCCAGACCCTAGGATGCATCAGGTTCCTCAGATGGTTGTGAACCTGTTCTTCGATTACAGCAGGAGGGACATTGCTCCTACAGTCCCCACCTTTCAACCCACCCACTGAAGGGGTATGTGAAGAGCAGTTGCCAGTGAAGACTGAGACTCAAAAATTGTTGAGCACCTCAGCCTTCTCCTTGTCTGTTGTTATCAGCCTGCCTCTATTGCTCACTAGGAGCTGACACACCTTCTTTTTCTGATTTATGTACCTGTAGAAGCTTTTTTAATTCTTCTTCTCCCCTCTTGGCAAGTCCAGTTCTAGTTAGGCCTTCCTGACCCTGTCTCTACACAGCCTAGCAGCATCCTTATACTCCTCTCAGGGTACCTGTTCCTGCTTCCACTAAATTGTTTCTTACATATGCATATAACTACTCAAAAAATGAATAAAGCCCGTACTCAGGCTTCCCTCCTCTATTCCCCATTGTGTAAGACATTGCTATAATGATCTGTCTGACATTTTTAATCTTCCATGTAGACTAATTGTGTAGGTACTAGATGGGTATGCTAGTTATGCATATTTTGAGACTTTTTAGAACTAGGACGTAATGCAGCAGGTGTGTAGTACTCTAAGCTATGTTCTCAAGGAGAATGAACATTAAAAAAAAAAAGGAAAAAAACAAAAATAACAACAAAAGAAATAAGTCAAAATCTTCTTTCCACAAGTTAAATCAGTCTCCTTAACAGAAAAGTCAAGTGGAATCTTATTTGAGGTGCTGAGGAATTTCATAACCAATCCTTCAAATTACCATAACTAGGATAAAACTTCCATGGTTTTATCACTCTAGGTAAAATATATATATAGCTTCCATGGAAGCATTTTGTTATGTTGAAAAACTCTTACATTTTGTTAAAGTGTGCTATTCTGCACAAAAATAAATCATAACAGAAAATAAAAATAGTTGGATTTTCTTCATTCTTTCTGATCTTTTGCTTACAAGAATGCTGAAAAGAGAGATTTGAGCTATTAGTACCACCAGCAGAATTGCAACATCTTTTAGCTCAAGTGAGTAGCAATTTCTTCACTTGTACTTCAGGATTGAAGTATAATCAACAAATACTTTTTTGAATCTCTTAGATTGTCTTTGTGTACAGACAGACAAATGTGAGTCTCATTCTTGTCTTCTTACACCAGTATTATATCTCTGCAAGCCTTTTGACATTAGTAGTTACAAAGTCAGTGGAGTTAAGGAGACGTAATAGACAATTTACCACAGTGAAAGAAAGGAATCAGCCAGCACCAAGTCCATTTTAGAATTTTGCTCATAGCCTTTTTAAAACACCACTTTTAAAGATATCATTTGCCGTATTTTTCGTTCTTCATATCTTGCCACTTTCAAATCCATTACTTATACAATATATTTCTCTATAACTACCTAAAGCCAGGCACTGATGGTATCTTTAAAAAGAATTTCTGAATGAGAAAAGAGCACTTGTCCTTTAGTTGAATCATTTTTTCTAATTTCTATAGTCAAGAAATTCAAGAGACCCCAGCAGGGAGTCAGGAAATAGTACAAACAAATAACACAATGTTAACCCCTCTACTAAAAGCTCATGTCTGAATTGAATATTATTACCATAATGTAGATAAATGCTGAATGTATTTTATATCCATTGAGCCTACAGTCTCTACTCTGTATAGTACAGTACTTGCATCTTCAAAAATACATGAAAATGTTGGTCACCAATTGAGATGACAGCACTGTAGATAGATGGGGAAGGAAGTGAAGGAACTGGGAAGGCCTTTGTTTTTGTTTATTTTATATATTACACTGAAGAGCAAAAGTCCATTTGTAAACACAAATTCAATAGGAGCACAGCTCAGAGGAAGACAATTACATTAGGTCAGTTGTTATTCTAAAATAAACTGTCAAAAAAATCCACCTTTTCTAATTCCCAGTGAAATTTTCTAAATATTATAACAAGTATAGGAGATTGTCCAGTTCCTGCAAAACCAGAAACTTGCCTATGGAAGTTCCAATAATATAGGATAGATTTTTTCACAAATAAATACAACTTCTCTCAGCAGATTAATTAGAACAAATTGGCAGCTGAAACAGAGCAGAATGTAGAGAAATGTGATTACTTTCTTTTTCACATTAATTTTTCTCCTCTTTTCTTCCTGTCTAATTTCACTTACTGCCATAGAGATTTTCCTGTTTCTTCTGGTAACAGGATCTCAAATGACACTTTCATATTAGATGGCACAGAGTTAGTGAATTCCCTGAGAACAGTAAGCTTAACAAGGAAGAAATTGTACTTGTATTCCAATCTGCATCTGCCTATCTGAAACCCAGCTTTTTATTGATATCGCTTTTTCAGAAGTGACAAACTTATTACAAAACAGATTGCAATATTCAGCAAATATTAAACTACATGGAAATAAAGAACTTATTGAATTTTAAGTATGTAAATGTATATAACACACATATATTTAAATGGATATAACAATACTTGCAGAGAAAATTGTCTTTGAGAGGCACTGCTGGGAAACTGTTTGAATGGGTAGAAACAGATGATATTCATATTAACTTTCAAAATTCATAGAAGAAACTTTATGAAAAAACTAAGTGTAGAATTAGCTTCTACACTGTTTATCAGAGGCAAATTGAAGTGTATTGTTTCAGCCATCAGAGAGGCTTGTAGAAGCTGCTGTTGCTGATAGCACTACAGCTATCATTTTCTAATACAGAAGACCTTGATTTTAGTCTTTTCAGTCTCATAAGCTGATTTCACAGACTGAAACTTAACAAATGTGAATACGTCTATTGCCAAAATGACCTGCACATCCTCAAACTCTACTGGGTAGCATGATTTCTTTCTGTGTTTTCTCCTTGTAAACTGAAGCATGGACATAAAAAGTGAACAATATTTCTGTATTACTGATTTCATCTGTGCTTTGGCTCTCAAATCCAATTGGCATGACAGTTAAAATTAGCAGGACGAGGTCAAACTGTCAAGGATGAGGCTGGCTGCAAGCAGAGGGGCTTTTGCGGCTTTGTTTGCTTGTCATTTCAGCTGCTATGTCAGCTTAAATACCATCAGTAAAAAAACACAGAGCATAGCTTAAGGAGTAGTGGGGCGGGGGTCACATCTGAGCAATGATCAAACAAGGATAAAATCCAGAGAGGCCACACTCCCTGGACACTGTGGCTTGAGTGTCTTTCACAAAATGTCAGTGCAGGCTGATTAAACAAATGCTGCTGCCAAGGCAAAGCTGATCAACCTACACTGCATAGGAAAAGTTCACATGCAATGGGCTATCATTCTGAAATACTTTGGGGAAGTGAAAAATGTTACAGTGTTGTGATAAAATGGAATACTGCACAAAGCCTGAACATTTGCTTTTCCTAGCATACCACTGTTTACCATTTTTCTTGATTTGCATTCTGCTGACATGATTTAAAAGCCTTTCAAAATGGCTCTTTGCCCAGACGCAGCTTGAAAGTCCAAGCTCTCCTACAAAAGCAGGTGAAATTAGTTTTGCCATACATACAATTCCATTCATAAATCTTTGCTCAGCATAGCGTAGTCATTTTTTCCCATTAATAATTGCCTTTACCTAGGTTAGATGATATTCATTTACCAAAGTTTTTCTCCAGTTCTAACTCTCTTTCTCTCTCTAATCCATATTAATATACATCTATTCATAAAAAGAATATTTTCCAGAGAGGAACCACTCCCTTCCTGTATTGTATCGTACAGTATGGTATCATATATAGTACAATATATATCATGTATAGTACAATATAACTGTAAAGGAAAAATGATCAACATACACATAATTTGTAAAGTTTTGAATTATTTTGGAAAAAAAAATAGGCATTTCCTTTGTATTATTAAGCTTTAAAATCAAGACATGGAGAAAGGTAGGAAAAAATGAATTTTTTAATACATAAAATATTTTCAAATATTTTATTTTGGGATGAAAAAAGTGTCTTATTAACTGGAAGAATAATCTTCTTTCTAGATAAAGGGAAGCTTCTTGTGTACTGTCAGATATTATAGATCTTAAGTTCACACTCTTTAATCAAGTGACTGTCCTATAAGTCACTGATTAAGGACTGAAGAAATTGGCTCAAGTCCCTTGATCTCAACTATGACAAGGCAACAAAGCCCCACTTGTATCTGAAGAAAAAGGAGACAGGGAGAGTAACCAGGCATGAGGGGGAAAGGGAACAGACATTCAAATAGGTACAGCACTTGAGAGAGGGGCAAAGCAAGATATCTGCCAAGGAAAGGAAATAAAGGTTAATGACTTGGATAAGCCACGAAGAGTAAATTGAAACAGAAGGGTATAAATTAAATTATTAATTAATTATGCTGCAGAGCAATTATATATCAGGAAAGCGTAGCACAGGAGAAAGGAGACTATCCCTCTAACAATAGCCACAAACAGACATGGGTGACAAACAAAAGCAAAACAAGACAAAATATAACAAAGAAAGTTAGATTAAATTCTTTCTTCTGTGCCAGTGACATAGTAGCAGTGCTAGGGTGCCATCCTGGACCAATAAATCTTAGTAGAGCCCCAGTAGGATATGTAAAATTAGACCCCTCATCCCTTGTTTCTGAGGGGCTGATTTCTTTGTAATCGTTCCTCCCCCAGATAGTCAAATGAAAATGTGATCAGAATGAAGCTCCTCAGCTGAATGCAAGCTCAAGAAAGGATCAAATATCTCAGTAAGAGATGAGACGTAACCAAAGAGAAATCTTAACATACTACAGCTGGAGAAGGAGAGCTGAGAGGGTCTATAACAATTACTTCAGTTAATTGTCAATGTAACTCACCTGCATTCTCTGTGCATGCTCAGTGCATCTCCACCACAGGATCATGTCATGCTCTCTTCTCATGTTTGGTACCATGTGCTAGGGTACCTGCTTCTGAGGTAAGTGCTTTGTTTGTTTTGTGTATCTTAGACTAGAACATTCGTGCTTATAGTTCCTGGTACCTAGATTAGGTTTGTTAACTCCTTCAGATTTAAGACATTTCAATGAAAATTTCTGTGTTTGAGGGGAATGTGTTAATCACAGGATGAATGTATGAAGCAAGTAAGTGATGTCACAGCTGTAGTTTTGAGCAAAAGCTCAAGTAATGGTAGCTGGTTTGTGCTAAACATAATCAAATTAGCACCTCTAGGTGTTCTGTTCAAAAAGCATCATGCCTGTATGTAAAGGTAAGAGACAAGGGTATCTGTTGTCCGTTCCTTCAGAAAGTACTAGTAAAAGTATGTGCCTATAGCAGCCTTTCTCAGCTGTTGGGTCTTCTAGCAAGAATTCTGTTTTTAAAAGATAAAATATTTTAGGGAATAAAGAAAGACTATCACTTCAGCACACACACACACAAAACCTGCATTGCTGTAGTACAAATATATTTAATTGGTATTCATTGTATTAGTGATAATTTTGTCATTTTGCTTTGTTTGTTCGTATGAAAAGAAAAGAAAACAGAAAACCAACTGTCTACTGTCCTTTCCGATTCTGTAGCTATAGTACCCCTTTCCCACGTGGTAGGTCAACAGGACTGCATTGGCTTGTTTCACGTGTCAGGGTCCCATTAACGTAATGTAATAGTTGGCACAGATTTCTGAGCAAGTTTTGTCTATGAAGTCAAGAGGAGAATCTGAGTGGAATATAATACTCTGCTAAAACAATAATACCCTCATAATCTGACCTTCATTAACTTGTCAGGCCTTGTGACAGTCTTTAATAACATTCATTCTTTTTATGTTTTATCTTAATTGATTTCTTTGTAGCTATTTGAGTAACTAAAACAAGATTGTTAGTGTATCTGCATTTAATGGGAAGACATTCTATTATTTATTTATTTTAAAAATACTGGGATGGAGTTGTTATACTTATTTTCTGGGCATCTTGCTATTGAGTTCTTTAAAAAATATGTGGAAGTAAATATATTTGATTTTTTTCTTCCATCCATAACAAATGCTAAAATGCTGCAAAAGCATTTACAAGAATCCTGTTAGAATTGTATGGTTACTAGCTAATGTTTTTGTCACCAAGACGGAGGCTGCGCATTCAAGGAGAATATGCATAGTTTGTGTTATCAAATGGTGTCACTAATTTAAAAAGTTTGAGAGGAAATAAGCATGAATTAGTTTGCAGGACAGGGAGGTGAAGTGTATTTGTTTCTCTTTCTCTGCACTTTCTAAGCTTGTGTTGTTTGTGCTGCGGGAGCTTCACCCTTCAACCCAGGGTGAATGCAACCCTCATAGATATTACAATGTGCAATACAATTCTTTTATACAACGAATGTTTGGATCTCACCATGTCTTGAATACAGGTTTAGAAAATCAGTATCTGTCAAGATTAAGCTTTGAATCTCTCTTGCATACTCCCCTGTCCCACTCACTGAGTGTTGATGTCCATAGCATCACCTCTGCAGGAGTTCACAGCATCCACTGACTGAATCACCACATATCAGACATCTCTTCATCTAAAATCATGATTGAAGTGAAAGCCTGTGTCACTAATTCTAAAATCAAAAAATAAAACAAAAATAATAAAAACTTACACCACCATCAACAAAAAAAGCAAGCAAAATTGTGTTTAAAAATTCACTTTGAAAGAAATTAGAAACATCAAACATTCAACATCCCGCTAAGATGTTGTTTCAATTCAGAAGGAAGTGTGAAAATACAGCATTTTTATTCCTTTAACTTTATTCGTTCAGAGGTGTAGTTTCGTTCCTCAAAAAATAAATATCTTTTCAAACCAGTATTACATTATTTTCTTATTCATTAGGTGTCACTAACCACTTTCTGCCCGTTTGTTTTCCCCAAAACATAGCAATGAAGAAATAATATACAATTCTTAATGATTTTCTGAAATATGGCACAGGTGCAAGCTGCAGCTGTTACGGGTAAACTACATTTTGCTAAACTAATTCAAATCCCACTGGGAAAATAGAAGAATCACTGCATTCCCATAAAAAGAAAAATGTTTTCATAGTAGGATACAGAAGTTTTCATGTACACTCTACCTAGTCAAAAAGTCTTTCGTAAAGAAAATTAATTGTTGTAAAAATACTCATATTTATATTTAAAACCTTTTACTTTCATACTTGGTAAACATAGTACTAGTTATTCTCTTTAAAGATCCTCACTAACACTTCCAAATTAAGATTATATGTCAAGAATTACATTTTGTGTACTGTAATACATCTGAAATGAAAAAAAACGAGTTATCCTCCAGACTCATATTTAAAATATACAACTTTTCATAAAGATATATTACCGTGAAAATTCCATTTGCCAGATAAATTGATATTTCAGTACTTGTTTATAAATGTGTGCTTACATCTGTTCATAGGCTATGTGCACTCATTTTTGTTGCCAAGCTTTTGTAATAGGGTATGTACTCTGAGGGAGTTAGGTGTTATTTTTATTTTAAAATCAGTATTGCTTAGACCAAGAAAGGCTCCATGTAAGAAACACACCTTCAGCTCCAGATCTCAGTGGTAGGTGAAGTTCAAGTCTCTTGTCTTCTCCCTCAGGGCAACATCAGCCTAGGTAAGATGTGGGTAGTCTTGTATTTACACTTATATTTTTCCGTGGTGATTTTTTTTTTTTTTCCAGCTTCCTATTTTGTACGTATTATGTGTTGAAAGGTTGGGGATAATCTCAAACTTTGTATTTACATTAAGAAGAATATAAAAATGAATATTCTTTAGCTTCCTGGTGATACGAGCAGTAATTAATACTCTTATTATTTTTAACTAGTACTTGGGATTAGAAGTGCAGAATACATACCTATTTGAATTAGTCTTGGGACTATTTTGCACTCTTCGTGCTTGTTTTTAAATGACCCAAATTAATTTTAAATGTGACTTTCCACAGTTAAGGAAATACAATTTTGGCATGAATGTGAATAAATGACTAGAAATGTTTTGAAAATATGATGTACTCTACATGTTAAAAGCGACATGATTATTTTGCCCTTGAGATCTCTTTATCACCAAACCTGTTTAGATCACTGTAATAAAATGTATCTTAAGTCACCTTAAAACAGACTCTACCAGAAAATTATACATATGTATTAAAACTGAATGCCTGATATACTTTGTAAATATTTTTGTGCATAACACACATCATGTGGGTTTTTAAATACATTTTTCCAGTTTGCGGGAATTTTTGCTTTCCTGGAACAATCATGAGAAGTTTCTTTCCTTCCTAATGGAATAGATGACTCCACTTTGTTTAACAAACAGAGCTGCCAGTCATTTCTAATTTACAATTGCCTTAGTAAGAGAAATTGAAGACAGCAGTCTAAAGAGCTACAGAAAGAGCTGATAAACTGGATTAAGTCCACTTACTCAATTTTCATGTTGAATATCTAAATCATTCTGAAAATAACGCCTCCTATTTATTTCCATGGAAATTATAACAGCTACAAAAAGCACAATAATGCTATTTGATAGAGCAAATTCTCAGTTACACACCAACATAAGTACGACCACCATTAGTTATGCATTTCCTCTAGCAATGAACAAGAGCCTGAATGCTGTGCACCAGCATGGGGCCTGGTGTTACTGCATTGCAAGAGAAAGGTTGTCATCTTCTCTTGCCTGACTGTGGAAGTTTAAGCTTTCAGCTTAGTCAGCATCAAAATGTAGCACTGAGTTGATTGTTTGTCAGGGTTTCAGGAAATCCAGAATGATCACCCCTTTCCTATCCTACAAGACAGTGTACATCATTTTACCCATATCTTGACCTTTTTCTTCCATGGGGAATTCATGTTGCCACTCCAAGAACTATCCTTTTTGACTCTGACTTGTAGTAGTGACACCGCATCTTGTAATTGGTACTGATGTAATTCAGGAAATGGTCATGTTGAGCCTCTTACTGATTCAGTAGGGCCTGACAAACTTGTACACAATGTTCTTGCTGTTCCTGTGTGAGTGTTTGTGGCACCCACCTGGAGCAGATCTTGCATTTTTCTGATGCATTGAAGCCAGTATTCAGCTCCATACAGTTTTCTCATTGTAAACCACCATTTCCTGTGGAAGAGCTGATCAAGATGCTCTTCATGTAAGGGTGTGACAGCTGGACATGGCCATCCAGAATGTGGTTTGTCTTTCACATTGCTGTCACCACTGCTGAATTGGACTCTGCACTGCCTGACTGTGCTGACATCTACTGTTTGGTCTCCATAAACATTCAGCAAGAATCAATGAATGTCAATGGGTGCCATTTTCTCCACGTGGAAGCTTTGCTTCATATGCCCTTCCATTTACAGTCTTCTCAGCTTCTGATCTGTGCTACCAGTAAAGGGAGCTGAGGGGGCCCTGGGATTTGGAAGGGGAAAGGACCAGGAGTGGCCAAAGGGATATTTGATACCTTACAACATCATTTGAAAAGAAAAAAGTGGTGGAGAATTGGCTGGATGGGCAGCTGCTGCTTTGGGACTGGCTGGGCATTGGTTTGTGGGTGGTGATCGGTTGTTTGTTTTGTGTGTATGTACAGGTATACACAATCTTTTTTTTTCTCTTCATTTTCTGTCTCAGTAAATAGCTTTTATCCCCAACCCATGAATTCTACTTCATGTTGGTTTTGTTTTTCTGATTTTTTTTTTCTCCCATCCTACTGGGACATGGGGGGATAAGCATAATGCTTAGCTACCTGCTGGGTTAAACCACAGCAGTCTCAATATGAAAACACTGAATAGATTTAGTAATGGGTCCCATTATCTTTAGTGCACTTATTTATTTAGTGTAAAGGTAAATATCCTCATAAATATCTGCAAGAATGTGATTGTAATTTACAGTTTGGCATCTTGCAGAAGTGCTTTTGCAGACCATTAAGAATATGCATGCACATCTCCTTATGAATTACACCATTTCTATATATATTTTTTTAGGATCAGAAAAATAGATTAAGAATATATATTTAAAAAAAGGAAAATACAGGCTCTGTTCCATAGAACATTAAGTTTTTAACAGCTTGGAGAGCATATAAGTACTACAGCCGCTCCATATTTATTTTGATGTAATTGTGCCACATAGAATGTGCTTCTTCTCACCCTGTGTTGTAACACTCAGAAATTTACAGTCTACTGTGAAATAGCAGCTCCAGAATGCTAGAGATGGACCAGTTCCAGTATTTATTTAGTTGTTAGCCTTGAGCAAAAAAAATTTTGGATATCCGTAGCAGAAAAAAGGTTTATTCAAATACTGTATAGGAGATTTCACTTAGAGAATTACAGTTGTTAAGACTGATAGATGATACTTCTTCATATCTCTGTGGCCATCCTTTATACATTATGTCAAGTATTTTCCTTACAAATTTATTTAAATACTGTGTTATTCCTTTTTAAAGACCAGAAAACAGTATGTTAGGAAGCAATATGACAGCCTAATATGAGGACAAAAGACAATGTGAATAAAATTCAGAATGTTTCAGAGTTTATTGGATGACAAAATATAATTCTGGAAAGAAGAAAGGAGACGGCTTCATATCTAATATTTGTATAATGGTGAAATTAAAGACAAAATATAAACATAATGTATAAAAAAATTAAAAACGAGGTGTTTTTAAGTGTAGATGATCGAGAGGGAAACTAAATAGTCTGTGCTAAGATTTATAAAAATCAAAATTCTTATGAAGTTCATTAGAACAACAGAAGTCTTAGGAAAAAGAGGCCTTTCACTAAAAGGAGAAGATTAAGATGTTTCAAGAAATTTTAAAAAAAGCAAAGTTTTTAAGAATACCCCTACATTTGGAAAGAATTAAGATGTCAGTTGTCTGCATTGATAGTTATGTTTAAAAAAACATCTGGTAGGGATAAACATTTGAAGTCATTGAGCTGGGAGAGTTTGCATCCATAAGACCCATAAGAGTTGGTTGATAATATATCTGGCTTGATAATGTTGATTTGTAATAAACCTGAGAGATAACAGAGAAAATCCACGAGACGCCAGGACAGCTTACGTTGTGCCAGTATTCAGAAATGAAAAGTACGAGGAGCGCAAAAATTATAGTCCTAGAACATTTATCCTTAAGGATGAAAAACTTTAGCTGTTAAAGCCATAAAAAAAGGACAAGTCATGCCAACTATCATAATTTATGAGAAATATAAGCTATTTGATGAATTCATTTTTTGACTAATTGAAGATTATAAGAGTGATCACAGTTATTGTATTATGTAGGATCTCTTGGCATGTGGACTGTATTCCATTTTGCTGAATATGGATAGAGAATAAATAACAAAAACATAATAAATGCACCTGGGTATCACCAGAATAAATCCCCTTTCACAAATGCACTGAGTGACCTGTGACAAAATGTGGACAGGGATGAACAGGAGAACAAAGAAAACACGTTCACTTATAAACTGGGGGGCGATAATACCATCTCTTCTTGCTTTCTAAGAGGAATTCTAAGAGGAGAATGATGAAAGAGAAGTTTTCATAAATACCTTCACAGTAAGAATCTGGGACTCTTTTTCCGCAGGGTACAGTTGAGTCTGGGAAGAAAACAGAAGGGCATGAAGAGTCAGTTCTCTCCCTATTCTCAGGAGGAAAGTTTCTATGCTGTGCAGTGAAGGAGAAAATTTATTCACTTGGTTCTCTGCCCTTTTTACCCCATTTTCCAACAGAAATATTATGAATCCTGTAATTTGCAAACACACAGTAAATGTGATGAAGATTTTGATTCATAAATGGACATGCAAAGCTTGGAAAAAAACAGTTTCAGCTCATGGTTTGCTCTGCCTATTTCTGATACTGGCTACCTGTCAGGCTAAGCTCTTATCTTTGGTGTTACTTAACTCTTCTGCATTCAAAGTTCTAAATGATAATAAAACTCTTCTGTTCATCGTTTCAATGCCATGTTCATACAATTACTCTAACTACACAGTAAATTTCAGACCCAATTGTTCAGAACCAAGAAAGGTTGGTTGTTTTTTTTTGTTGTTGTTGATTTTTTTTATTGCTTTTGTATATTTAAATATAATAGAGGGAACATTGGAAGAAGTTAAAGATATTGCTGAGAAGTTCAATGATTTTTCTAACTTCTTTCTATACTTCAAAGGATTTTGAGTATTACATTCATTTTTTTTCTTTCAGTAAAGCTGAAAGCCTCTCTGGGGCTAAGAGTTTTTCCCCCTTCTAATGGCAGTCAAAGCAATTTAAGAAGTTTTTTTTTTAATACAGTTTTTCACCATAGGAGGTCTCTTGCAGGATAACAAATTTAGTATGTATGTTATATGATGTATCAGTAAAAGTCTTTTGAGCATTTTAGTAAATCTGTAATTGTGAGTAGGAACAAACCTTTACTCAGAAGTCTTCAAAAAAGCGGAGATAAACTAGATGGTGAAAGGTCATTTCTTCCACATCACATTGATAGTACAATGTTTCAAGGCACAATTAAAAGTCTAGTGTTAATATGTTTGTATTTTTTAAGAATGGATATTAGGGATAGAATTCTTTCTGAAGATCTGAATGTAATTTCTTAGTGATCAAATCCAGAGAAAGCTACAAGAACTTATTAGAGGTTTATGTGAATAGTAACTTGGTAACATAAACTGGAACAGAACCAGAAAGTACAAATTAATCCACATGAGAGAGGATAATAAGAATAGCCTATTGCAGGTAACTCAGGGGCTTTGCATCAGCTTGTGAAATAGCCCTGAATGTCTCCTCTTGGAGACTCATCCTCAGAAAATCCACAGGGTTGTAATGTCTGAAGGGGAAGGAGGGAAGCCTGATCTAGTATTAAATGGGGAAGTTGGTGGCCCTGCCTGTGGCAGAGGGGTTAGAGATTCATGATCCTTGAGGTCCCTTCCAACCCAGGCCATTCTGTGATTCTGTAATATGTTCAGGAGAACTGGCAGTAGGAAAATGTGACACTTGCTAACTGGAGTTGGACACTACTTCACTGTATGCAGGATAAGAGACATGATAGGTATGATCTTGATTAGCAGTTTCCAGCTTTCCATGTAGTGTTCTTCCTACAGGAAAAAACCCTCAAGAAATGTGCATTGTCATTTTGCACCCAATTCCAGCTTAGAAATGTATGAATGTTTCATCATTTTTAGCAGGTTTAAAAAGTCAAAATTGCATGTTCTACAAAACAAGCAACAAAAAATATGCTTGGCATTATTATCATAAAGACAACAAAAAATCGGGTTTTGCCTTCATGTCATTTCATTTAAGTGGGTTTGGAAAGTGGTATTAATCCTATAATTACAGAATAACAGAGGTCTGCTTAATCTTTAAACCAGAGTGAAAATGAAAAAGATTTAACCCTTGATGAACTAGATGAGGACTGGAAGAACTACTGAAGTTGTGCTGATGACCAATTGAGATTGATCATGTTTACATTTAAAATAAATATGAAAATTGATGTAACCAGTTTTGGATATATCATGCAAAACAGAAATCAGTGAAGGCTTGATATTTTCATTTTTTTTTAATGTATTTTCTGTAGGGAGGTTTCTCATGGTAATTATTGCTACTGTTATCCATGAGTGAAATACTCCAGAAAAGTGCAGAGTTCTACTTTCTGCCTGCTTGTAATGCAAAGCATGTGCAATGCCAGGTGCAGAAGCGCTCTCTCAGTTGCCAAACCCCTTGAATCTTGTTATGACTTTTTTCATGTGAACATGTTCAGAAATTAACAACATAATTGAGATTGGTCAATCTTTTAAAGGTTGTCTTCCTTGAAATATGTGTCATAATTCATTTACAGCTCCTCCCTCAAACTTGAAAAATGGGATTACTTTTCTGCACAAATTGATTTGTGCATTCAAATTAAGAAAACATTGTGATTAAAATACAGCCCATCCCATTTAACTGGAAGTACACTTACAAATACATTTGTTTTAAATCAAACGATCCTGTTGTTAGTTTGGATGTTGGAGAAAAAGAGCTGGCATGTCTATCTGATTAATCCAAGTTTTTTTTCTGATTGGAAAAGACTGAGTTCATTCCATCAGCGTTTCTGCAAATAGTAAGCTTATTATTAACATTGAAACTTCTGTGATAATACAAATGTCTACTTGTATTTTGATCATGGGAAACCTTTTCAGATAAAATACTGAAGTGTAAGAACACCTCCAGTATTTCCTCTCTGAAGAGCAAGAAAGGTCTGATTAATTGAAAGTAGTTCAGTCACCTCTGTGACTGAATAGTTCAGACCTCTGAAGGTCTGACTTACTGTGTGTGTATATTATTATTGATACAATATTATTATATAATTATTGATTATTTATTACTGATATTATTATTGTGTATGTATTGTTACTGTGGTGTATTGTGTCACTACACTCTTTGCCAGTGTTTGTCCTGATCTAGCTCTTAATTTGTTGTGAAGAATACAGCAAAATGAGACTACAGGATGTGTCTACGTCATTGTTCTAGTTTGGGTCATGGAAGCATTTTTGAAATGAATCCTCTAACTGCCTTCACTCACTATGCTTTGGTCTGCAACAAGGAGACACAAACTTGTTTTATGAATTTCATGTGGTCTCTTTCCTGCAATAATTATTACCTATGTAATATGTTCATGATGCCTCATATCAGAAGTTTGACCCAAATCTAAATTTCATATGTCCTTGTTCTGCAGTGGTTGCCTCTAGCTTGTTTTCATTTTGTAACTGTAAAATGTTAACATGAAATAATCTTGCTTTTGAAATTTCTTGGAGAATAATTTTACCTTTAAATAAAATAAGGCAAAATAAACAAACAAACAAAACAGTGAAACATACTGTTTTCAATGAAGAGAGAAAAGAAGGATGTCAATAAATCTTGCTTAAGGTCAGATATTTTTTAGTTTAGTCATGTTCCACTGATCTTCTGTTTTGTCTTACCAGAATTTGTTTATTTTTTCATTTGAATTAAGTTTGAAGATTAAAATATGAGAAGAGTTGTAGTGAATCATATCAAAGGTTAAAACTTTAATTCAGCACCACTAGTGAATTCATAAGACTGGGCATTGAGAGAAGGGAACTGTACAGTAGTAGAAGTATATAAAAGTCTCCAGCAATATCTTCATAAAAGTTTAATTTTACAATTTAAAAAAAGGAAAAAAAAAACAAAACCACAGAAGCAAAACTACAAAACAACAACAGCAACAAAAACAACAGCATCAACAAAATGCACACAAAAGCCAAGCCCCAAGACATTTAGTTACCAATAAAACTTTGAGGAATTGAAAGCAACAAGTTTTAATGGTAGTTGAAAGCTATAACACTGTTCCACTTAACCGTGCTTGTCTGATAGCTCCTCCAGTAAGGTGAAACAGCTGAAGTAAGGAATTAAAGTGGAGGCTGCATGGCAAATGTCAGCCTATTTACTGTATTCAGAATTAAATGTGTTTTACTACAGGTAAACAGATGAATAGCTCTTCAAAAACGATGACTGGTTATACACAGAAGCTTGTTACAGACAACTGCAGTTTTGCCCGGGACTCCAGTGGGCTTTGGTGCTGGTCTTGTTTTACTTTGATATTGAGAATAGAAATGATACCATGTAGACTTAAGGGTTAAAAGGTATGACTCTCCTGAAATTCTATTTTATAGCATTTTAGAGACATATCTCTGTGTAGAGGGATTAAGATAAGACCTTTCCACAAGTTAAACCCTGTTCGTTCATTACGTTAAATTTTAATTAGAACTTAATTGACTCACAGGCTTTGGGTTGGTCATTTGCAGGCATTAACTGCTATAATTTCAGTGTGCTTTTGGATGTCATGATTGCTTAGAGAACAGTGCAAGGGCAGCAAAATGGCAGTACCTGATTTAATTTTCCTAGATGAATAATTTAATCAGAATCAGTATATGAAGTTCAGTCTACTGCATTCAGTGTACTCCAGAAAAACTCTTTTGTTTTAATTGCTACTTGCTTTTTTTTTCCCCTACAAAGCAATGAAATTCTCCATTCTCTACATATTTTGCTTTCTGAGAACTTCTCAAAACTTCAACATCAATGATTATTACTGATATTAATGAAAACTGTGTCTCTTTTAGTGTAGCGTTCACATTTCTTTCTTTCTTTCTTTCTCTCTCTCTCTCTCTCAGGCAGAAACTAACAATATTTAAATATGTTCTAGTGTAGTTCTCACTTAAGTGAGTGACTTAAGGGGAAGATGAGAGGAGGAGTGTTTTGTATGTTTATCTGGTATATAATTATTCACTTTCCTGACACTAGGGAAAATGAAAGTAACACACGATGTAGTAACAGATTCTCCTCTTGCCACTGGGAATATGAATTAACTCCCCTGACTCCAAGAGATTTGTATGTAGAACTGAACTGGTGTAGCTGAGATCAGAGCTTGTTCCAAATATCTTGAATAATTCCTACAAGGCAAATGCCTTCAGCTGTCAATCTACCAGGCTGACCTGTCAGTGTCACATAATAATTAAACAGCAGCTGGCATTAGTGCAAATTTATAATTGCTATAATCCTTATTGCTGACATGTCAATATTTAACTTGCATTAACCTTTCCTTTGAGGCTTACAAATAGTGCATCTCTGGCTTGTTCAGTCTAATTTTTCATGTCATTTCCTTGCAAGGTACAAAGATTTATAATGTCATCATGTGATTGATACAGACCACTCCTTTTCTTAGCCTTGTAAGATGCACTAACTCTAGAATAGCAGTGGTTGGTTTATTTATTTATTTTCTACCTGCAAACTACATTTTAACCCCTTGCATGACTGATATTGTTAGGGCCATGTGTACACTGAGAGTAAGGATGCCACTCTTACAGGTTTTAGACTGCTTCTTTGAAGGATGATACATTGTTAGCTATTACTATATGACAGACTTATTGTTTCTAGATTTGTTTTGTTTTGAAATCAGTCCCAATAGGATTGCAGAAAAAAGTACTGAGAATTTTTGAATATTTAGGAGAATTTGAAATAAATCAAATATTTTAGTAGCCCATCTTCAGAAAAAAAAAAAAGAAAAGAAAAATGTAGATCATAAGTGTTCTTAACAAAGCTATATGGATCATATACATGTTTATAATAATTATTATCATCTTATGCAGTTTTACATGTGGGTTTGAGGTATTTAGTGTGATCATAAAAACAACCAAGAAAAGATTCATAACCCTCATGGCTGTTTTTGTGCTTGTCCTTGCAAGCTAAAGTGTGTTTCTGAAAATAACCTTATATTTCCATTTCCAAAGGTCTTGTGTTTAACCTGTCTGCCACCCTGTAGGGTTCTTAGCATTGCTTAACAAGTACTTTAATTCTTTCCTTGTATGCCTAGTATGTTCTTATGTCTTTTACAATAATAATAATATTGCTATGGACAGATCTTCTTTTCTTAACATCTGAGTATTCTCTCTTCAACCTTATCATTTGATCTTTCCATTATCCGTTCAATAAAAGCAAATTACAGGTTAGGGCTTTTCCTTGCAAGGGTGAATTAAAATTCTACCCAGTGTAGATATTGGTGGATGATTTATTGGGATTACAACTAACCTGTACTCATGTTTAAAATTAAACAATCTAATTTATCACTAAATGTTGTACTTTTGAGAGATCTTGACTCTTGGCTCCCTAGGGGAATTACCATTTATATCTTCCAGATCAAGTTTTAAAACAGTACTCAAGTGTATAGTGAATCGATCAATGCCAGGAATCATGTGTAGTATACTGGCACGGTAGAATGTACTTAATTCAGATTGATTAATAGCAAGTGAGAAATGCAAGCATGAAATAAATACATTAGGCTGGACTATATAAGAACAACTTACTTAGCATCTGAACATTCTATATAAACCTTGAATTTTCTTTAAAAATATTTTTGAAGAAGAAAATGTTGCATTCTTAGAACAAATGTTTTAACAGTCTGGAGAATCCATGTGTCCTATAAATTCCAAGAATGAATTTAATGATTGCCATGGTTACATCAACACATACTGTAATATGATATAATCAGATGTGATGTGCTATGGCACAGAAATTGCAAAGATATGTTTGATTTAGAAAAAGCCATTGCCAATATGTTCTTGTTTTACAAACATACCAGCTATTTTGCAGTTCCAGAAGGGTTTAAGATGCAGACTGTCAACTTTATTTAGTTATTGTGATGACTTCCTAAAAGGTTTCAATCTGAACTAGTAGCATTTTTCTAAAGAATTTCAGAGCTTAAGAATTAAGTACTGAAGTCCTTAAAATACAAGCAGAAACTCAATTTTTACTTGTAAGTCCCACCCAATATTTATTTTCTTGTGATAGTATCCTGAATACAACTTTGTATACCTACTTGGCACCTGGTTAAGTCATTCTGATGTTGGTATATTTTTCAAGGTGGCTTTTTTTCCTTTTTTTTTTTCCTTTTTTTTTTTCCTTTTTTTTTTTCCTTGTATTTGAGCTTATTTTTTCTTACATTTGTTACTCGTATTTCCTGAAATGAAATCAATTTTGTGATCAATTTTGATACTGATATTTTTGTCTTGATATTTTGATTTCAATGTTTTTGTTCCTTTGTCTATCCCAAACGCAGTTTCAAATTTGCATTTTCAGGCAGATGGCAGAAGACATTGGAGAAGGGATTAAAGACGGCACAGATTTGTAGATAATGTGTCAAAAGATTACTCTGTATAACACACAACATACTGCTAGAATGAAAAGTATTGAAACCCTTTTCTAGCCAAGTGTATCATTTCCAAATTAATTTCCATTACAGATTAGGCAATATGTCAAAAAATGTGTAATTGACATGAAACAAAATGTCTGAAATTCTTTTAATGAGTAACTCTGGAAAAAAAAAAAAAAGCATAGATTTTATGGTAAAATAGCAGAAGTGCTCATTTAGTGCTGAGAGCGCTTCAATTTTTGCTTAATTATCTATATTTTTCATTAAGATATCACTTCATAGTACCATAGTACCATGCAGTATCAGCACTGAGACCTCCCTTCAACACCTCTGTCTTTAAGATGCACACCAAGCCTTCTTTGTGCATTTTTCTTTTTCTCTCTTTCTTTTTTTTCCCTCCATTGTTATCCAGGTTTCAGTGCCAATAAGGATTTCAGTCTTGATGCAGGCCACTTTCAGCAGTCCAATGGGAAAAATGTGCCCAAAGAGTAGAAACTGTGAGTTCACACCTCTAGGAGGAAAAGATTGCCTAGAAGAAAGCTCTTGTACCTTTTTTTTTTTTTTTTTTTTTTTTACCATGCAGCTATTGTGCAAAAAGTAATAGAAACTCAGAATAGTAGAATCATAGAATTTTTAGTGTTGGAAGGGACTTTTAAAGGTCTTCTAGTCCAATTGCCCTGTAATAGATAGGGACATCCACAGCTAGATCAGGTATTCCAGGGCCTGGTATAGCCAAGCCTAGAAAGTCTTCAGAGATGTAGTGTATCCATTGCATCTCAAGGCAACCTGTTCCAGTGTCTCACCACCCTCACTGTAACAGACTTATTCCTTATATCCAACCTAAATATACCCTCTTAACTTGAAGCCATTTCCCCTTGTTCTATCACAACAGTCTTTGCTAAAGTATCTGTTCCCTTCTTTCCTGTAGCTCCCTTTATATTGAAAAGCTGCTATCAGGTCACCTTGGAGCCCCAGTTCTCTCAGCCTGTCCTTGTAAGGAAGGTGTTCCTATCCATGGATCATTTTTGTGGCCCTTCTCTGGAAGTGTCCCAACAGGTCTTTGTCTCTCTTGTACTGAGGACTCCACATCTGGCTGTAGTGCTCAAGGTGAGGCCTCACCAGCACAGAGTAGAGGGGCAGGATGACCACCCTTGCCCTGCTGGACATGCTTATTTTGATGCAGCCCTTTCTGTGCTGTGAGGGCACATTGCTGGCTCATGTCCAGGTCTGGAAAGCAGAAGGTGAAGACTTGCTGTTGGAATGGTTGGAGGGTTTCCTGGACATCAGAGAGATGCATGGACAGAAATGCTAGAGGAAGTCCGGGGACCATATCTGGTGATGCAGATACCTGCAAACAATGGGTCAGCAGCAAACTCCTAGGTGAGCCTCAAGTTCTGCTGGGAAGGTTTGCGTTGGCTATCAGGAAAAACTCCTTTACAGAAAGGGTTGTGAAGCACTGGAATAGGCTCCTCAGGGAGGTGTCTGAGTCACCGTCCAAGAATGTGTTTGAAAACCATATGGATGTGGTGCTCCGGGACATGATTTAGTGGAGGGTTGTTAAAGTTAGAGTAGTATGGGTAGGTTGTGGTTTTACTTGATGGTCTTTAAGGTGTATTCCAACCTGAGCAATTCTATGATTCTTTGATTCTGTGGGGAATGGAGTGAAAACAAACCCAGTGCTGGGAAGAGCCAGTAAAGAAGTGTGTGACATAACCAAACAAGGCTTAATTGTGATTCTCTCAAGCTGTTAAATAAGCCCTAACAAATCCAAATCCACCATGGGTGTAGTCTTTCTCTCCTGTACCAGTGCTGAGCCTTTTTCTGTTATTAATCAGATTTGGAAATTAATAGCATTAATTTTCCTAAAAAGTTTTATTTGCCTTATTATAACTTGAATTTGACATTTTTCCTTGACTTCTTATCTTTAAAGTTTAGTTTGTTAATCAATACTTAATTTTGAAGTTGCACTGTACTTATACCCTACTTAAATGATGATTAAAGACTGTTCTTAATTTAATTATTTTATTATTTATTTTTCACAAAATCCTCGCTTCAGAATCAAGAGGACAAGACTTAAGATTGTATCCAAAATACCCTGTTGCATTCATGGCTCTTATAATTCTTTCCCTAGAAAGGATTATGGTCTATATATGTATATGTATACTTGAGCAGGAAACAATCTCATTTTTTCATAATTTGTCTCATATAATAATGTCCCCCTTCTGACAAACTTCTGATCCATGTTACCATACATAAATCATGTCTGAGTTCAAAGAGTTTCCTGACTTCGGCAAAAATTTGTCTCTTTCAGGTTCAAAGTCTATTCCAGATAATCTGTATAGATTCAGAGTTTTAGATGAAAAAAATAAATGCTGTAAATAGGCAAAAAATTTATCGTTTGCAAAGTTTCACATTCTATTTATTTATTTATTTATTTATTTATTTTCAGTCTAAGCATACCTAATTTTGTGCAGGTGCAATGAGCTACTAAGGGAAATCTTTCCTCTGATATGTATCTTATTCCCTCTCATTCAGGAAAACAAAGCACAAGATGAGGTACAGAGAGACAGACACAGCTTCCTATAAAACCTCTGCTCTTATGGCAGAAAACCTAAAATAATTAACAGTTGTCTGGGGAAGAAGCTAAATCAGAAGCAGTTGACTATGTTTACAGTGACCTTTAGCTGATTAAGCTGAAGTTCTGTAATCAAAAACCAAACCTTACATTTTAGAATGTGTGTTAGTTCACACACTAACTTCAAGTTTACTTGAAGTTTAAGTTTCAAGTCTGAGTTTATATGATTTCCAAATTTATACAGTGCAAATTTCCTTGAGCATAAGATTTACAAGACATAGTAACAGTCTCAAAAATCATACAGATTTGAAGCAAACCATGCAATTCAGGAATTAATTCAGAAAATAACAGGACGGTATATGTAGCCATGCATTTACTTATTAAAAGCTTTTATTTCAACCTATATCTATTCAATCATCTCTTTGGCCAGGAAAGTCTCAACAGCAGCCCTGTGCTTAAGAGAGGTTGAGGATTCCTCAAGAGTTTTGCTGACTTAGCTTTTGCAGCAGTTTTTCTTCAAAGAAAACTGCAATGAAGATGAAATATGGTCTCTGGGTTATATTTCATTTTCATGTTTATCTTTTGTGAGTGTGATTCTGTTTTTTCAACATAATTATTTACTTGGAAAAATAGAATTTGTCATTTTCAGTTCTGATTTACCTATGTAAATAGGGATATTAGCTGAGAAGTAAAACAAGAAGACATTGTTTTATCTGTAAGCATTTAAACAAAATAACTGTTTCTAACAGACTCCTTGGATGCTCACAGGTTAAGGGAAGGTGAGTACTTGTAATAGCTTCATATTTTCCACTGAATCATAAGGACCAATTAGGGAGTTGGTGAAATGAGGTGCCATGGAAACTGTACTGAATACTTTATAGCTCAGGATGGTAGACTTGGAAGACTATAGAAAAGGAACTGATGAAGTACATTGCTGGGCCATGAGGCATGATCTACATGTAGCATGTGTACAACTGCATTGGGTCAAAAGAAATTTTGATGTAGCCAAATATTCTGTCTTTGAAAATGACCCAGAGCTGATTTTCAGTGAAAGCTGTAAGAATAATAATATTACATTACTTGTTTCAGTAGTTAGCCTTATATTTATTGTAATAGTTGTGAATGTTGAATGCAAATATACAAGCTGACAGAAAAACATTTAGGTTTAAGTCTAATTTATACAATGTCATTTTACATTCTTCTCCTTTAATGATCTGGGCAAACAAAAGGGAGGGAAAGATCCTTGCAGGGAGCTGTGTTGGTGTAATGCTCTGCAGCTCTAGAGTCTGTGGTTTTACAGATGGTTTCCCTTGTAACCATCCAGCTTCTGCTTATGTGACATTGAACTGAAGTGGTCAGATTATAGGTGTGAGCAGAGTAGATGGATTTCTTCCTCTGGGGCTCCAGGCTATATTGCTTTGTATACTTTTTTTTGCCACCAGGATACATATTTTTGGTATCCCTCATAAATAGATCATGCTCCTCTCAGGAAAGCTTAGTCTCCCAGATCTTTACCTTAAGCACCCTTCAGACTTCTTTAGACATGTCAGGTGATTGTTTCTTCATTAAACATCTCATTTAAGACAATTTACAAAACTGCTTTAGGTTCAATCTGTGGAGGAGTGCAGGGCTGGTTGGAGCTGGATCTTTAGTGTTTTGTGTGTTGGTTTTAGCCTTGAAGTCATGAAATGTTAGTCCCAAAAAATGGGAAGAGCTCTTGACTCTCTTTTGATTATAATCTATCACAGACTATCAAGGAAATCCTTTCAATTTCCTCATGCTTTAGGAATGTTTATTTTGGATGGCACTTGTTGCTGAAGGATCTTTCCTCTCTACCACTTTCTGCACAACAAGGACAATGCTATTAGCACTGGTGCATCACACAGTAACTTTTCTGACAAGAACAGCTAGTTTCAGTTTATTATCATGTATTCTTTTCGTATAATGACATGTCCATACCAGGTTCTCAAATAACCTCCTCCACTAGAACACTTTTTTTTTTTAATAACACATTTTTCCTATGAAGTGAATTGGTCAAGCTCATCAGGAAGAGCACATTTTGCTTTTTATTAAAAGACCAAGGGGTATTAGTTGATTGCATAATGATGGTGAGATATTTGCTTTTATAGACGTAGAAAATAAAATCATGTGTTATATTTGTAAAAAGCTTTCCAGTAATTATAAGAAAGAACTAAAACCATTTGCCAGACGTAAGTGAATCGTTATTTAATGCTCTGTAAACTAAACTAGTCCTGGTCATTCTTATTCAATGAAGGTTAACATAAAGATTCTTTAAAAAAAAAAAAAAAAAAAAAAAAAAGGCAGCTGTAATGACCAAGGGAAGAGAAGTTCCGCCATGTGAAAATAGAAGGAACAAAGATGCAGCCACTTACTGCTGACTGCCTCACTCAGAGGTGGAGGGTCTCTAGGAGTTCTGTCAGTATGAATATGGATCATAGTCACAGAACTATTACAGAACAAAAATAGTTGACCTTGTGGGATTGCTTGTGATACTTGTATTTTGCATTCTCTAAGTATCCATGTATATAAAAGATTAGAAATTTATGAATACATTGAGATCAAATTTTGTACATAGGATAAATGAAAATAATACTAATAAATCCGGTTCAAAGAGTTTGAAAGACAGCAGTTTATAAAAATGATTTTTAAAACACTTGTTTTAGAAGGTTTTAGGATTTTATGTTAGATAAGAACACAAGTCTATTTGTTATGATTGCCATGCCAATGTTACGTTGTCTCTGCCAAAACAGAGGTTTTTCATTTTCTTCACTCCATGACCTTTTAAAGTTGCAGGAGTAAAATGGCAACGAATTTGGAACATCCATCATTCTCATCACATCTGCTCCAGTGTCCCTGAGTATATGGGTGCTGAAATGGGAAAGAAATTAACAGCTCATTTGTGAAATGTGCACTTTCTTTCCCAAGTGTTTGAGGAGACTTCTCCCTTGATATGTTTGTTGCAGATAAATCAGCCTTCATACACAAAAGCTACGTAAAATGGAAAAAGCATACTCTGAAATATCTGGAAAGAATCAAGAGAAATAAAGAAAATACCAGAGCTTTATTCTGAGTTCCAAGAACAAAGGAAAAGTGAACAATGGACATTATATAAATAATATAGCTATTTCAATGAATTGTCAGGTCAATAAATACAATATACTGAAATAGATTTTTCTTTGTATATTGTGTCCAATGTAGATTTTATGTTTGAAGTATTACCATTAAAAACCACAAAATATTTTCCAGAGTTCATTCATTTCTTTTTAACATAAACAAATCAGCCAAACAAAACATCACCAACAAAGAAGGCATCCATTTCAAAGCACTAGTCACTTGCTCTTGTTTACAGGTTGTACCTGGAACATTTATCTCCATCCTTAGAACATCACCAACAAAGAAGGCATCCATTTCAAAACACTAGTCACTTGCTCTTGTTTACAGGTTGTACCTGGAACATTTATCTCCATCCTTAGAACAAAGGCCCATTTTATGTTGAGTGAAGCACCAGCAACCAAACTGGTAGACATGAGCACAGTGATGCGGGGGATGGTGTATATCAGCAGTGGGTCACCTCCACTGGTGCAGCTTTTCACAAATGTGGCATGCATGTTCTTGTTCAACACTGTTAAATATACACAGCTAAGGTTGTTACTATGTTGATAAATAGTGGGGTTTTTGTCCTTTTTTTTTTTTTTTTTTTTTTCCCTGAGAATTTGCTCTATCAAGTAGTGTTGTGGTGTTCTTTTTATGTTATAGTTTCCATGGAAATAAATGGGAGGCAGTACTTATGAGGAGTGACCTCATAATAGAGGAGTTCCTCATTTCACTGAAGATTTAGATGTTTTACTTTTCTTTCCAGTGTACTGGTACCTCAAGAAATCTTTCATGTAATTTGCCATTTTAATAATAGAATTTCAGCTCCAAGACTTTTATGTTCAAGATCAAATTTATTTCTGGAAGAGTTTTTCAACATGAAGACCCTGAGTCATTCTTTTGGGGAAACTGCCTGTTAAGCTAATGGTTTCCTAGAAAACCGAGGTGGGAAGGAGAAAACATGCGCAGCTTCTATCACCATAAAAACATGAAAACCTAACAATTGCTTCAGACTATTAATACTGTAAACTTTTGTACTAGAGGTTTCAAAATGAATATACGCTAATATCAAGCAGACAACTATAAAAGAAGCAAAAAAAAAAAATCTTTTAAATCTCAGTTTTTATTAGTATTATTTATTAGTATTAAATGTATTAGCATTTATTACTAATTATTACATTTATTAGTATTAAAACTGTTTTCCATTTTTCTGCAAATATCTAAATTGTAAAAATGTATGAACAAAAAGAAAATATTAATAGATGAGACAACATTTTGCATAACAATGTCAATAAATAATAATAAACATACCTATTCTTCTCAAGGATTCCAGTTAAACACACATCTGATTACTAATATTAGTCACCTTGAAAACATCTTTTAGATACTTTTATTGTCTCTCATTGTACAATATGTTGATTAATCCTCCTGGGAGCATCAACCAGTACAAGCATTTCTGTCTTCACAGACAAAGGCATAATAAAACATTTTTATCTGCTTTTTTCTTTCTTCTTTTCTTTTTCTTTTGCTTTTTCTTTTTCTTTTTTTTTTTTTTTTCTGGAGCCTAAAAGGAGCAGTACAGGAAGCATTTTTGGCACTGTCAACAAACTCAAGACTTAGGAAAAAGCGCTATGCTGCTTTAAAAAGCATATTTGAAACTTTATTATGGTGCTCCCTGAATTTATCTGAATATTCAACTGGAGCGCCTCAGGGAGTTTTATAAATTGAGCAGTTTTATATTCTATTTTACAAGACAGTAGGTGCTTCTTTTATTTTTAAGCTCATTCTACAATCCGACACATACCCTCCAGCTATTATCAAAACAAACCAATAATTATTATGCAAAAAAATCAAAATGAAATTTAAATTAGTTGTTATTGTGCCAAATGCCTGAAGAGGAAAATAAATATTCAGAGAGGAACTAACCTCTTCACTCTCTCTTACCTGAGAGAGCATCCTTTGCAAGCATCCTTTGCATGCATCCTTTGCATGCTCCAAAGTAGCCACATGTTGGAATCAGATGACACAAAACCTTGGCTGTCCTTTGAGTTGGGCTCTCTGTGGACATCACAAACTAGAATGCTTAAGGGTTTCCCTCGAAGGCATATATGGTCCAGAGAGACATGCCTTTGAATATAGAATTTGTTTGGTTGTATTTGAAAAATAACTTGTTTAGCTAGAGTTAGCGTAGAAACAAAAATAAAAATCAGCAAGAATAATAAAGAAACAAGGTATGGTATCTCACTAGGAAAAGCAATATTAAAATCTGTGCTATGTAATATACTCATCATCATTTTAAGAAAAGGATAATCTGCCTGTGGTACTGACATTGATAGCTTTCATCAGTTATATAAAGAAGCTTTAAAGCTAGCCCTCAGTGATTTACTCAGTCAGATTGCTAAGTAGCTGGTTAGCTATGAAGTTCAGAGCAGGATCACAGCAAATCCAGCTGCTGGTGATCAAAAACATATCTATGTTTCTGTCAAGTGGTTTAAAACTGATTCTTCAGAGGAAGAAAAATAAAGCATCGAGAGGGAAGGATCCATCTCATTTTCTAATTGAACATTACAAGTAACTTCAATGACAGTGAGCGTGCTATGTTCAAAGCATTGTATGGCACTCAAGCCACCAGTGTGTGATCAGTTAGTTGTATCATTTCTTTTCTGCTGCTCCTGAACAGTTCTTTGCTGTTTGTCTTTGGTTGACAGAGATCAGTGTCTCTTTATGCAATTCAGTTATCCAATGGCTCATAATAGACATCCTCTGGTCTAATTTCTTTGGTCTTACAGAACAATTAAGTGTTGCTAATTCTTGGAATAATAATATTAATAAAAGGACTCTTAATGAAACCATCTTCTTATGGCTTCTAAAGGATTTTCCATTGGCTTCCACTCTAATTACTTATTTATTTGAACCCTGAACATAAACCAGTCAGGTCAATTAACCAAAAATAAACTGCCTCATTAACATTCTCTCTGACACAAATCATATGCTTTCAAAATCTTCTATATGCTTTCAAAATCTGTTCTCTCTGACTGCTTACATTTTCTAATTAGAAAAGACTGAAAAAATTGGAAATACCACATATGTGGTTAAATAACTCTACTTCTAATAATAATCACAATTAGAAATACACATCTATACCTCGAAAAGCACTGATAGACTAAGCATACAGAAAGCAGAATAAAGACAATGTCAACAGTCTAAGCATTTTCTGGTTAGATATACAGAGAGGATGTGTAGAGAAACAAGGAAACAATGACTCAGCAAAAGCAGTACTAGTATTAGCATAGTGGTAGCCTAGTTGGGTAAGTTTTTTTGTTTCTCAAGGATTATTTGTTCTAATGTATGTTGATTCTACTATTGAGGTTTGTTTTCAAGACTGCCTCGATACTAAAACATCCCTGCTCTGAAATCCAGCACTTTTAGTATTTTTTGAAGAAAAATACATACGTAGGCATATCATGAGTCATACGTTCTCCATGTTTCTTTCTGGAAGTGCATTAGGTCTCCTAAGGCATGCCAAAAATCCTGAAGAAATCAAGATAGTGGTGCTACATAGGTTGCTCCCAAAGTAACAGCTTCTAATTATTTTTGCTCAAATATCAGGCTGAAGAAAGAGAGAAACTGATAAAGATATCTCATTCTGAAAGTAAAATAAATTGTAAAACTGAGACTGGATTCAGGCCATGGGTGGGGGCTGTGGTAAGTTAAAATCTTCTAAAAGAAGACTGAAGACAATATAGGTAATTGGAAAGGGACAAAAAGACCTTCTGTAGGCCAAAGAAGACTTAGTGAATATAAAAGATCTGGAGGAATCTAAACATAGAGGCTAAGTCATAAAATTTGCATCTTCACCACAGTGTGAGCATATGGTAGTAAAAAGGTATATATTATATACAGACTGCTTATTTCAATGAGTTTTCTAGGCTACTTTGGTCCAAGTTTCATGTACATTAGCTAAAATCTGAGATGCTTATCTTTGCTAAACCCTCAAGCTGTATTTATGTTGAGACTTAAATTTTCAATATATGTAAGACCATTCAGAAAGAATAAAGCACTGGAAAAGAAAGTTTCTGTTTGATTCTAGCTTTGAAGCTTTCAAAAAAACTTTAAATACGTTGTACTTCCAGCTTATTCCACTCTTATTCCTCTGTCTTTTTTCCCTTTCTATTCCCTTTTGATACTTCACATTCTTTCTTTTCATCATCATTCATTTTTCATTGTTACATTTACTGTGGAACAATGTTTATATAAAAATATTTTTTTTACATATATATATTTATATGTATGTACATATGATATTGACAGAGGTGGGAATTATCTGTCTGAAATGAGAAGACTTCTGCATCAGTCCATTCACGCAGATGAGGTTTCTTTCAGTTTAACACCTAAAGATACATCCATCTTTGTCAATGCTTATTTACTATAAATTAGCTCAGGCGTATTTCTTCAGTGATTCAAGTCCTTCTTTATTACTCCTCATTACTTGACGTTCCACCCAATTTAATCACATCTGCATACTGGAAAATTGTCTTTAGATTCATTATTCTAGTTGTTTGTATTACGATATGCTTGATAAAGCTGAATTCTTAGCTAGTTCTCCCTATTTTATAAGGAAGTTTATCGCTGTCTATGTAAACTATGACCTTGATGCCAACTCTAACACCATATCTTTGATGTTGTTATCATTTTATTGGAAATTTATGGCAGTAAGATGTTGAAAACAGTATCTACAGTTGAATGGAAATAGAAGTAGCCAGGAATATGAAGAGTCTAGTTTTGGTCTGTTTTCCCAGTGACTCTTCAAGCTATTTCAATGTGAGATTTTTGGAAAATAATATTTTGTTACCACAATCTTCAGACATCTTTCCTAAAATGAAGTATTTATACTAATAAGAGTGTGGTCTGGTAGCTATAATTGGTGATAACAGCTAGGCTGTATTCCTGGTACTCACAGATTGGCAGTGAAATCTGGAATCATTAAGTACATCAGCTCACTCACAGGTAAAACATTCATTCACAGCAGCGTAATACCTAGTGCATTTTCTGAACTAACAATACTTCCTTATGTTGACAGGCTTTTGTTTTTATAAGTGAAACCAAATCTTAAGGGCTTACATATAATTATTTCATACTCTTTAGAAAGTTCATGCCAAAATCTAAACTTTGTGACTGAAAATTCTTACTAAAAATTGGCAGCTCATGCTTGCTACAAGAATGCATTCTACTAGAATAGCTCTCCTTCCTTATCATGCAATATCATTAACTACTTGTTAAGCTGTTAAAATTGTTCATTTACTATCTGTGGAGAAATAAATCCTTGATTTTTTTCTTCTTCTCATACAATTTATAAAACAAAGACTTGAAAAAACATAAAACGTAAGTTGTATAAGTAAATCCTTGCATTCAAAATACACTTACCTGAAAAGACGTAGCAAGGTGGGGGTGCTGGTGGCAGATGACAATTGATGGGGTGTGAGGAAATAGCCTTGAGTTTAGATGGGGGATTAGAAAGAATTACTTCACATAAAGAGTGATTAGCCATTGGAACAGGCTGCCCAGGATAGTGGTGCAGTTGCCACCCTTGTTATTATTCAGGAGACTTGTGGATGAAGTGCTTTGGGACATAGATGAGTGTTGGGCTTGGTATTAGGTGACATGTTGGATTTGATGTTCATGAAGGTTTTTTCCAACTTCAATGATGCTATTCTATGAAATCTAATCTGAAAGTGCTGCATTTTCCCTCAGTTTTCAGTAATATAATTAATTTGCTATGCATGTGACAAAATCTCAACTACTTAAAACAATTGTGTTCAAGGCAATTTTATTGGTTTTATTGACTAAAGATGCTTTGATGTTTTAGAATTTCACTAAATAACAGAGATGATAATATTTTCATTGCAAAAGCAAGATTATTTACTCATTGAGACTTGTGGTAATGTAAGCAAAACCATCAAAGACATTTGCTGAGATATTATATAGAAACTGTAATAAACTTCTTTCAGATTTTATGTTTCCTCTTAGATTCTTTTAAAATATATATACTTCAATATTTCTTGTTTTGGAATCATGATAAAAAGATGCTATAGACAACAAACTTATCGGAGTATTTTTGCCATAACAAAAATAAAGGAATAATCAAAATCTCAGATTTTTTCACTGAAAATACTATCTAATGGATTTTTCTCATGGAATGAAAAATGGCGAAGCTTGGTCACCACTTTTCATTATTTCTTGATAGGAAGTAAATTAAAGAGAGTAGCTGGAACTAATGGTAGATTAGGGTTGTCAGAATGGATTTTCAGTTTTTCTGTTGTTTTACATTTTTTTAATTTTAAACAACCAATGGCATGCTTTCATCACTGCTCAAAAATCACTATAAAGGCTTCAGTAAAGTTTTTCCTATAAATCCTGAACGTATGTCATAATGAAACATCAATATCCTGTCTATAGTGATAACATAAAAATGGTAGGATATTATCTTAGTAATCAGAACTAACAAAAAAAAAAAAAAAGAGAAAATAATGCGTGAGTGGAACATGAGCTAGCACATTTTGTGAATGCAAGTAGCTGTGCCAGGAACACTGTTGATCTTGTTTCTGTCTTTTAAATTTGACCAACTGGAAGAATATGTTTAAAATGTAGTGAAATATGGAATCCTCCTCCAGAGAAATGCTCATAAGAGTGTATTGGCATTTAAAATATTTCAGGATTATATTATATTAATATCTGCGCTATCTTTGCACAGAAAATGGTTGATGATGTTTAAATTCCTGATCTTTTTCAATATATTTCTAATCATTATAGAAGTATGGTTTGTGTTCAGTGACCTTCAGTCACTATAGCATCATGTTTGAGACACAATTCACTTTCCTCACAAGCATGTTAACTCTGCCCTCCCTTATTCATCGTTGGAACATATGAAGGCAATATTAAGAACTAGAAGGGAACTGTTTAAACATTATGAACACTTTAGACATGTTTTGAAAATAGCTTCTTCTCAGTAGAACCTACTCTATGTTAATAACTTTCATCAAAACCTAAAGAAGTTGAAAGACAGGCTAATTAAACAGAAACTTTCAGAAACTGGACAGTATGGATTTGAAAGACTAGTTATAAGTTTTCAGTACTGCTTCCTATTCATACTTTTTATTTAGTAGCAAAAATGACAATTTCTACTAGAATTAGATAATAAAATGTAGTTAATTGTCCTACATTTTAATTTAATTATTATTTATTTTATTTTTAACATCCTTGATGTCTTTTGGGCTCCTACATCCTGTTCTCCTCATTGAAAAAACAAATTGAGAGAAATATGATTGTGTAAATTTGATGGAAAAGCCATGTTCCACTGCTCAATTTTATAAATTATGCACAAATATTGACTTACGTATGCTGTAAGACCTCCCTGAACAAGGCCCCAGCATGTGCATCTGTTGAAACAGCCTGCCAAAAAAAGTGTATTTCAGCCTCTAACATGTAAAATATGCATATTCAATTACAAAAAATCCTGACATCATTTCAAAAAGGCTTCAGTAACTTGCTGCAGTCCCCGGGAAGCAATAACTTGCGTGCCAACAACTCATAGAAGTTTAATGTATCTATTTAACTTGCTTAAACAGAAACAACAAAAATAAATTAACAATACTGCATGGCATTTCTTACAACATATGACATACTAGATTTCCCTTCATAGAACATTTTTATGTATAGCAATGTAGGTACAAGCATCTCTCACCTTCATCAAGCATTTTGAGAAGAAGGAAAGTCAACCATAACCAGCTGTTTTTCTATTGAATATTTTTTTCTTCATTATGCTTGACAGTGTTTTTCTCCAACTTGTTAAAAAGTACCAAAACTGTAACCTTGAACATTTATGAAAAGAAATCCACACTTTGAAATATCACCTCTGTCATTTTATTTCTGTGCTAGCAAGATTATAACAAATGTGTAATATATAAATATTCCTTTGAATACAGATATGAACCTTCCTTCTACAGACAAAAAAAGTCTTGTTTCCACATTTTTTTCCTTGTCAGTTCCTCTGTTTCATTCCTATCTCAGCCTCTACCAAGTGACTAGCAGTAGAATGTGAACCCTAACTCATACCTAAAATAAATATAGATAGGCTGACCTATCCACAGGCATACTTTTAATGAACATGAATCTGACTGTTTTATACAGCTGTAACCTAAGATTAGGAACATATGGTTCTAGTGGTAAATTAGCACTATGAAGATATATAGCAGTGAAAATTTTGTGACATTTTCAGAACACATAAACTACCTCGAGTTTACATAAATTCAGATCTAACTCATTTTGAAACATGAAGGTTGTAGCCTTGTCAAAACAAGTCTGAATAATGATAATAGTATAATGATTTATTGAAGTTCTTATGGGGAATAATAAGGAGAGTTTTAAATTATCATCTGTGTTAGTGTTTCCTCTACGTGGAAATCATATAGAACTCTGTTTGAGAATAATGAAGCTCAATGGAAAAATCAAATGATTACTGGAATAAGAAGATGAAATCCTGTGAAATCATTTCATTAGATTTCCTTCTCTTAGAATATTTGGTAAGGGGACAAAAAACAATGGGTTTGGGAGTTAGCCTTGTTCTCAGAGCTCCATCTGCATGAGTGTAGTTCTGAATCTGCAGATGCAGAGAATTGCATCAGCATAGGAAGGACTTTGCTGTGAATGATTTCGCCCTGATTAGACTTACATTCTGTGCATATCATGCATCAGAGAGCCTTTTTCAGTTCAGTTAACATATTGGAAAGAGCTGTGCTTCTAAGAAATATGGAAAGAAAAGCAGTCCACTACCGAATTGTACACCCGTTTCCTAGAAAGAATACTTGCTGGGAAGCAATGTTTAATAACTAGATGTAAATTGAAGCTCACAAATGTTTGAATGATAGCATCCATTTTGCTTTGAGTTTGTTGCTGTTGTGCCTATGCACTAATGAATACAAGGGCTAAGGGACTCTCTGAGGAACCCTGTGGCTCCAAGACTTTACAATTTAATTTAGATGGGAAGAGCAAAGGGTAAACAGAAAAGGATTCTGAATGTCTGATGTGTTCACTCCATTGATCAGAGAATTCATGCATTTGTAGAAAGTGGACTGCTGTATACAGATTCTCAGAGGAAAAAAGTGGGTCAATTGGCCAGACTGGACTTTGAGCAAGTAATGACATGTTCTGCAGAAGCTACAAAATACCAAGCATTTGGGTTGTGACGACCCTTCAAGCACTGGTAACCTTGTTTGTTGGTGGTAATAATTACTTTGGAAACAGTTAAACAGGGCTTTTCCCTTCATCTCAATATGGACGAAAAGAATGGGATCATATCAGAGAGAAATTTCATATAATCAAATGCAGATATTGTGCCTGTGTTTTGCTTGCTCTACTTTAACTGAAGCTTTTAAAGGCTCAGAAATGACTGAAGGAATTTGTTTTGAATTTGTAATTCCCAGGCTATCATCAATGGAAAAAGAAAATATTTAGTCTTTCCCCTACCTATCAGCTGAGTTAAGCTTGATGAGTAGAAAATGTAGGGAAAAGCTGAGAGGAAAATATATGTATGTACAGAAAATATTTCCTTCATCAGTAAATTTATAGATTATTTTTAATGAATGTTATGATTTATTAAAAACAAACAAACAAAAAAACAACAAAAAATTCCCACTGCAAATTAATAGTGAAGTATTTACTTGTCTCTTTGAAGAACCTCTTCAGAGCAAGTTCTACAGAAATAAACAGTACATCAATTTTTATCTTCAGTTTTCATGACTCTAAAATTTAAAAATACTACATGTAAGAGGGCAGTTATGATCAAGAATTAGAATAGTTCACAATACTTGAAATCACATAAATAACCTTGAAATAATATATTGATAAATTTTCGTAAGAAAATAATATGCAAACATATAGGTAAATCCAACCATGTTAATATTCTAAAAATTAAAACATGAAAAATTATGCTACCATGACAATATCTACCAGGAAATCTCTACAACCATGAATTATGGGAAAGTTGGAGGTACAGAGGTAGAGAGGGAAATAGAGGGGGAAATAGAGGGGAAGGCAGACAAAAGGAGAGAGTACGAGAGAGAAAAGGACAAAATCCTGTATACAACAAAACTATATATTTAAAATTTGTAACCAATACTACACATTCTTCTCCATTATGATCAGTTTGGGAGAATGTTACTTACTAACTACATGGGAACTGAGCAACCCATCTGGATGTGGTAGCAAAAATATGATGCACTGTGGAAGTGTAATGAAAGCTGTAGGGATTGTAGCAGTGATGCAAGCTGTAGGGATTGTAGCAATATACGTTTTTGTTTTTTTGTTTGTTGTTTTTTGGTTTTGTTTTGTTTTTCTGTAGGCAGGTGGCAAAAATAAATTTCTAGAGAAATAAACTTTAAATTCCTTTGATACTAGGGCTCCTATCAAGACATAAATCTGGATTTTTAACTAAACAAACCTGCAAATAGCTGAACTTGTAATTAAAGTAATGTTTATGTTTCTGAAAGGTAAATAACTTTCAAGAGCTTAAAAGAGTAATCCATATATCATTAGATTTTTAATAGTAAAGGAAATAAATTTCATTTCTTTTAACAATTAGTTTAGGCCTTCAGGAAACACAAATAAAGAAAACAGTTTATTCAAGTTTGTATATGATCATATTCGTGTTATCTCTTGTATTCTGATTGTTTTGGGGGAATTTTATCCTGAAAGAATGTCTTAAAGGGAATAACAAGGTTGATAACCCCTTGTAGAAGACTGACTCTAAGTCCCGAAGATCTTGGATTCATTTGAATGAAGATCACTCTAAAAAAAAATCGAAGCTCTCGAGGAAAAAGGAACTATAAGAACTAAAGTACATGCATCCTTCGAGAGCTTAAAAATAATTATAACATAGGTGTTGAATGACTGGGGAAGTAGAACATAGTTTTTGTTGCATTTCTACTTTTCTTTGCTATTATCACAGTGGAACTCTACAAGGTATTTCAACTAAAATCATATTCTACTGCAGCCTCTGCTAAGCATATCTGACTGCATAGCCTATGGAATTTAATTAACAACATCAGAATAATAACTAAGAGAGTTGAATCTATGATCACATGGAGATATGATATACAGTGAAGAATAGTTACAAGACTAACTGATATATATTCTCTGAATTTAAGAATGTGGAATCTGTTAAGACAAGCATTTTTCTCCTTTAAATGCTTATTTTCATGTGGTAAATAGCTTCTATAATGTAAATAAACAGAGATTAGTTTATGGGAATAAAGAATTTTCTTTAGTTATAACAAAAAAAATTCAGTAAAAATAGCATGAATTGATAAGAAATACTATTTATTTTTCTTCAGGCTAGATATGTTAGAGAAGATTTAGAACAATGACTATTTTTTTCTATTGAAGAACAGCTACATATGACAGTTTATAAACATGTTGCCATGGAACCAGTGTTTTTAAACTCAAGACACTGAACAGAAGTAGCAGAAAGGTATAACTCAAAGCACCTTACTACTTTCAGAAACTAAACCAATCCTGCATTCTAAATTGATTCTACTTCTTAAAACAAACAAACAAAACAAACAGAAGATGCAATTGCGTCTCCAATCTGTTTATAATTGTTAGGAGAGGAAAAAGTTCAAAATTAATGTTTTGATTTCTACAGGGAATTTGGTGAAACTCATACGCTGTGAGCTGGACAAAACCTTGTTATTTTCTCAGTATAATACTAAGCAGGAAAAAAAAACAAATAAATAAACAAACAACAAACTACATCATTTGCTAGGAAAAACAAGAACAACAACGTCTTGTAAACCAAGAAGATGTACTTGCAAAAAATTTAGGTATCTTTCAAAAACCAACTCTAGGGCTATTTCAGTCTAAAGGAAAAATAAAATAAGTTAACAGCATGCAATACTTTTTTTTTTTTTTTTTTTTTTGTCATCCCGACTAAGACTCTTCCACTTTTTAAGTCTAGTGTGTAACACCACACCAACTTAAAAATACAGATTGTCAATTAGTCAGATCAGAATATTTCCCTTTTACTGAGGACAAATACAAAAAAACCAAAACCAAACCAAACCAAAACAAACCAACCTACCTACAAGGATAAATTACATCCTTGCCAGCAGTTTGGTAACAGATATTAATAAACATTTCCACACTCACTTATAAAATAATCACAAGTAGAAGAAAACTTGGATATATTTAAATATGTAGTCGACAGTATTGGAATATTGCTCCGAACCTTTTAGTATTTAATAGGAAAATATGCCCAGATGAACACAGAAATGCATGGTGGAAAATGGTGGCAAGCAGAAATTTTGAACACTTGTGCTTTGCTTTACTGAACGGTGCTTTGGCAGAACAGTTCACCTTTGCCCCACTGGGTGGCCCCTATGCTATGCTTTTATATCTTTTATGTCTTCAAAGAAAATGTTGCTTAAGGCAACATTTTCTTTAATTTATATAATTACCCAAACCAGGAGTTGGAAAAGATAATATTTTTTAACTTCTTTTCTGATGAATAATGGATGTCATGTAGGAATTAGAAAGTAGGATGTAGTCATGTAGCATCTGCTGCATGTAGGAACAGAAGAAAGATGTTAGACTTGAAATTGGGGTTTGATTCATATTAACTCAAAGCTGAAAGTAAACCACACTGGTCACTTGGAAATACCAGTCTCTTAACAGTAATTTAAAAGTTCTGTCAGTGCTCAGAAAATCTCACATGGCAAGATACTCTCGAGAGCTCTCTAAGGACAGGCTACAAAATGTATTTCAAATAGAAATTAATGTCATTAAATACATGCTGTCTTCTGATTATTTAATTTCTTCTCAGTTACTTCAGGTGCCCATGATAGCAGGCTATGTAGAAACATTTCTGTAGTAAAATATGAAGCCTTGTATGCTACGCTCCCATAGCAACTGGCTATTTACAATAAGGAGAGTTGTATATTCATATATATTTATAATAAAATTCACTTCCTCAAAAAAAGTTCCATATTTACACCTTGAAAGTTGAAGCTCATCACTCTGTGCATACATCTTCTTCAAATCCAGATCATCCATGTATGAAAGTTTATTCTATCTATTCCAGATGCCCATTTGATCTTAGCAGTAACTAAAGATTTAAATGTTAAACTGCCATATGAGACTTGAGTTAGGCCCATCTGTAAGGTGGCATCTCCATGGGACACAAGGACACAATGAGGAAAGAGGTGGCTGGTATGGATAGTGTCCCCTAGGATGTGTGAGGTAGGATGGAGGTTGCCCCCAGCACACTGAGGAGATGCTGTGCATTCAGTGCCTTTCCCATCTCTCCCGCTTGAAATATCAGTGTTTGGAGGATGAGAGTTAGCTCTTCTAGTTGGTATGAAATATCCCAAGGACTTTGAGTTATGTTTCCGGGTTCTGTTTTTGTATTTCCAACAATGAAGTAAATACTAAGTTACTCTTTGTTATCTTATGTTTCATCATTTATTAGTTTAATGCCACACAAAGAATTCTTGTTTAGTGAATTTTTTTTTTCACTGTAATTGTAACACCTTAAAAACTTTTGTACGCTAGTTTAACAAAGTAATGCAAGAACAACCCAGGAAAAGCAACTCCAGTTATTTTAAATCAACCTCCATGTAGCTATTTTTGACAGAGTGGCACCAAGAATTCTTTTTTCTTGCCCTTCCAGGGTCAGTAAGGGTCACTGTCACACTTAGCTTGTGTGTGAACTAATTCTAGAATACACCTCAACACTCTGGTAACACGCAGTTAACATAGGATGACTTTAAAATGTCAGAGAACTCCAAATAACCCTCATCCTCAAACTCCATTTTACTTTTATTCCCCTCTGAGATGAAAGCTGCCTATAGTTCTTGTGACAGTTTTATTTAGAGACCTCTTCCACGATGACAGCACAGGTGAAAATATGATGACTGCACCTGGCCCATCTCTTTGTGATCTACTGGCACTGTGATACTATTTCATCAGGCCTTCTGCCTACAGATAAATAACACTCCCATTAGGGGGACTACTAGATATACAACGTGACTTGAGTGAGTGTCACACTGTAATGTCACCAAGCCCCAGTCTACCTGTAGAATGCTTCCACATGAAACAAACAACCAACAACAAAATGACACAAAATAAACCACTTGATTGTAAGGTTTCTAGATTACAAGGCTTCATCATAAGGAGTACTGTACCAAGAGCTATGCCATGGACTAGTAACCTGCTGGCTGTAGAGGTGGTTGCCCTGGAAAGTAATGGCATGAAGCACTCAGTTCACTTGCTTAAAGAGCCAAGGGGCCACAATTTGAGGAAGAAGTTTCTATCAGTGTAGCTGCAATACAAGTCTACCTACATTTTCCCTTCTGTTGGCATCTGCTACCAAGAAACAGACCCAAACAGAATTGATTATGGGTGAAAAACCTGCGGCTGAAGGGAAATGTAACCTGTGAGCAGTGCTTCCTCATGCTAATTAGAAGACTGAAATATTATATCAACCTCTGTTCCCTGCATTGCTTTATTGCTTTCCAACAAATATTGATTTATAACCTACCGATACTTATTGTCATGTTATGTACAAGTATGAGCCCAGGTACACACACATACACACAGACACACACACACACACACACAAAAAAAAGTTGCTTACAGCTTCAGGAAAAAGATTCTGGTTGGGAAATTACCTCCAAGGTGTTCCATGAGCAGGAAGTGTGACTTTTCAGTAGATGGGGCTGGATTGTGAGGATCAGCTCTGAGCTCGTCAGGAAAGTAAGAAGTATCCCAAACATTATCAGACTTCCTCATTCAACCTGCTTTTTCCTACATAATCATAGAAAATATACCAACCTGAGAGGTCAACCTCACCTTCTTCTGACAGGGAGAATGAAAGATACAAGAACAGAGAGTGCGTGGTGCTCACCTGAGGAGCCCAGAGACCCTATGTATACAGGCTGAGTGGTGAGAACTCCTCTGAGCAACTGGCACCAAGGCCATTGCTCTTCGCCAGTGCTGAGAAGTGGGATGAGATAAATTCTATCTGAAAGATATACTTCTAAAATGAGTTTCTTGACATTACATATGACAAAATCCATTCTCAGAGCTTGACAGAAACAAAGATGACATGAGAGATAGAAGTCTGACAAAATTATATTCACGTACTCTATGCAGAGTTAGGAAGTCACACATAGTTAATTGAAAGTTACTTGTATTTTCCAGAGTCTTAGAATCTTAGTCAAAGCCTTAAAATCAGCCTTAGAATCTTAGTCATATTTTTTCATGTCAGTGTTTTCATTAACTGGCAAGGCATCCTCTAGTGTTTTGTTTACTGTGAGTTCTCCTCCAGAAAATAACATCTTAAAAACAGGAGAATTACAGTGACTGTTTTTTGGCTGAATTCTTTCCCTCCAAACAAATGATAAGAAGGAGAAACAGGCTAACACTTAGTGCCTTTCAAAACCCATCCGTACAGAATCCTGTGTGGCTCTGCTGGGGGTCAAGACTAGGAACCAGGAAAAAAAAGATGTTTTACATATCAGCATGTCATCCCTGTGTTCTGGTTGCTGTTCAGTGCACACACATTTCTCACAGAGCTCCCTGCACTCATCAAACTGTGGGCTGCATGAGGAGAGAAAAGCTGCATTGAAATGCATCATGTACAGCAAGCTCTACATGCAGATTTCACAGGAGCCTCCAGCTTCCGCTGACACAACTCTGATAGATCAGTCCATTCCAAAAGCTGGAACTCATAATAGCAACACTTTACAGTAAATATGTGGGAAAAATTAACTATAATGGAATACAAATATTTTTGAGCAACTGTTAAATGCTGGGGTTGGGCCAAATGGACAGTTGGCTTGGGGCAGCAGATTTTTCATAGGCACATGTATTGTTTACTGAGCACTTAGTCCATCTATCTGTTACCTTCAATCACTCTTGGGTGCTTTCATTCTGCTTCCAGGATGGCTGAGCTGAGACAGCTCGCCACAGCCTGGCAGCAGGAAGTCTCAGAGTAGCCTTCAAGATGAGGGAAGGCAGCTGCAGATGAACTAATGCATGAAAATGGAGAGTGATGCAGACAGAAACATGGACTGCATGTTACCATCCTGTGCGTTTCTGTTGTTCTGACAAAATCAAACAGGATTCTACCCTCAGCATTTGAAAAGATAAGGTCCCCAAAGGCAACTTCGGATATAAAAGGTAAAGCTGGCAAAAGGGTTTATTCACAATAAATTTTGGCAACTTCTATCTCACATTTTCTTCCTTCTTTCCTTCTGTTCATTTGCTTCTGGTTTTTCATTTCACATATTCTGACTTCCCACAAAATGCTTTTTTAAGTTTTCCTTTTCCTTTTGCTTTTTTTTTTTTTTTTTTTTAATTTAATTTTCATTAGTACTTTCAGCTGAAGTGACCTATGGCTTGCTGATCTACTCACACTTCTAATGGCTGGCATTGCTCTTCAGAGAAATGGGAAAACAGAATAAGAATTATAGTTCTGGGCTTTGTGAAGGAAGGATGGCTTCTTACACATTTTCACATTATATCCTTTACAGTATCTTACATGAAAAAACTGGCAAAAAAATTAAATCAAATTCTTAATAATCATCTAAGAAAACAGCCAATTTTGTAATACTATCACCCAAGTGGCCCATTCTGACCTTCTGGAGCTTTGTTTGCGGTTGAAAATGATCCCATTTCAAGCATACAAAATAGGTTCCTCCCCATTCAGTTTGACATTCCTCCATGGAAAAAAAAATAAATAAATAAAAATAAAAATGAAAATAAAAAATAAACCACGTGTATTTCTATATTTTAACAACCAAATTCTACCTGATAACGACTCTCTTGTTATTTAGCAAAATTTTAAACAGAGGGTCATGTGCACAGTATCTGAAATAAGCAATGTTAAAAGCCAGGTGTTTGCTAGGATACCCTTAAGTAACTGTAAAGCTAAAAACTGTGTAATTCAAAAGAGATCTATATGCACTGTGTGCCATTTGACAGCAATTCTTCAGCTAATATTATCAAAGACAAAAACAGGATTGTTTTGTACTGCATAGCACTGAGCAAATACATGTAAGCAGTTATTTATCCTGGTTTTGGATTCTTATATGGAGAATTTCCTTGCTGCTTTTGGTATTACAAAAATATCAGTAAGTAAATTCCATTGATCACTTTGGTATGCTGATTGCTTTGATTATTTGCAGGTTTCCATTTGTGTTCTAATTCCTTAATATATTTTCTTCTATTACTTTATTAGCGTAGTGTAAAAATGCATTTTGAATGAAAACATTCCAAAAAATGAAGGAAACATCAAATTCCACAGAAGAAAGCAACTTGGGTGTGTTTGCTAGCCTTGCAGGCTGAAGATATTTAGAAGCAATATTTGAAATCTAGGCTGTGCACATGGCCTGTGTTATTCATTTGCAGTAACTATTAGAATGCTGGAAATGGCTCATGGATGTGAACCTCAAGGACTGTTGTGTAAGCTCTGGTAATCTTGTATATCTCCGGATTTAGTACCTTGTGTATCTGTCTAGAGGAATAAATGGTCAGATGCAGGACAAAATCTTGGAAGAGCAGTGGTTATGTTGCAACAAATATGATAAATGATTCTTCTCCCTTCCTCCCTCCAGCTTCTTTATTTTTTTTCTGGTCACTTTTTAAAAAAAAACCACACAACTGTGTGCCTTACCTTTTGTTTTAAAAAGTCTTTCACAGTGTAAAAGAAGTAAAATAGATCATAAGTTACATTGATTTTGATCTCTTCACCAAGGGAAATGACCCTGTAGAAGATTCTTGGTGTATTAACATGACAGATTGTTTTAGTTATGCTCTATTGATCATTTGCCTTGGTTTCTCCCTCGTAGAACTCCTAGAGTTCCATGAGAAGTTCTAGCACACTGAAAGTCCTGAATGTCATTCTTACAATTCCTTGCCACAATTAACTACTACATCTATTTTATTTTATCCATAGTATTAGTATTAGCTATACACATCAGCTATATTTATTGTGTACTTTTTTCACAAAACTCCTCACAAATACTCTTCACAAATACTCCTTTGTATCTCTCCTTCCTTCCTGTCCATATTTATTAAATTAAACCATACAGCAAGTGAAGGTGTGTACATCAAGTTGTTTTTATTTACTAGCTTCCAATTTAGCATACAGCTGCTACACTTGAGAATAAGAGCCATCCACAAAGCAAAAGCAAGGAGAGAGAGAGAGACAGCAGGATCATTACTGCAGCAATCCTCATGGATGACCTGTTGTCTCTCTCCAATTTATAGGAGGGAGAGGATGTTCTTTGAAATATGTATGCCCGGCGTGGGATTAAGAAACAGCGAGGCCGGTCTTGGGCAATGAGAGGGTGCAGGTACCGGGTGGGTCCAGGAAGAAGCCACAGAGTAAGCCTGGGAGGAAACAGCCAGTCTCAGGTAGCAGGCCCAGGGAAGTCCGTCAGCATACGGTCCGTAGTGAGGGATCTGATGGCAGAAACCTTGAGTCCGTCGTGGTGAGGGATCTGATGGCAGAAACCCTCGAGTCCGTCGTGGTGAGGGATCTGATGGCAGATACCCCGAGTCCATCGTGGTGAGGGATCTGATGGCAGAAACCCTCTCCTCATGGTTGTTGGACCCTCTTTTATCCTCCTTTTTTTCCTGCCTACGTGACATCCCTGGGTACTTGAGCAAGAGTCATGTGCGTACCTCCTGAGAAGGCCATCTTCCTCGAGATAAGTCCACACAAAAGACCGTTTCCTGGCCATTATCAGCAGCTTATCCCTCTCTTGTTGCCCCTGGCCTTGTCTATCTGTGCTCCTTAAAGGATTTCACAACCCTTAGGCAGGACCTGTCCCTCAGTGTCCTCCAGACAGAAGATTTCTCTACCTTTGCCCAGGACTTGCCTGAACTTGTTCCTCAGCAAACTTTGAGTCAATGATACAAAAGAATAATCTCTTACACCTGTTTTAAGGAATCATTGAGAGCTGCCATTGATCTACTACGGAATAGAGAGCTGGCTGATAATGAAGGAATCAGTGGGAATCTATAGAAAAAAAAGATTTGGTCTTCAGTGTTTTGACACAAGGTGTGGTAGTGACGGACGTTGCATTAACATCACCTTTTCACGGTTATGTATTCTTTTCTGAGAAGTATTGAGTAAGGTGAGGAAACAGATGAAGGACAAAAAGAAAATAATGTAATTCTGAACTGATATACTGTAAACACAATGCAATAGAAGTTAAATTAGTTGTGTTTACCCACTGAGTTGTGTGAAATAGATGTTAAAAATAATTCACATTATAGCACATAATGGTATGTAGGTAGAACTGAAAATAACGCCTCCTATTTGTTTCCCTGGAAAGTGCAATAACTACAAAGAGCACAATAACACTATTTGATAGAGTAAATTCTCAGCTACAAAATATTACTTTTCAGCATAGTTATCACCATTAGCTATGCATTTTCTCCAGTGATGAACAAGAGTCTGCATACCATGCTTGTAAAAATTTGCCCCAACAGAGGTGACCCACTGTTTTACAGCTGTCATGATGGTGATGTTGCTAGGAAAATGTCTCTCATACTGCCTGTCTTTCATCGGCCTGAGCAGATGAAACTCAGAAAGCACCAAATCCAGACTATACAGTGGGTGTGCTAGGACAGCCTAGTCAAGACTGGCAATATGCAAGAGAAGGATTGTCTTCTCCTCTGGCCTGACTCTGGAAGTTGGAGTCTTCATGTTACTTAGCTTTGTGATGAAGCGGTCAGAGTTGATGGTTTGTCTGAGTTCCAGGAAACCTATAAGGATCACATCTTTCCTATCCCAAAAGGTAGTGCACATCATGCACTACCCACCGCCTCAGTGTGCTCACATCTACTGTTTGGCCTTTGTAAACATTCAGCAAGCATCAATGAATGTCAGTGGGTGCAGTTTTTCCCACATGAAAGAATTCAGTGGCACACTTTTTCTCCATCCATGCTTCTGTGTCAGATACCATTTTGTCAGACTGTCCCTCTGCTGCCATCTGTCACACAGAAACAAAATGTAACGGAATACTGGCGAGAAGATTCAACCTCTACTGCCATACCTCCAATATCTGCCTCTGATGTCATGGACCAACATAATAACATAGGAGTCATTAAATCAATAATATGAGGACTGTACCTGCGGTATTTGATACATGGTTAATAAGTGTACTTTTGCAGGCTCTTTGAATACACTAAATCCTATTTATTCTTTTAGTGGAAACCCTCTTTGATGTTCTCTTCTCTGTTCATTCAACTAGGCCTGTTCGTATTCCTTCACTTCTAGGACTTGACAGCATATTTTGGGAGAGCATCTGCTTGTACTTTTTGTTACATCTCTCCCATCCTTTATGACAGTATAGTGGGAGAGTAACAGCTGAATGGCAGGAGAGCATTAACCCTTTCAGAGACTTCATTTAATGGAAGCATGTTGAAGCCACACCACAGAAACATGAAAAATGGCTCAGGGTCAACGGAAAGGTCTTCACAAAGCTTGAAAGCCTTAAAGCTGTATAGAAGCAGCTGTGAGAGAATGGATGAAATTAAATACTAAAGCACCAACAGGAAGCAAGAAGGCTTTTAAGGTTTTGGTATTGCATAAAATATGTTACAAAGGCAAAGAGACTTTGAACTTTGAAAGGGCATTGCATGCCTCACGGTCATTCTCATGGTGAGCAGAGAGTCAAGATCATTCCTGACACAAAAGTGACTGAGGGTAAATTGAATTCTTGTTTTGGCAAAAATGGTTTTATTCTCAGTGAGCCCCATTGTGCTTAGGGATATAATATTAGTGAATTCCAAATTCTGTTTCCTGCTGTATGCATTTCCCCATTGTTCAGCTACCAACCTGGATTTCCCAGGTCCAATGTTTTAAAAATGAAGCTGAAATTATCTACAGCTCATTTTTTCAAGTATTTATGGTGCCAGTAACTGACTATTTGATTCCATACACAGAAGAAGAACTGTAATAAAGCCCAATTAGAAATCTTTGTATAGGTTTACATGCATTCAAAAAATACAGGAATTGTTAAGCCACCATTTGTACTATATCTTCACATAAATCTAGGCCTTGAAACTGCCAGAGCCCTGGCAGTTGTTTTTTCTCAGTTGTTTTTTCTCAATTTCATCATAAGGAATAAATAGTATTAAAAATTATAATTATTAGAATAATTCAGATTTTTCCAGAGACATGACAATGTTTTGTATCCTAGTAATTTAACTTCCAAATGTCTCTCTACATCTGGCACATTGCCAGAGCTGCTGCCCTTCTCGTGGATAGTGACCTTCGCAGTGGCAAAAACATATCATTTTTTGACAGATTCTGCAAAATGCTTCCAAACTGAAGAAAAAGAAAATATTCAGTGCACTCTGTATCCTTTCCTCCAGCACCTACAACCATGGTCATGTCTAAAAGTTTAGTTTCACTCTGTTCTTTCAGCAGTAACACCTCAGACTGAACTACCAATTGGCCTTTACCCAAATATTCTGTGATTTTGAATTTCTAAATAAAAGTAACAGGAAAATATAAATAGCCTTAAAATCCTAATTCTGCTATACTTTTGTACCAGCCTGTCTTTTTAAACTCTGTATGTTGAATTTGCTACCAGACTTGGAGAATTTTTCAGAATAGATGAAAAATATCATTAAAACAAACAAACAAACAAACAATTTCAGCACTGAAGAAACCCCTAATTAAACATTCCATTAGATTTTCATGCACGTACCCTGTCCTACTCTATCCAGTCAGGTCATACTATCAGTTTTAATTACACTTCATGAGCGCTGATCAGCTACATGAATATATTCTTAGCTGTTGTCCTTTCTAATTCTATGCATATTTTCTATCATATATACATTTACAGAGAAGTATTGTAACAAATGCTCTATTTTATCTTATCTCAGTTCCAAAGGTCTTACAGCTTATTGATTAAACTGCATTTTCTTTCTGAATTTCTGCAATGCCATCCAAATGCCATTTCAATATCAATGTATAATAATCACCAACCACAGTAATTATAAGAGAAAAACTTTTGTGACCTTTTTGTATTTATTTACTGTAGGGAAGACTTCATTTATGGAATAGTACTCCTGAAGAGCCAAGGTTTGGTGTTCATGAAAATTATCAGGATTTTCACCCAGGTAGTGTGTGCACATGTTTTTAACCATTTATTTTCTTTTGCCAAATTTACCTACTGAAGAGTTGGTCTTTTTCTGTACTTTAATAAGTTAGTTCGTCTAACAAGATAACAGCACAAGTAGAATGTCCTAGTAAAAACTGCCCAAGTGAGGAGACCACATGCTAAATCAATCAATAAGGGGGTTATAACTGTCAAAGAGGTTCTCTGTGGACCTTTTGTTCTGCTTGGATTTGCAGAGACTGCAAAGGCTGTTACAAGCTTATCATCAAGTAAAACAATCATGAAGCTATTTTCTAAGAATATTAGTAAACTGAAATAAAAATTTGAACTTCTGATCTGTTTAAGATAACAGTCTTTCTCCAGAGTTGTGCTTCATACCACCACTGACACAAGGTGTGAAATTTGTGACATTTGTGACAAGCTTGCACAAAAGTAACATTTGTAATGGGCTGTTTCTCTTAAAATACAGACAAGCCACACTCTGGACTTACTTTTTCACTAACTGAAGATTACAAAGAAATGTATTTCATAGAATCATAGAATGGCCTGGGTTGAAAAGGACCTCAAAAAGATGATCTAGTTTCAACCCCCCTGCTATGTGCAGAGTCACCAACCACTAGAACAGGCTGCCCAGAGCCACATCCAGCTTGGCTTTGAATGCCTCCAGGGTTGGAACATCCACAACCTCTCTGGGCAGCCTGTTCCAGTGTGACACCACCCTCTGTGTGAAAAACTTCCTGCTAATATCTAACCCAAATCTCCCCTGTCTCAGTGTAAAACCATTCTCCCTTGTCCTATTTGATACCTGCCACTATTTGTTCATATAATTGAAGAAGATTAATGACGGAATAAACAGAAAGCTATAGAAATCATTGGATTTCTTCACTGCAGATATGCTTTCATAAATATAGTTATCTACACAAAGGTAATATTCACTTAAGGTAATATTCACTTAAGATCATGGTTTTCTACGAAGTTTTCCACTTCACAGGGTATATAAAGATTACAAACATTGCATCTCTGTGGAGGTCAGAACAAGAAGAGGGCATAAACACCAAACCCACCAACAAATGACACAAAACTATCTTGCCCCGGCTCATGCACTGTACACAGACCATGAGCCAGGGATTGAGAGCCAGATGTCTGACATCACTGCCAGGAGTGATGGAGAGCACACACTGAACAACTGGTTCTACCTGCTCATGCATGTTCCTGCTGCTCAGATTGGGAGCACAAAGCACGTGCCCAAGACAGCTGGAACAGATGCTGTCTCCCTCATCGTGCTCCAGAGCACGTCCAGAACCCATGGCTGAGCCTGGGCTTCCACCCAGATGCATTGGATTTGGATACAAGACAAGGTAGATCTCAGGCATATGACTTAGGTTAAAAGGCAATTTATATATATATATGTGTGTGTGTGTATTAATACACCCATATAACCTCATTTCCTTAGATACTTTTGTCATGATTATCATAAGGGTATGTAAACATTCAAACACCAAGCTTTCACAATGGTATTACACAGGTATGTTCATTCTGTACAAAAACATATTAAGGTATGAAGTGATACTTATCTCTCAAACTACCAAACAGCTTATCCAAGATGTCAGAAAAAAAAACTCCTGTTTCAAAACAACAGGTATTTAAATTCTTCCAAGCTTGACTATGTCTGGTTTGCTCTGTAATTATAATTTACTAGACATAAGGCCAGAGGGTAATTTTCCCTGATGTTTTTTTGATACAAATGAGCAACCAAGTCAGAAAATATACCAATTTTCTCTTCATTAAATAAATGAAAATCATAGTTACCTGATAGAAATCACCCCTTTGATGTAATTTATAGGTGTAAATAAAATGCCATATCTATGGTCATTCTACAAGAAGCAAGAAAATCTATTACCAAAAGAAAACTATTTGTAATTTATATTTTAAATCTCTTTGTTGTTTATATTAATCAAATATTTTAAAACAATCAAAATCAAAAGTAACTTTGGTTAAAATCTCTTTGGGTTTTAAGTGAAGTGAAGGCAGTTGATAGAAAAAGCAATAGTAATATGTTCATGAAAATGGAAAAGAAAGTAAAATATATTGGAATGTATGAGATATTGAAGATAAAGTCCATTTAAATTGTAGTTAATTGATAAATAAAGTATGTTTAGCATAATAGGATCAAGAGTAATTCTAAAATGATAGATCCATGTATGGAGGGATGTGGTATTTAAATAAATGCAGAAAATGCAGAGAGTTTTAAACATGTTTTCTTATATACTACGGAAGTTACAAGGACACCTTTTTCACTCACTAGTAGATAAAGAGAAACAAAATCTGGTAGTCCAAAGAGTAAGATGAATAAGGATGTTAAATAGTTTACATGGAAACTATATATATACTAGTCATAGAAGCACTAACTGAGAATTTAGTTTCCAGCTCATGCTGGTTCATAATTTGTTGAATAACATATAGCAGAAGCAAATTATTTTGGTACAGATTTCTTTCATCTTATAACAATGTAACAAACGTTTGAAATTGATCTTTTCTCTACCAAGAGTTAGTACAAAGGATTTACAATATGATAAACATTTTCCTTCAAATTAAATCACTACATACAGTTAGTGAAGATTCATCTAATCAAATAATTTAATAAAAGTAGAACCTCAGCATTCATCTCAGCTCACTGTCCATATCTTTCAGAGGTCAGAGAAGAGAAATAGCTATGTAGAGAGGAGTAATTCTACATACCATCAAACAGATGTCTAACATCCCATTGATAGCTATTTAGGTTTTGGTTGAGTGTCTTTGACAGTCAGAAGATGTTGATTTAAGTGTATTAAAACAACTACTTAGTAATCTTTGAATATGTGGTGTTTCTTTATATAGGGATGTTTATTACTTCAAACTCTATCACTCAGAGCTATTATCAAAAGCAGACAAATAAACAAAAAAATATTCACAACTAATTATTCAGCTACTCTTTCATAACAATAATACTTATGTGAAGGCAACATACAGAAATACTCTCTGAAAGTAAAAAGTTTAAAAGTCATTCCAAATCCTCGTATACTAGCTAATCTCAAAACAAATTAGAGATGTGAAGTGTAGAGCAATTGACCTTCCTAGATATTATATACATCACTTATAAAGCTAATTGCATTTTGATTTGGTTTCACTAAATGGGCAGTTTTGCAATGAGATATTAAGTTTTAAACATTTTTTGTTTTAATGGGTGTTAATTTTACTGGTGATTTGCTTCAGTGTAAAAGTGTTATGATTGAATTAATTCTGCCCGAAGATATTCTACATTTTAAGGCCATAAAAGTTTAAATGTTGACAAGTATTATGGATCGTAAGGGAAAAAAAAAAAAAAGGAGAGAGAAATATCAGCTCAGTAAAGCTCTTAAACTGCAATCGTTCTGTAAATATTCTAGTATTTGGGGGGCATTTTAGGAAAGTTTGAACTTCATCTCTGTATTTAGTCTCAACAGAACCCTGGAGTAGATCTGGATGTCTTTGTGTTTTTCTCAGTTTCAGCTCCTATTTTCAGATCGCCTTTTTTTTTTTTTTTTTTTTTTTTTTAATATACTCAGCAACACAAATTGATTTTAGTGAGATATCTTCCTCTAAAAATTAAATATTTTTTTTTTCTGGCCCCATGCAGATTTAATACCAGTCTTTTGAAAAGTTCTTCTGACTGTCGTTTACTTGCTAGAGTGTTCTTCCTACCTGCACTATCTTCTCTTCATCAGCTGAACTTCACACAAGTGCTTTACAGAATCTCTTTTTTCCTCTTTTACTTGGAACTTTGACTCTTTCTTCCAAGGGGCACCTGTTGCCCAGTCTCCAATCATGACAGTTGAAGTCAGATAGAATGGTGTGGTTCTGTCCCCTGGGATATAACCCAAAGAGTGTGGTTGGTGAGCACTTTTTCTCTCTGGGTGAGAAATACTTTCCTGAACGTTTAATGTAAAAGTTCAGCTGCAGTATCTTTCAGGATAAATCCCAAGACTCCATTTCATTCATAATTTGTATTTGTCCAATTGTGTATGGTCTTGTTGCATGTGCAAATGAATCTGTTATGCTTCTAGCTGCTACTGCATCATTTGGTTGATGAATGTTGAGTTTTTGTTATACATTGTCTTGTCTCATCAACAGATGCTACTCTTACGGACTCCCAAGGCCATTAAAACTAGCTTAGAAGTTGCCATTCATCATTACTTCAGAAATTTCACATGCTCCTATGGCATGGGAATGACTAAAGTCATTACAAAATAATGTAGTATTATAATCAGATAAGTCATACTACAGAACACATATAGACTCCTGGATGTGTTTTTTTCTGTGCATATGTGAATAATTCAAAGTCATAAAAAATCATACACCTTTGTGGCCATAATGTAAAATTAGCTTCTCCCAAATTTATATGTTCTATGAATTTTGTTAGCATATTTTTTATTCTTTCTTTAATAACAGAAAATAATTTAATAGTTGAATTATTGGTGAAAAAATATATATTAAAGGTTATAAGGTGTCACAATAGTGCATAAAATGTAGATATATGTTCCCCAAATTGATATTTGACTTACGTACTTGAGGTGTTAAACAAACTTCAGTCAGTTATCTTTTAAGATGTTCAAAAGATGCCCTTTACCAAAAGTAGTGCTGTATATAACACTTCAAACATTTTCAATCAAATTTTATCCTGAACCTTACTTCATTTAAGATAAGGAAAAAATAGTAAAAATATGAATATATAGACATTAATTATTTCCTAATGTTTCTTAGTCTGAATACAACCACTAAAACTGATCTAAAGAGATCAAAAGCTTATTGTTTTATCTGTGGAGGGGGTCTTATAGGGCTTATTCTAATTTTTTTGTTTATGGATCAACTGTTACTTATTTTTCTACCTAAGCAAGCATGAAGTACAGCACACTGATGTCACTGTGGGGAATTCATCCTGATTCCAGAAGTATCTATAATTAGTGGATTTGGATGGTTTAAATTAGTGACATTTGGACTGAAAAAAATTTCAAAATGAACTCATGCCAAATAAAACATCTGGAAATTCAGAATAACAATGATTATAGTCCACATTATAAAGGAAAAATTTATCTAAAATGCAGAAGTGTTCAGTTATAATTTTATTAAAGTGGGTATCCTACATATTCTGTCTTAAAAGACCATTTAAAAGTCTGTGATCATTTAGTCAACTCATTCAACTTATATAAAAATCAAAGCCCAACAGCTCCAGATGTGCAGCTCATCTACAGTCAAATCAAGCATGAAAATGTGTACTCTAGACTGCAATGGAAAACTCCTTATGCATGCTTACTGTAAACAAAAGTATAGAATAAGCAGCTGACATTCCAGCGGTGCTCAAACATCTTTTAACTTTTTTAGCTGAAATTCAAACTTAATATACTTATCTGTGTAAAGAAACTTCAGACATTTTTAGAAACACCTGGACAACTTGGACAACTGTCTGAACAGGCAGTGAGTGCTAAGTACTTGCAAAATCTGTGCACTGTGAAAGTTCAGGGAATTTGCATTTTCTTTCTGCTAAATCAGTGAACTAAGCTGAGCTGTACTCGTGGAGAAGGGGGAATTCTTTTCATTATTCCAGGTGGATGATTTGACTCATTATTTTGTAGTTAAAGAATTGGTCCCAAGTAGAACACTGGCTTCCAGATAACTTCTAGTGGAACATCTGGACTGTGGATGAGCAGAAAGAACTATAGAAAATACAAAAATTACTGAATCACATGTTTCTTGAGGTCTACATGATTCAGGACATGAGACTGTGCTTAGAAATCCTCAAAAAGAAGCCCTTAATCTACAGCTTTTAATTAAAATATCTTCAGCTTAAACACAAAGACCTCAACACAGAATATGCCATTGACTTAAAGGGAGATGCCAGTAAATGCACAAAAATGTCTGGGAAAAGCAATCTACAAAAGTTGGGGCCCAGGAACTATCCAGAGAGAGAACTCAGTGGGTGAGATTAGATTTATGAAGAGCTTTCCACTGGACCCAACTGTGTTGAAATGCCCGTTGATTTATTATTTTTTTTTTTTTAGAGAATTATTTTCTCTTCTCAGATGTTAGATGTTAACAAACATTCCTTTCTATTTATCACTTGTATATGTAATTCAAGGGTAATTATCTTTTGTTAGCTTTAAAGCTCTTTTAGAAAATAAAATAAATAACTTTTTATTCAAATTAATATGTCCAGCACAGTCATGCACAGATACAGAGATTTAATGGTCTACAGCAAATTAGGAGGTAATAACTCAGTTAAAAGTATAGCATGGTAGCAACATATTAGCAACCACAAAAAAACTTGACTGGCAAGATTAAGAAAATTCTTTTAAAATTTCTGTAGTACCTTAGTTGTATAAATATTTAAATTTTAAATATATTTTATTATGAGCAGATCCTCATATGGTATAAATCAGTGTGGCATTGAATTTGAAAGGACTGTGATGATTTTTTACTGAACTGCTTGTCAATCCCCTAATGTTTTTTATATCACTCTTTCAGAGATCATCTCAAACTCATAGGTGTTTTAGAATATATGGCAAGTTACATTCTGCCCATCTTTAAGCAATTTTATCCATAGACAAATCTATGCTGTCAAAACAGGCTTTTAGAAGTTGAACAAAATCTCCAAAACCAAGCTATATAGTAAAAGTTGGCATCAGTTATCTACAAATTCTTAACCACAAGAACAACAGTAAAATCTTCTACAGATCTCAATTTTTAGGCTATCTTGTTTAGCTCAAGGGCAGTTGCTAATGTAGGCAATCTCACACCTTCACTGCTAAGGATATAAAGACATCACATTTCTGCTTTATTGTGTATTTGTTATGACATTGCCCTAAAGAAAACTAACATTACTGTTAAAAGAGTAATGCGCATCATGCATTGAATGATGGATTGATCTGTTGTGACAGAAGGCAGAAAACACGCAAAAAGACTGCTATCATCAAATTTGGCTCCTTGATCCTTTAGTAAGAAATGTGTTTCATTTCTAGCAAGTGTAATTAAGACCATATTGGTTCATGCAAGACATAACCAATCATCTTAAATCTTGTGAATAATTTACATAGCATTCAATAGTCTGTTGCTTTTTTTCACTCTATTTACTACAGATGGAAAACTCTTTCAGCCTTATCCTCAGATGCACAACTCAGATGCACCATAAACAGTTCTGGTAAGTAAAAGCCATTTCAGAGAGATGAGCCAGACAAAAGTGATACAATCACAGCCACTCTTCACAGAGTATTGTCAAAAGATAAAAAGAACTTCCGTATGGAAGTAAAGCTTAGATAAAGGGGAAGGGAATGGGAGGAAGCCAGGCACAGCAATGCGCCTCCTTTTCCCCAGTTACCTCTGTATTGCACAATATCTTCACTGTTCATCCTCCTTCTGTTTTTGAAAGAATGGATTGGACTCCCTCTGCATTTTTGTCATGCTGTAAGTGTAGGGGGGGCTAAGGATATAATTTTTTTAGTTTGGAATTTGTGCAATCTGACAGCAAGATTAATAGAGGGGACTTTAAGGATTCCTGCTGAGCTCTTTATTAAGCCAATAAGCACTGAACTAAGAAAAATTTGTACAATGGACTGTAATGTCTTTTGAACAGCTGTTCTGGTCTACCATGTCAAAATTCCACTTATAAAATAATTCCTGAAGTTAGTTTCTCTCTACAAGCAAATTATTCCACTTGTCACTACAAAGCAAATAAACATAATGTAATACAAATTTTGTTAATTTTTTTTTTGCTTCCATTGTATGTGCAGGTGACTTTCTACTTTTGTATCTACTCTGTTCAGTTTTATATTCATTCTAGTCTCCCTTTTTCTACTGTGCTTCATGCCTCTTCTCTTGTTCATGCCTATTTAGTCTCAATTTCCTTCTCAGCTTATTTTTTATATCTTCTCCAGAGTACTTTTTCTTCCTCCTTATTGCTCTTTTTTTTTCTTTTCTCTTCTTTCTGATTTACAGCAGATCCCATTATTCCCCTCCACTTTGCCATTACTCTATTTTTGCTTTCAGCTTAACCTCCTGTCCATAAATCCACAAGCTCTAACCTGTCTTCCACTCTAGTGCTTGTTTAAGTAATATTTATAAATTTCTCTCCTCCCACCACCCACCATCTCCATGTTACAGACCACAGGAATTTTGTGGCCCTTAAAAAGGCAGTTGTCCCCATTTTGTAAAGAAATCTTGCACAGGTTAAATTCAGGGCTGGTGGATTTAGGTATGTTACTAGCCCCAAAATTTTTATTCCCATAAAACAAATAGAAATTTAGGTGTATGTTTGTGGTTGAAGAACTTTTTGGATATTTTCTCCAGCCTTGACAGAAGGTTGAAGCAGGTGAGTACTGATAAAGAGAACTGGGAATGGAAATAAGATGGGAGGGGCTCTTTTCAAGTGTCAGAGGAGCACCATTATCTGACCTCTGGGAATGGTAGTAATTACCACTTATGTTTGGTCTTCTCTGTTTAACAGACAACCATAGTTGAGGTAAGGTACTTAAGACGTTCTCTATGTAGCTTCATCAGTGATTTGCATTTGTGACTGGCTTTGTTAGCAAGACACAGGAAGAGAGAAAAAGTTAAAATTCTCTGTAAGAACTGTGGGAACAAAATAATACTAGGAGGTTCCCTTCTAACAAAGTGTTAAAGGATGGTCTAGAAAGACAGATGACTATAAGTCCACTTATTTATCTTGAAAAGTCAATGACCCTGTGACTGAACTGACTTTGTTATATGAACAGTTAATCAAAGGCATAGGTGTTAAATTGATGATGTAGCTTACAGATCCAAAGTTAGAGGTTAAGCCTTTCTTTGAGTAAGAGAAATCCTGGACATAATGATATAAGCCTCTTAAATATACCTCTTGGCTTCCAGGATGTATAAGAATTTGTTCTTGTACCTGATTTATGACGTGTGAGATATAACCATGTGTGGGAGGGTAGATCTGAGGAATGGGTGCTGACCTGGCTTCTGACCTGAAAGCTGTTGCCCAGAATGTCAGGTGATGACCTAAACCCTCAGTTCTCTTTATTATAACATATAACTGATCTGAAAGATTCAGGCAGATCTTGCAGCCTTCGGAAAGCTAAGGCACTTCTAGGTGTGTAGTATTGACTGTCCAGTCTGATATATCGAGGTTATAATGTGATAATATTAGCAGAGGAACTCAAAAGCTTGCTGTCCTACTTTATGTGAAATAGAAACCCTTGGCCCATTTAAAGGAACATCTGATAAAATTCTCTCCTGACAGTATTGTAAAACGGTTCAGTGGTATTTGCTGGGAACATTTTTAACATTTGAACTTATGGGATCTTAAATATGAGATAGCTTATTACCTTGTCTTTCTTTTGTAATTTAGAGAGATGTCAGAATTTTTTTTGCCTTTTAGATACTTGATTTACTTATTGGAAAGCTAGAATCCTTTCCAGAACAGAATACGGGTCTAAATAGGACTTAGTATTTCCTGGCTACAAGAAAAGATCTAGATTTGAGGTAAAATCTACATAGCTTTGTCAAAGAGTATTTTAGCCAGCGGAGTATTCCTAGAATGGGAACAAATGCTGATGAATTTGAGAAATTACTTCTCTTCACAGAGGTAAATAGCAAAATAATTGAGGTTGATAGACAGGTTTTGACAGACTAGATTGTTATCCTGATGTATCAGATCTTTGGGCCACTTTCCTTACATGCTGATTTGTTTAAAACCATAAAAGGCTCAAGGATGGACTTCAGCCAAGTGGTAACTCTGCTGTTGCCTTCAGATCTCACACACTGAAGTAATTCTGGAGATTTTCTTGTTCTGAATTCTGGGAAGACACTAGGTAGACAAAATTTATGATGAGTTTGTTTCAACAGCTCTTGACTGAAACCTGTAAATATTTACTATATAGAACCATTCTATAGGCAATTCAATAAAAAAGTCTGAAGCGTGGGAAATAAATGACAGCAGATTTGCATAATATAGACAAATGATATTTGTGATTATTTGAACAAAACTCTTCAGTATATCAGCCTCTCTGCTCATGTCTGAAAGCCAAATGCACTACTGTCATAGAGTGAGATGGTGCTACTTAAATGCCCTCATCTTAAATACACTGAGTCCTGAAAACTGACTTATCCTCTTCCTTTTGTGAACTGCTCTAGTTTTGGTATACTCTATTTGAACCATACTGAATGTAGTATCATTTTAAAACTAATTCACTGAGCTAAATTGTGCTGTAGGCATGCATTTATTGATCATTAGCATCTTAGAAATGGAAATTAAAGAAGATAGGAAAATTTAACTTGTTCATAGCAGTGAGTCTCACTGGCAAAAGAGGGAAGTATGGTATTGAGAATATTAATAAAATGTTTTTATTTTATTGTAGAGAAAGAGAAATCCGCTAGCATAGAAGTTACAAACAGCAGTAGTCTCTGAAAATGATAATGTGGAATTCATTCTTAATGAATATATTTTTCCAAAGCCTTATCTTATCTTCCAAAGCCAAAATCTTATTCCTGAGGCAGATGATTCTCTGCTGGTCACTGGACTCCTAGCAGAAGTTTGGAGATGCTAGGCATATTTGTCTGCGAAGGACAGATGTAGTGTGAGAACAGAAAGAAAGCTATCTAATTGCAGATAGGAAGTAGAAGCTTGTACATATATAATTTGAGTGCATTTGAATGTAACTTTTAACGTTATACTCTGTGAACTCAACAGAGGCTACAAGAAGCACAACATCAGATCAACAGATGTCTGCTCTCTTTGTAGACTGAAATAGCTTTTGACATCGGCTTTAGCACAGTCCAGTCTGGAAGAAGGAAAAAAGGAAGCAAAGAGCATGTCCTTGTAAAGAGAAGGCTTAGTGTCTCACCTAAAGAGACTAAAAGGCAATGCTGCCTTATTAAAAAGACTTCAGTGTTTTCTTATCTGTAGTGATTAACTAGGTAATTTTGCATTCAGAAACAGAAGGCAAGACAAATTAACATGTAAATGGCAGGAAAGAAAAAAAATGTAGAAAAGAAATATTTCCTGACAGTGTCTTTTACCCAGTCCCTGAGAATCTATTCTCCCTTCATGGATGAAAAGTGAAATGTGAATTGCCTAATACTCTTTATCTTGTAAAGAGAAACAAGTTTCTTGTAAATATCAGTGAAAGTTTTTCCCTGTAAAGTTACCCATACTGTGACACAAACAGCATTGAGCTTTGAAGATACAGTTGCATGCCTCCCAGTTTCATGTGTGCATTTGGTGTTTTAAAATTAAAATATTACATTAAATATGATCGTTCTTTTGCATTAAAAAGTGCAATGCAAATTAAGCTGCTAGATAGTAAAGGCCGAAGTAAAACAAAATTTCCAGAAGTTAATGAATTCTGTGATGTCCCAGATTTCATACCATTTTTCCTCCATACAATTTACCCATTCTTTCCTTTCTCCCTTGGCTGAACATACTACTGAATTTCCAGCTCCAAATAGTAACACTTGTCAGAAATAAGTTTACACCTGCACATCAAAACCAGGCAACAAATAGCATGGCTGCACCTCCAAATACTTTTTGGAACACACGCCAAAAATTTTATTTAGCCTTCGGATATGGAGAGCTCTGTAGGATTTCAGGAGTTGAATATCCAAATATAGTACATTGTTTCCAGCCTATTATTTCCTTTTAAAAACCACACATATTCACCTGTCTCACCCATGACTTTGTTCCCAGCATCAGACTTGATAAATTAATTCACATCAGAAAACGAAGCCAAAGCTGTCATCAGTGGTGGCATGTACCTGTCTCTCCTCAAGCAACAGGTGGAATTGGGCAATGAGCATCGAATTTGCAAGACTACAGTTTGGGGACTGATTTTCTTTTATCCCATCATGCTCAGTATTTTCAATCGAAAAGCTAAGTGTTTAACAAAAGCTCTCCTCCTGAATAGAGGTATCCTGGAAATTGCCCATTTCATGTAGTAGCTGCAAGATTCTCAGCCACTTGAACTGTATGGGGTAGAGCCCTCCAACAGGTCTACCTGGAGCTGCCAATGGCTGTGTGGCAGTGTTTTTATTAACAGCTGGGGAACTTTAGAAGTTATAATGGAAAATTTTTCAGTGACTTCCCAATTATATCTGAATATGATTGGAGTGCTTTTTTGATGTTGCCAGAATCATATATGAGAAGTATCTAAGTTTTCCAGATGTTTCCTCAATAAAATAATGTATTTCAGCCCTCAGTGACCAGATCTCCCCTATATTTTCAAAGCTCCTTCTCAACCACAAAGAGAAATCCTAGATGAATTAAGCTAATAAAGTTATATCTAGACAGCCTTGTTATCTGTGTCCAAGTTGGGCTGGAGTTCACAGCAACAAATAATCAAAGTACATTAAGTGCAAACCTTCTTTTGGGATCTAAACTCAAACTTGTCCTTTTGTATCTACTGGAAATTCAGGTGCCTTCAGTGAGTTCTCTCGTTAGTCTTCAACTCTGGTGGGAGGGAAGATAAATAGAGTACTTTGCCTCAAGCACGATTTCAAACCCTCAGCAAACAGAATAGTACAGATATTTCCAAATGATAGATTATCCTATTAAAGTTTTTAAAAAAGAAATACTAAATGAAATTCCAAAAATAATCGATCAGAATGTTTGTCCAGAATGTACAGTAATACTCTATTTTCCCTTCTGACATATGGACAGGTATTTTTATGAAGAATATCTCAAAAATAAATCAAGAATAAAGAATTGATGAAGCCATGAACTGGATCAGTATTTCAGGAATTAGGGATCTAAGTACTGATGGCAAGGTCATCCAGCAAAGTCATTCACAGGCTTCATCATCCCCACGACAAAATTTTTAGCATTACCTTAGAAGAGGCCATCTTTTAGTGTCTGATAGATTGAAACTCCATCAACCAGAGAATGACTTTAACATTATACTAAATTAAACATGCATTACTACCAACCACAGATGGAGCTTCATCTGTTGTAACAGCCACAATATTTGAGCCCTCAGCCCTTGCACTGAAAATATTTAAGCAGCACTTTATATATTTTATATTTTGTTAAGTAACCAAGAAACATAACTTAGAATTTTTATCTGTATTCTCATCTGAATAGCAAAAGCAGTCAGTCGGTTTTCAAAATGATTTGAAAGTGATTGCTTACAGGTTTATTCATATTTCTCCTTTGCAAAAACTTTTAAAATATTTGTGCTAAATAAATCTGAGTAAATTATTACTACAAATGCAATAAATATTCTTGCCTTAAAGTTTTACATTTAATAATTTCTTAGCTTATGCAATACTGTACTTTCAGACTAGTTTAAAAAATGAATACATTGTTCAAAGACTTAGGGATTAATTGTGGTGTTGCTCAGTCTAATTGAAAAACTCCATTGATCTATGTGCTGAATGGGATTTCAGTTATTTTGTGGTTTAATCTCCTGGATGCTCATCCAGACCAATTTGACCTGTCGTACCCTTTGGGGACATTCTCCTATCATATTTTCCAGACACAGACAGCAGTGTTTAGGGACAAAATGATCTTCCTTTTAATTACAGTAGGGAATTTACATTAGTGCATTTGATTGTAGTAGTTGCATCTGCAAGTACAGTTGATAATCCAACACAGTTTTGCTTGTGGATTTTCACTCTGATCTTTTTCAGGTTTAAAAGTAGAAATCATAGAGCCAGATAGTCTTATGTTGGAGTAACTCAGAACATACCAGATAAATCATGGCATACTAAAGAATGAGAAAATAAATAGATTAAATTACAACCACATTTGGAATTTCCTCTTTTTTATGAATAAAGTCAGTTTTAGGAAATGGAGTTTAGGATGCTTATTTTCAGATGGGAATGACTTGACTGAAAAACTGAAGTTGAAGTCAGGGGAGAATTTTTTAAAGTTCTGTCCTTGCCCAGAAGAGGTCACCCTTGTGTGTGGCATGAGTCCAAACCCTTTACCCCCTCCTAGCTGATTGCAAATTAGTGGCTTTGGTTTGAACGAAAAATATCATATATGATTTTTCTTGAATTCGGGGCAGCTGTTGAACCCAGGGTCAACACCTCAATCCTCTGTTTTCAAGGCAAAACAGTTCTTCTGGTGGTACTGGTAGCTTTAAATCACCAGCATTTACTTCGTTTCTCCCTGTGATAAGATCTCTAGCTCCTATCATTTTAAATGAGAAAAAAATGTGTCTGAGGTCAACACATACAGTCAGAAAAAGGTAAAAAATGAAGTCTATGTACTTCAACTTCAAAACTATATATTTGCATATACTCATATATATTCATTTTACTATATATTATACAACTTTTTTTTTTTGTAAAAAACAAAACAAAGCAAACAAGAAAACCCCTCTAAACATTGTTTTCAACCTTACTAAAACCTTTTCTTTGAAACAAAAATAAAACATAAGTATTCTTTTACACTCTTTTTCCACTTTTGTTGTTGAGAATTGGAAATGCAAGAGATGTCTTCTTATGACTATTGTACATTCCTATACTCCCTAATTGGGTGCAGGGGTTTCTAATGCAAATTCAGTTCCTCCTTCTCTCTAGGCACAGAACTATGACTGCTCATCTGGGATTTTTTTTTTTTTTCTTTTTCTGTTTCCCTTCCTTAAAAGAAAAGCAGTGTCCTTTCACACATGAGACCAAGATCTGGAAGTCTGCCAGCATCTGTCTGACTCATCATTTTCAAAAGATACTGTGAATGCTGGGAATCAAATTCTAGCTGTGAGACCGAAGGTAGACACTTGAGTGCCAAATTCCATTGCCACTTTACCATTAGAGACCACTTTAATGAAAGAATGCAAAGCAGAAGCAAAGCAGCTCTTTCTGTTGCTACCCTACTACCAATCGTAATGGAGCCAACATGGCTTTTTATGCTAAGAATATGAATAATGTACACAAGAATTTTAAAAAATACCTTTAGGCTAGAAAACTGAGACTAATCATGGTATTGTTTTTCATGAAAATAAGACTTCCTTTGAAGTATTTATGCTACTTCCTTACTATTCCCTTGGCCATATTTTGTTTTCATAATGTTTATTCAGTTAACTTAGTTGTTTTTGTACTTATCTGGTCTTAATACTTTCTCTCTTTCTCTCTTTTCCCTTTTGATTTTTTTTTTTTAATCTTTGTTTTCTTAGGCTGATTTATCTCTGTCAAAAACTGCTTCATAGTGCAAGGCATCGGACATAAATCCCTTATGGTATGTCTTTTGCTGCAGAGAAATATGCTTCACATGCGGCAGATTTTTTTTTTTAATTTATTTTCTAAATGAAATACTATTATGTAAATACTATGTTCTATTAATGGAAAATGAAGACTAATATTTAAGCCCTTTGAAATAATACTTTAGTGTTGATTTTTTAAATCTATACAGTCCAAACTAAATATACATTTCCACAGTGTTGAGGAGATGGTTCTACCACGGGTTTTCAGATAACATAAGCACCAGTCAATCCATAAGTACCTTCAATCAATATGTAAATTTCAGCTGTGCCTTCAGGGATCTGTCTCTTGTTTCTTACAAAGAGTGTTGTGAAAAGTTGAGATTTTGACTCACATTATTACAATATATTTTGAACACTGGAGAGAAAATATTAGCATAATATCAGCGCAGAAAATCAACATCTACAGCAATAATCACCATAAGAGGTAAATATTCTCACTGGATCTGCTTAGAAGTAAATTACTTGTGTTTCTGCTACTTGAACATAGCACAGAGGCTGGAAAAACCTAAGCAAAAATCATTAGTGTTTAGATTGTTGGGTCTTGCAGCTTACATAGCTTTTTCCCCCCTGTATTTAGTTGAGTCATTTTTTAGGCTTGTAATATCAGATATGACTCCCAAATGGGATTGAGATTTTATGCTTCCAGTCCCTGTTCTGACGCATAAACAAATAGAAGCTTAAACCACTGAAGTTAAGGACAAAATTACTGTTGATCTCAGTGGGTTCAGGGTTTCACCACAGGCATCTTGTTTTACAGCACTTGAACTTCATGACATTACAATGTTTCTTTAAACAGTAACTAAACCAAAATCATTTGTTTTAAAACTTGGTGGCTTTAGTCTGTGTATTGCCATCACACGCGTTACTCATACCAATGGTGTTGTAAGTCTTTCTGTACAGGTTGAAAACTATTATTATTATTTTTCTATAAGTAAAACTTGCAGGCATATGTATGCTATGTAAAATGTATTTTAAAATGTACACGTGATGTCGTATTCATTTAAATCTATTGATACAATTATTATCTGCAAATAATATATATATATATATTTCTTTTATTTGGCAATAGGAGAAGATTAGAAATTGCTTGACATTAGACTGAACCTTGTGGTTAACTGGAGTGTTCTGTCTTAGCCTCTTCATAAAATCACAGTAACTCCTTCCTTTCATATGTGTTGAGATTTTTATAATTTTGTGTCAACTTTCCAGATGAACATTGACTAAGTTTATATAATGATGCATAAAATAGCTCAATGATGTTTATGATAAGAACATTAGTTTCCCATTTATTAAGTTACACAAATGAGGAACTATAACTGATTTGTTTTGTACATGTTGTCTAATTTCTGCAATCTTAAAGATTAGCATGCCTTCCCAAACAAGAAAGTAGGCCAATTCCCTGTCTACTTCCTCATGTTTAGTTTACTCACATCCTTTCTTTCATATAGGAAATAGTTATTTTGCCAACTAAAGAAGACATTGTTCTAAATGCCCAAGAAAGTTTCTATATTGATCTATGGATCAATCTGGAGTATACACTCCAGATATAAAAAGAGAGTATAGAAAACACAAACAAATACTTTTAACAATAGTCATTACGTCCTTTCAGATTAAAAAGCCATCTCAACTTCTACAGAATTTAAATAGGCAAAATATTATTTTGCTTATTGGAATCATCAGACAGTACTTGGTAAAATATATTCAGTACAGATCTGGAAGAACTAAAGATGACAAACTGTACAAAACTTTCAGAAGAAAGCTTTCTTTACTTGCTGTGCTTTTAATGGGTAAATTACCTGCGACATTATGAAGGTGTATTATAAGCGATTTAGTATAATTGGAATAGCTCACTGGAAAATCAAGTATTCCTGTATTCATTGTTTCCTTTTCATGTAGACTGTTGTATATCTCATGACTATCATAACTGGTTTTCAAAGATAATAATATTATTTTGTCTATATGAGGTATATCACATTTCATTGTAAATCAAAGTTATTTTTGAGTCTCTGTTATGCAGCAGATTTTATGATTACCGATTACTTCTCCTCAACCCTCGTTCCTATCCCCTTTTTTATAAAAAATATCCACTGAATACTTTTTGACAAAATATCTACCTGAAAAGGTATCTATCACCTTATTGATCAGGTTTGGCATTAGCCATCTTGCTAACTGAGAAAGACATTATTCAGCCAATGAGTAAATGTGACATCAGGGTCACAGCAGATCAGTCTTAACAGCATTATTTGACAGAGAAACCTGGGCAAGATATGTGTATTTTCCCACTTTCTAAATTGGACATTTATTATATTTTTACAGTTGCTCTAAGAAATAATGCTTTTTAGCTTCAGCATTTGATATCCTGTTTTTTTCTACAAACAATGCTGTTTGTCAACAAGATGTTGACTTCTAAATCGCATCTGAATGCCTCTCATTACTTCTTTCTTACATGCATAATCACTCAGTTCTACAGTGTTTTTTTTTTTTTGTTTTGTTTTTCCAGAGGATCTTCAAATTTCATCCTGAATAAAAGAAGCAGAAAACAATAATTGCAGCCATAGGAGTGGATTTGCTATCATTTAGAATAAATTAACCCAAGATGCAGAACCTTTTGGTACTCAGAAATCTTTACACTTCTATGTCATTATGGTGGATCTTGGCAAATACCATCCACAGTGGTAAAGAACAGAGGTAAGAGACTGAAAGTTGTAATGCAGTTGACAGAATTTCCTTATTAATAAAGGCCCTTATGAACCATTATTAGACAAAAAAGGTAGAAAAATGCTTGGTGAAAAGACCCCTTGCCAGTGTGCCCATCCATCTTGCACTTGCTATCTCCACATTTTTTTCTGAAACATCATATGCATCAAGTATACAATATAGTGGGAAAATCTCTAAGGAGTGGAAGTGTTTAAAGAAGATGGCTTTCACCAGCTCTTAATACTAGGATTAGTTACAAACACTGCCATTCACTCTCTTTTGGCTCTTCAGTCATAAGAGCCAGAAAAACCCTTAAAAGGATGCTGAGCTCCTATATCCTACAGTAGCCTCAGACTTAATTCTTGAGTAGTTAAAAGTGCTAAAAATGTTCATTTTCATGGTGTGTTTCTTGGAAAATGCATGTAATTGTCTTTTTCCATGTTTTTCTTCTGAGTTATACCTACTGACCTGGAAAAGAATTATAGCTACATTTGCTGTGAATTTTTTTTGGCTGATTTTCGTATCAACCAATACTTTGTAGTTGGAATCACTGCATGGGGGTTGCAACTGGATGATCTTTAAGGACCTTTCCAACCCATACCATTCTATGTTTCCATGATTTGTTTTACTTACTTTCAAGAGGTTGTTGCAGAAATAAGCAATCAAAAAAAAAAAAAAAAAGACAAAATTAAGCAAGTTCATTTTAGTTACTTGTCATAAAACATTGTTGGTCCATGCTGGATGGAACATAGAGGCTTAATTTATACCAGATGTATGTACAGCCTAATGGATGTACACTATGCATGAAAATAAGTAGAAAGTGGATTTATGGTATAAAGCATATTATTATCTTTTCTCACATTTAATTCCTTTTACATTAATTCAAAGTCTGATTAAAATCTAACAAAAATGGTGGGAATTGAATAATCCAAAGGAAAAATATTAAATGGAATAAATTCAGCAATTCCCTAACAAAACTTAACATAAAGAATATATTCCCTTGATTGTCTATATAAGCTGAGACAGTTCAATGGAATTAGTACAGAGAAAAAGGAGTTCACATTGGGTTTCTCTTTACAGTATAAAATAATAAAAACAAGTAAGGTAATTAGCCATAATCATGAAAATCATCTTCACAGTTAAGCTTGTTTAATTCTTCTGAAGGAATCCTGTACTTTCTTTCCATGGGTAGATATTGTAAGCTTCTATACTAATAGTACCTGCTTGATTTAAAAGTGTCTGTATAACTTGTAAGGAAAAGTTATTTTCAAGAGGATCATGAATAACTGGATGCTTAATACTTCATTATCCCTTCTATTCCATATTCATTTCCAGGTGCAGCTTGACAGTAGAGTAACGCCCACTTCGAAGGGATGCCATTTTTCAATAGAGGTCAAAGGAAAAGAAGGAGAATATGGGTGGATTTTGATATTTTCAGTATTCATGCCTAAGACATTTTTCCAGTTAAGAATCAGTTACATTTTATTACATCTATATCTTTGACTTAACTGCAGAGCTATCATTGGTCTTACCTTAGAAACACTATTTTAAAACCAGTGCATACAGAACAAATACACTTAACTGTTGTGTGTGTGTTTAAATGGAAACAAATTTTCATGTCAATGTTTTTGGCATATCAAAAATATTAAGAAAAAAATTCTTCCTTCTTCTCTCCCTTCCTCCCTTCCTTCTTTCTCTACTCTCAATATTTCTACAAAAATTGTGACTGCTTCTATTTTTGCTACTCCACAAAACATGTATAAAAAAGGATAAGAAAATCTCATCTGGAGACATCATCTCATTAAATAAAAAAGGTTAAAATAAATAAATGAGATTATAAGGAGAGACATAAGCGAAGGCAAAGAAAAGCAAAGGAAGGAGACGAAAAAGCAGACATGAAAAACATGCCAGTGAGATGGAAGGCATGTTCTGTAGAATGAATGAGTAGCTGAAATAACTTAATTGTTAATAGGTCCAAGTATGTATGAAAACAGTTAGGAATTCATTTTCCAACCAGTTTTCTAAGCATGCTACAATGAAGAGCGCTTTTCATAAATTTAAATTCTAATCAGTCTTCTAGCACTTTTCACATTAAGTCATTCCCCTTGTTTTATGAACAGGATTTGAAGAACTAGAGAATTCAAATAGGAAATGCTCACATTAATTTACTGATCTTTGCTGACAATTTGATTATCTTCCAATCACCAGACTAATCTTTTCAGTACACAGATGAGTAATTCAATGCCAAGTTTAGTGCAGCCAAAATGATAGCAAACACGTTAATAAACAAGGCTGTAGTTATTTCAGAACTGATGACCCAAATAATATGAAAGTTGAGAGAGGGTACAATATGTTAAAGAATCTTATTTTTTAACCAATTTTGATAGCTAAGACAATCTAAAGTAATACCAGTACACTAAGTAGTTAGTGTTAACATTTTTTCAGTAGCACTGAGAGAAATTAGACATCTAGCTACCAGTTAAGTAATTGGTTCCTTTCACAACTGCAACTTCACTTTCCTAAAACAGGAACAAAATGAACCCGGAACAGATATCTGAAAAATAGTTCAGCCTTTCCTAACAGGAAGAACTACTGCTTCACACTGTGCACATGCAATCTCTTGATAGGAAAAGAAATACAGACAGAAATAAATAGGAAAGCAGAATACTCCAAAGAGGAAAACCTGTGTTAGTTCTTTAGCAGTCACTTACCTTCCTCCAGAGTGCAAGATGTGTGGAGGAATGTGGTTCAGTACATGATGATGGCACACACAGGATAAGCAACACAGAGATACACATGTAAATGGAAAAGAAAGGAAATAACCACTTCTATGCAGCTCTTGCAAAACTTGGAATACGGTCAAATATGGAAATGCAGAAGGGAAATGTGCTTGGCCATGCTAGAAGGTAAATGCAGTAGAACAGTTCAGGAGTAAGGTCAGCTGGAAAATGTTTGGCTTCGCTAAGCAGAGTTGAATTTGACTTCAGAATTACGGAATTGTAATTATATTCACCTACATACATGGCATGATCTATGTGAAGCAGAGTAGTTGTAAAATGAACCTAAAGGTTTAGAAAATAAAACTGACCATTTTTAGCTGGTGAGGATCTCAGGATGAAACTTTGTAGTAGCCTGTAAACATTAGAAAGAAAAAGATATATATGGAAATTTGTCCTTCTTTATTGCTTGTTAACTCTTTATGTTTCCTCCACAGGGTTGTGGTACTAATGCATGATGCTATGAAAACAAAATGGTAAAGCTTATAACAAAGTTTCTAAATTTCAGGTGGGATAGGTGCCATTGCAGTCTCTACTGTATATATCTGCCATTAAAATAAAAGCAAAAAACAAACAAACAGAAAACAAAACAAACAAAAAATCCACCCACAAAACAAACAAAACAAAACAAAACAAAACAAAAAACCAAAAAACACCTGTTATTAAGAAAAAAGTCAATAGATTTTAAGTCCCAGAGACTATGTTCTGCTAAAACTAAAATACTGGAAACTGGAAACATTCAGCTCAATTCTCTAATCAATCTTGGATATATGAGGGCTGCTGTGAAAGTAATGCCTCTTATTTTATTACGTTGGCCCCACAGCATCAAAAGTGGATGTTGGTGGCATGGCAGTAGAGGTTGAATCTTCCCACCAATATTCTGTTATATTTTGTTGTCGTGTGACAGATGGCAGCAGAGGGCTGTCTGACAAAACGGTGTCTGACATGGAGGTGTGTATGAAGCAAAGATGTGTCGTTTATTTCATCCATGTGGAAAAATATTGCATCCACTGACTTTATCAAAACTTGCTGAATGTTTATGGAGACCAAACAGTGGATGTGAGCACAGTGTGGTAATAGGTGGTGTGTTTAGCAGTGGAGACATTGACAGTGGTCACCTCCACTGTAAGCAGTGGTCACCTCCACCTGTAAGCATGGTTTACAGGTCCTTGTTCATTGATGGTGGAAAATGCAGAGCTAATGGTGGTAACTGTATCGAAAAACAGTGTTAATAGAGAATTTGCTCTATAAAGTAGTGTTACTGTACTCTTTTTATCTGTTGTATTTTCCATGAAAATAAATAAGAAACATTATTTTTGGAGCAACGTATGTATGTGGCAGGGGGTGTGTGCACAGGGGGGTAGTTTCAACATGCACATGCAACTCAGTACTTGTTGAAACTATTGATTGTTAAGAACAATAAAGATGGATGGGGCCAGATATTTTATTATGACCAAGATACTGAGGCTGGATGTCAGGATTCTCTGTGGATGCAACTTGAAATCTGCCATTGAGCCTTTTGAGCTCTATTCCCTTCTGTAGTAGCAATTCTATAAGAGCTGATATAATATATGCCAGACTCTGAGGGATGTAGAGCTGTTTAAAATTGTAGCCTAAGATCAAAGTGATGCTGTTGCAGCCGCACACCCTGTTTTTCATCTTCACACCATTTCCCCTGTCAGCAATAGAGACACCAAATGTATTAAGAACTTCTATTCCACCAGGAGATCACTGTTCCTCTTAGATCACTCTTAGATACTTCTTCCCCTCCCTAATTATTTGGCCTTTAAACTAGATGACATTGATAGTTCAGAGAGAAACCAGTGTACTGCAGAACTTAGTTTGTTCTATTTCTCACTTTTATCTGACTGCATATTCTTTATTTTTATCTCAGTTTCTAAAAGAATGTGTTAAAACATTCCAACACCTTACATGTACTAGTGATGCTGAATACAAAATGTGAGTTGTGGATAATGAAAGGTAACATTAGATTTTGATCACCATGCTATAAAACTTTAGTTCTCATTGCTTTTATATGATGAATTGAAACAAATGTAATCACATATATTTAAATGTGAATAATCTAATAAATTCTCAATCAGTGAGACTTCTAGTCCAATGGTGCTTTTTTTTGGGGGGGGGGGGGAAATAACTTTTGTTATCTTTCTTTGACCTAGAAGCTGAAGTTCAAGACTTGATGTGGATAAATTAAGAGAGAATGGACCGATTTCTTCTAACATATTTCCTTTTTAAAGGAAAAAAACCAAAAGGATGTTGTATAGTTTTCATGAACTTTGGGAGGAATGGGATGGTTTTCTTTTTCAGAGTCTTAAGAATAAGTTTTGGCCTGAGAATTTCCTTTTTCCTCCAAAATATGTTGAAAGTATGGCTTCTTGCCCTTTTCTTAGGGGCCTGACGGATGTTCTCCAATGAATTTAACTGCTCTATGATAACACATAATATTCACTTCTTATCTGTTCTCCTGTCTGCCAGAATTTATTGGCCCATAGCAAGAGAGGTAGACAGAAACATGCTTTGTTACCTGACTCATTCAAGTTCACAGCTCAGAACATAAATCTGAATAGTGAAAGACAGTGGATTTATGGTAAAAAAACAAGCCCATGAAGAAAGACAGTTGAGGCGTGGGCATGCATCTGTTTTAGTATATTCCGCCTGAGCAGAGAGACAAGGAACACAGCCAAAAGTAGTAATGTTGTAAACTGATGAAACTAAATCTAATGGAGCCTTTTGCTTCTCTTATCAGGATGCTTTTCAGGAGTAGATAAGTTTTCACAGATGATATGAAGGCCAGTGTATGAATTTAATTTGTTTTCATTTTAAATAGAGAACAGCTTCCCTATGCAACTTGCAACTTGTTTTGTCTGGAAGCTTTCAAAATAGAAAGGAAAATGGAGCTGAGTAGCTCTTCATGACTGTCATCCCACCCTCAGACAGATCTGGAGGCACTTGGTCCAACCAAGAAGTAACATTGGTACTCTCCCTTCTCAACACCCTAATTTGGTTGTTTTCAGCAGAGACATTTGTGACTAGGTAGGCAGAAACAGGAGGAGAATCAGATTTAGTGATAATTTGCCTGGACCATGATAAACAAAAAGTAGAATTAAACAGTATAATATTCTTTCTGTATTGTTGGATTTTCACATCTAGATGTGACATTCAGCTATGAATCTTTTGATTAATAATGATTAGGACACACACACAAAAAAATCATTAAGGATATGGTTCAAAATTCTCTGTGATTAACCCTTAATTGAAACACTATTATTTAACCCACCAAATTATTGACCAGACATTAAAGGTGAGTTCCTCTGCTGTCAGAACAGATGTCAGTCCTCCCATCTTCAAAGCCTTCCCCCATACATGTCTATATGCCTTCTGTCAGTGAAGGCACTTCTCTTTCCTCACAGTGAACTAATTAAGATATCAGTAAATAAACCCTTGTTCCTCCTTCTACCCCCCAAATGACTAATTTATGATCATCATCTTATCCACCCTGTATCAGATGAACACCAGTGAGGACGATGGGACGATGGGATGAAACTGTAGCTGAGAAAGGAAAAAGAAGAATAAATGTTGCCTTTTTTAGAAGGAAACATCTATTAGACTGTCTCATTTGTGATGTGAAATCACAGGTTAAATCTTTAGGTTGGATTTGGAAAAGTATAAACAAAGTAGGACTTGATACAACAGTAAAGTAATAAACACTCTGGCTATAATCCAGTCTCTACATTTAGCTTTAAGGAACACCATGGTGGACTTGACCTCTGTGATGGTAAGAAAATAAGTCCTTTGGAATCCTATTCAAATACTAGACTATCTTTTTATTTTAAAATTAAGAAAGTATGAGTTTCTTAAATTACAGATAACATAAGGAAAGAATACGTGGCTTTATTTTTTGCTTTACTTTTCAGATACTGTACAAACTGTGAGAACTATAGACTAAAAGAGCTTAAAATGTACAAAATCATTTTTTAGAGCAAATACAAAGCCTTAGATTAAACATAAGCCTTGAAATTTTTTGATTATTCATTTATTTTAGGATCTTAAGAGCACTGTTATCTTATTTGGCAGGAAGATGCTACTTTGTTCTTGATCCTCAGTATTATGAGTAATAATCATGGAAGAAAATAAGAGAGCAGTACCATTTCTCAGTGCTATAACACTGTTATAACACCCATATTAAATGACATCTAAGCATATTTTTATTAATTTAGAATATCAAATTGCTACGATCTATGCAGTGTTACCTCTTGAGATGTTCTGATTCTTTACACAAGGAAATTAAATCTACAACTGTGTCTTGTTAGAGACCTAACAGTTTTGAAAGTTTTTTTTCATCTATGAAGCAATACAATTAATATAGTACTGTAAGCACAACATGATTAATTGTGGTCAGCACTCTGCAGCTGCCATGTTGGGAAGCTGGCCAAGCAAGCCCACCAGCACTACTTTCCAGACCTGACCTAGTGTGATGAATGAGAAGACTCCAGTTGGTGAAAGATAGTGATCCTGGCCCTAAATGTATGTGTGTGCAATTCCAAGGTACATGTATTTGACAGCCACAAAGATTGTTTCACTGGATACCTATGGAACTGCAGAGAGGAAAGTGTTAAATTTAACTATTTTTTGTTAAAATGTAATGACTGATTTATGCTTATAAAGCAGATAAATAGTTGGGGGGAAAGCAACAATTTTAATTTATTTTTTAAATGATGCCGGTGTTGTTTTTCTGACAGTTCTATATTTCTTCTGAGAAATTCAATTTTAATACCATATCTCAGATAAAGATTCCGGACATACCACACACATTAGCTGAAATTCCATTCCATTGCTCATCCTCCTCTGCCTGTCTGCTAAGCCTACATATTTTCAGTATTCCTCATTTTTCTTGTGTTCGATTGTACTGTACAAATGCTGATCAAGTAATGGTCTGTCATTCATCAATAACATCAACAAATTGATCTGCCCTTTTTCAGAGGGCATGCAATGCTGATTTCACAGATGTATATCATTAGGCAACCAGACACACAAAAATGTGTTCTTGAGGACAAAGCCTGCACAATCCTTATCTTTCCTTCTTCCCCATATGCAATTATTTGTGTCTCTCAATATTACAGCTCTTTTTTTATCACATCATCCTCAAATGCAGAGCAGCTTGATAACTGTCAAATCTTGCATGTTCTGCAGCTTCACAGCTGTGATACATATGCTTGAGTGGCAATGACAGGAGAACATCGTATTAACTCAAGCTCAAAATGAAAAGCTCTAGGCCATCTCCAACTGAGGGGCTGCAAAAGTGATGAGATGATCAACTAATCTGATCTTAAAGAGTCTTTAGAGACAGAGGGAATCATTCCAAATAGTTCTGAATGCAATTACAGAAGAAAGGGAAAAACAGGGGAAGGACTACTGGAGTAAATATCTTTCTAATAAAAGATAGGTAGAAGAGAAAAAAGGAGTGGCTGTATTGGGAATAGAAAAATAATATTTCCTGGTTTATTACGAAAATTGAACAAATAAACAAGGCAAATAGATTACAAAGTACCTTGTATAAGAAATTACTAGAAAGAAGACATTGCTTCAAAATTTACTGGTTATATATTTTGACCTATATTACATTAGGACAATGAGCTAAAAAACCCTAATGTTTTTAATTATACTTTTAATTTTCTAAATATAAAGGAAATAAGGATTAACTTTCAAAATCACTGACAATGTTTAGCAAACCTCATGCTCACATCTGCATGACATTATCTCCCAGTGAGCTCATGACTGTATTTCTACAGCTAGCCAAAGCAAGCAGTACAATTTTTATTTCTCTGCATGTCTGAGATATTATTTCTTACGGTGAGGAAATACAGAACCTAATGTAGGAATAAAAATGAAAGCCGACATGGTTTTCGTCTAATCGTTATTTTACTAATTTTACTTGAACACAATGCCTTCAGATACTGAGGCCCAAGGACAGAAAATGAAATGAATTATTTTATCCACTTCTGCAGTTTATAACACAATATTAAAGTTAATAATTTCTGTAAATAAACTTACTAGAAGACTGAATTAGCTTTGTGAGAATTTCCTGATAGGCAAAATGATCCTGATATTCATCCACTATTCATTACCAATAACTCCTGTATTTAATTAGTCATATTTCTGATCTTCACAAATGTGTAAAAATTAATAAATGTAAACAGGTATATGCAAATTTGTGTATATAAAATCCAAACTACATGACATATAAATTTCCATCAGGGTTAAAACCAGTCACAGATTTCCCAGAATTATCAGGGAGTGAGAATACCTTGTTCTCTGATAGCATCAAACCTCAGAGCTGACTGAGGTGGTGGATGAAGTCTGGCCAAAAATCACTGAGAATATATAGTGTGTTAAATCCTCAGAACACCAAAAGCCCTGAAGTGAAAGCCTCTTGCATCATGCCTCTACCTATTTTGCCTACCAATATTGGCTGTCATTGATGACAGGCTAGTTCTAAGCAAACTTTCCTGTTTTCTTCCCAAATATCGAAGAGAAAAGATATCCTTCTGCTGATGCAATGCCCTGTTTTCTACTTTAAGGTATGAAATTAATTTGCATTTTTATTTGCTTTTTTAAAATTATTTTCTGAATTGTATTAATATAGGATCTCCTAAGATAAATTGTTATTTTCTGTCCACATTTAAAACCTAGGTTGGATACTTTCTTATTATTTTGCAGTCTTCCCTTGGGTACATAACTTTTCTCAATTCATTAGCATCTGCAAATTCTGTTAATGAGCTGTTTGCTTCCACCTCCAGATCACTAATGGAGATTAAATAAAGCTGGATTCTGCGCTAACCCTTTGTGTTCTGATTCTTCAGGATATTGCACCACTAATTCAAATTAAATGGCACCAGCATAGAAGTGATGATCTCTGTAGTAACCAGCAAACTACATAACTGTTTTTTTGGCTGGGAATGCCTGTGAGTTTTTAGTCAGTTTGCAATACACAGGGTAAGCAGAATTCTGGAAGTAATGCTGCAAGTAATTTTAAAAGAGAGAGTGTGGAATAATAAAAATTGCATACTGACTACAGCAATGGTGGACTGATGATGTTATATGAGATCTCTCCCTATTTTGAGCCTGGAGCACAGGACATATGAGGAGACCTTGAGATAGCTGAGCTCATTTAGTCAAGTGAAGATGAGGGTAAGGGCAGCCTAATAGCAGCCTGAAACTGTTTGAATGGCAATTAACAAGACGACAGATTGTTCCTCATTATCTATATCCTCTGAATAATTTTCCTGCAAAATAATGTAAGAATTTTAAATAATAAAATGATGCACAGAAAAATCTGTTAGACTTTTCTGACCTGCTTCCTCAATAACAAGTAACTATCACCTTGTCCCTTATCTGGTAATGTATCCTTCAAAGAAATGGAAATTGGAATCCCGATAGAATTTTTTCATCGTTTACTTATTATAAGAAAGGTGCATCTGCAGTGACCAGATGCCTCATTTTCTAATGTGAGATTAGAATATTTAAAGCACCATTTCCTTTTCTATTCTACATGGAGAATATATTTGTCTATAGTCAGTGAAGAGGCAAAACGAAATTTAAAGGCATAACCATGAACTGCAGATACCTGATACAATTTATGAAAAACAGCTTTCAATTAATAGCAAATTTAAATTTTATTTTTAAAAAAATTATATTATGCTGTCTGCCATAGAAATTACTTCTTTTTAAAGGTTCCAAAGAAAGTTTGAAACTTCAGTTGTTCCTGGCAAGATAGAGGATTAAAAGCTCATGGTGATTTTAAAGGCTGAAGCTTTAGTCATATTGGTATATGAGACTGTCTGAGTGATTGAAAAGCTAAGTGAATGTTTTGCAGACAAAAATATACCAATACTTTGTTTAAATCACATTTAAAAGGAAGATTTAAGAGTCCAATAAAAGTATTGTGAATTATCAGAATTTAATCTAAGATCTTCCAAAAGTTTTAGCACTGACTCCTCCATGCTGATGGTAGTCAAGAGGACCTTTGCTCTCTAGTTCTTATGGGAGATAAACATCTCACCAAGACATGATACTATTGAAAAATGCATCTCAGTTGTATTGGAACATACATTAGTCAAGAAAGGGAAGTGACAAAAGAATCATTGTCAAAGATTGGGCAGAAAAACAGTATGAAGTGCATAGTGGGACACAGCTGTGCCTGGAAAAAAGAAGGAAGCAAATACCACTCAAAAGAGTTCCATTAAACTCTTTTTTTTTTCTTTCTTTTTTTTCTTTTTTTTTTCCCCATAAAACTAAAGACCAGCGCTGTTATCAAACTGACAAATGACACCCACCAGTCTAGCCAAAATTCAGGGCCCTCAATCATAGACATAATTAATAATTTAAGTTAAATATAAGGCATGTTTGCCTCAGAATAAACTCAGTTCTCCAAAGTGAATGCAACTGCACCAGCAAAAAATGATTAAAAAGAATGCCAGGAGAATGATCAAAGTATTGGAAAGCATGCCTTATAGTCAATGACTTAAAATCTGTATATTTAGACTATTAAAGAGGAGCTTATGGACAGATTTAATCACAGTGAACCATAAGAGACTAACAAATTTCTTAATGAGAAGCCCTTCAACATTTCACCCAAAGATGTAATAAGAGCTAGAAGGTATTGTTAGAAAACTTAAAATCAGAAGTATGTGAAGAATTTTGAAAAATAAAGATTAATAAACCACTGTAACAGACTACTAGGAGTACTGTGACTTCTTAAATTCCTAAAACACTTTGCTTTTAGAAGTCATCTACAAGTTAAAATAGTGGTTAATTCAGGGCTGAGTAGGGTCTGTATTACATGGAAGAGTGGAATAGAAGATTAGAGTGTTTATTTCTGTTCTTATAATCTGAACTAGTATATAATTTGAATGTGTGTTAAAAAGTGGATATAGTGTAAATGCATAGAAACATTCCAACGACATTTATTTGTGAATGGAATACAGAGCTATTTTTTTAACAGGAAAAATATTATATGATGCCTTCTCTCTCTAGGATATTTCTATTTTGATGTGTTATTCTCTGCTAATCTTAAAATTTTATCTGACTACCTTTAATATTCTGGACGCTGAAAAATATTTCCAAATTCGCTCATTCCACAGAGTGAAGATCAAACATCAGATCAAATTGTGACTGACTGCACTGGCAATAATGATAATATTGTAAGAATAAATTGTGCTTCTCTGGGAAGCTCTCATGCTTGTATTGTTTATCTTATTCTTCATTTTTAAAGGTTAACTAGCTGAACCTAATTTTATCAAGAGGAATCTAAATGGTTATATTTTTTTAAAAACATATATATAAGATAAAATTTATCTTTATTTTCAGATTTCAGACTTAGAAGTCTAATTTCCAATTGCTAAATTTTCTAATAATAAGTGATTGTTGAGTAGAGACAGACAACCTCCGTAAGGATTATTTTCTAAAAGAAACTGATTGGAATATTAAATTCTCTTGAAAGATTCTTGAAAAGTCTCTTGGTTTGGCTACCTTCTTAGCCTGTCAAGCATCACACACTATCTGCACTGATATGAGGAACAAGAAATGGTAACACATGTTGTAGGATATTCTCATTTTGCAAGAATTTATTCTGTGATCTGGGTTTTGCTTGATCTAATTCCTTGAGAAAGAGGCTTCTAAATATCATTGAAGTGGCTCTTAGGTATAGCTTTCTGTTAAGGCTGATGGTCCAAGGTCTAAATCAGAAGGTATTTAGAAGGGATGGTGATTCTTGAAAGAACATTTTAAGACCCTTTCAGCTTTTATTCTGTGATACCACAGCACTTTGTCCATTGTGGACACGAGAATGATTTGTTTTCCTCCTCTTTACAGCTTATTCGATGACATAAAGATTCAGACAGGGCCACCATTATGAACTTTGAGCTTTGTCTTTGCTCTCCTCTAGATTTTCCTGTCTGGTTAGAATCTATTTTGAGCTGTTGTATTTAAGACAGGACAAGTACTGGCTTGATGAGTACTACATGGAAAGGACCACTTAATTTGTGTTACATTATTTGTATGTGCTTGTATTATTTGTGTTTTCTCAGTAGTGCTGCATCTGTGGTTCATGTTCAGCTTTTGATCTGCTAAAAATTTTATGTCCCCTTCTGCATAACTGTAACTTAGACCCTCACTTCCAGACCTATGATGGGCAGTTGTGTATTCCTACCTCCAGAGAGCTGCATTTGTCCTTGCTGAAAGATATCTGTCTTGCTAAGGGTTGTGCTGAATCCCATCACAGTAGTTGGATGTCACCCCCACTGATGGAGTCTGCGTAAGCAGCCTGCTTTCTATGAGATAGCGACTAATGTTATAGCTCCAATCCAGATCTTTGTGAGATCCTACTTAATATATCCTTCTAAGTTGACAATGAATTTCAGAACTTATTTTTATCTACCTGCATGCTCATCTTCTGGTAGTTTCAAGTAGTCATGCAAACCAGTTAGAAATATTAATGAAGCCTAAATATATGACACTACAAAAGCTCATTAAAATAAATAGACAGCACTTGATTATAACAAATGCTTGGTAGTTTATTTCCTTATTTACTTGTTATCTTCCAGGTGGCCAGATATAATTTACTTTTTTAAAATATTTTACAGGAAAAGAATTAAGCTAGTCTGTAATTCGTCATTTTTGTATTTTAAGAAGATACATACCTGATGAGTACCTTCTTAAAGATATTTGTTAATAGGCACCAGACGTCTTGGGAGAATACTATAACTATACTGGAGTGACTAATTTTCCAGCAGCCACACTAAACTGCAGTTTAACTGCTGTTCTTTATCTGTGAGTTGTGTCTACACAGTTCACACTGTCTACTAGATAGTAAGCAAGGGTCATAGTCCAGCCAGGTAATAACAGAGTTTAGCAAAACTTAATTTATGTCTGTTGTACAGAACTTAGTGCTGCTATGACTGTAGTAGTGGTCCAATAGAAGTCTTACACCTGGCTTACAGTCATGGGGTTTGTAAATACCAACGCAAAATTTCTTGAGATAGGGGAAATATTCTCAGAATTGTCACAGGGACCTTTTCTTTAAAACTTGTTCAGCCACTTTGAGGAAAGTATGTAACGGTTGCTTGAAAGAACAAATATAATCACTCTAAAAATCACCCCACTTTCTCCTTCTTCCTCCTAGCATGATGCCATAAGGTATATCACATCCCTTTGGCCAGTTTATGTCATCTGTCCTGGTTCTGTCCCCTCTCTGCTCATTGTGCACCTCTAACTTCTCAATGGCACAAGAAATAGAAGCGTCCTTGGCTCTGTGTGAGCATTGCCATGCAACAACTGAAACATTGGTGTGTTATCACTGCTATTTTAATAAAAAATCCAAAACATGGCACCATACAAGCCTCTAAAAAAAACTTTATCCTATCCCAGTCAAAACCATGCCAGATTTATAGTGCATAATATTTTAGTCAATTTTACTTTAAATCAGATGACGTAACAGAGAAACAGAGAGAACCTTATAGCATCTAGAGACAGAAAAAATAGTAATAAGTAAAATGTAGGATTCCTTCATAAAAGAAATTAAAATCTTTAATTTACTTTGCTTATTTTTTGTGTATTTTTTAGTACATTTTATGTAGTCATTGCTATTAAACTTAACATTCAATTATAATTTTAGAGGCATTTTCCCATGCCCTTCCTCCCAATAAAAAGCTAAAAAAAGTGTTAAAAATGTGTATGCATGCAAAACCATCTGTCAGTGGCAAAGTAATTCAACAGAAAGCTAGGTATCAGAGATTACTACTGTCTTAACTATTTTACAGGTTTTGATATGTAATGGTAGCAATTTTATGAACTTTAAACATCAAGTGAACTTTCTAACTGGCCTACTGGTTCCATTTCAGTCCTAGACTTATTCCATGGGTTTTCTGTTTCTGACTGAATGTACTTATCCCTCTAAAACTAAAGCTAACACTGCTGGATATCCTTTTCACATAGCTTACATCCCTGCTATTGATTTTAAATTGTAGATGGGCTATAAGCATTTCAAGCAATGGCTAGATTTCACACATTAGAGGGACTCCTAGGATTTTAAAATCCGTGACCAAAGGGATTTTTACAGGTTTTATGTTCTTTTAACTGAAATTTAGATAGCAGATTGTTCTAGAGGATACAGGACTGCGAGCAGCTCCATGGGCACGAACACTGGTAGGAGTAAACGATAGCAACACGATAGGCCCTTCCAAGTCTGTTAGTGTGAAGTTAACAGATGAGGGGAACTGGACCTCACACAGATTCTCTGCCAACTGCTGCACATACCTCACTGCCACTGAATCCCATCTCATCCCACCACATGAAGCGATGACACAAACGGTATCCTATTCATAAATTAATTCAAATTGCACTTAAAACTATTGCATTACTTCCCTATATTCCTACTGAAAAGTTTTGCTCAGAATCTTCTAACTTCCAGGTCTTTTTTGGAGGTCTTACCTTCAGCAAAAAAAAAAAAAAAAAAGAGCTGTCCATGTCCGTGGCATTGGCAGACTGGCAGACAGCAATACACAGTTTTCCATCTGCTGGACAAAGTTTTGATTTTTAAAAAATTCTCTTCTCGTGATTTATTCATCTGATTATCTTAATGACCCTTCCTTGAATTCATTCAAGTTTGAATCAGTACTATAGCAACAGTATTTCATTGTATATACTTTTGTATACAATATATACAATATATATATTTTATATAATATATATATAATATATAATATATATAATTACATATGTAATGTATATAATTTATAATATATAATAATATATACACTGTATATATAGATTATATATATATATAATATTTATACAATATATACAACATACATTGTATATATGTGCTTTACAAGACACTATTCTCAGATAATATTCAGGTGGGTTTCTTTAGCCACTGTCTGTTACTGAGTCACAACTTTGTGTGTGCTTCCTTATATCTAAAATATGAAGAAAAAGGCTTTCACTTTCACTTTTGTTTTTGTTCTTTTTTATTTCCAAAGATAAAATGGATTTTTATAAAGGAGGGATAAATAACTACTAATAATAGCAAGTATATACGTAATTTTCCCTTCAGGGTGTTATTTCTTGGAAAGAAAATAAGTTAGGACCTAGTCCTGTGTATTCTACAGTATGTTTACGAATGTATTGAAATATTTCTAAAACTGAAATTGAGTTTTACTGACATAAAACATGACTAGAGATTAAGAACACACATTATACAACATTTCTTATATGGATTTTCTTCCTTATTTTGTCTCTGCTTACAGCAACTCATATGAATTTGGATATTCTTAATGACTCATTTAGTGTAATTACTTCTTTACAAAAACATCATTAGTTGTTTGTTTTTTTCCAGCCATATCTAAAGTAGCCCTATCCTGTCATTTTGTGATGTATTTATTCGCTTCTTTTCCTCTTTGAACATTTACAATCTTTAATCAAAATGTTCTTTATCTCTTTTTCAATTTGTTAAAATTTCTCATCAATCTTCACAATTTGTAAGGCAGAAGGAAATAGTGTCCATCATTAAAGCAAAACATGGAATATTCTTTTGAAAGAAGAAATGATTAAACCAACTTGGTTTAAAAAAAAAAGAGTGCCACTAGCTGACAATTTAAAGATCAAGAGACTAAGACATCTGGTTTCAATCTCTGCATATCCATCACCTGCATTCGCTACACAATTAAGAGCCTCATAAAGATGTACTGTGTGAAGAGCTTTTCAGTTTCATAATTCAGAAATAATACCTCATAAATAAAGACTTATTTTACTTCCATAGGTTATGCATGTTCATAAACACCTAAACTCACAGAAAATTGTAAAAAACTGAACCCCCCCCCCCAAAAAAAAACCAACAATCTTTAACTTGGTAATAAGGAACAGTATTATTTACTAATTGAGTGTATTACAGAAGTGTTTTCATGTTGCTGTTGAAGACCTTGCTAGTGATTCCAACAGAAGCCCACTAATTTGAAAGCTTACTAATTTGTGATTGTATAGCTACAGAAAATACAGTAGCTCTGATTTGAAAATTACCATTTGGTGTAATTAGACAGTAATGCCATCTAATTGCTTCAGATATTTTGTACATTTTGTTAAAAAAGAGAGCTGATTATCACACTAGACTGAGCTTGAAAAAGAGGATATTTGCACAAAAAAAAAAAAATATATATATATATAGACATAGTTGGCTGATATTCAAAAGATTTCCTTTACTATTCTCAGACAATTGATTTTGCAATGGAGTTTTTTTGCTATTCCGATTAATATTTATCTGTTTGACTTTCTAAGAAAATGGAAGGTAGTGGAACTAATAATTTCTACCAATAAAATATACATTTTTTTTTTGTCTTTATTTCTCGTTTGATGTTTTTGCTTGGAAAACAGTATCTTGTTTAAACACTGGGAGAAGTTGTCTTTGCTAATATTCTCAGAAGAAACTTAGAAAAACTAGCATGTTAGTGATCATATCATAATTCTGAGAATAAACCACTCTCAATTTCTGTTGTTTTATGCTTGCTCATAGTTTTTCTTCCTACCTGTAATACTGCAGCAGCAAGTAGGACATAGTAATTCAAAGTACTGGCTTGTTTCTCTAGCAGGCAAAAACAATGCCTTTAGAAGTGCACACCCAACAGAATAAGAAAATGGGAAAGAAAAATGACATATGAACTCAAACATTTTACAGAATACACAACGTTTGGTACTGAATGCTTACTTTATACCTTCAGCAGTATATTGGATTGAATAAGCACAGTTTATCGAAGAAAACATATAAAAAATAGTTTTGGATCATGAATAGTTTTTTTCTGGATAGCTTATTTTACTGGGCCACAATACCTACTGGAGAACTTACATGACACATGAAAAGGACTGAAAGCTTTATATGCTTGTAAATCATTCTTCCAGGATGCAAACAGACAAACAGATGTATTAAAAGTCAGTTTAGATAATTTAGATATGATAAATGAGGAAACTTCTGGAAAATGTATACATCATTCACATTTGTCATTTAACTGTCAGGAGTAAATTAAAGATCCTGGTCAGTTCACTGTTAAAGAATTGGTTCCTAGTGTCGGTTTTCAAGCCAAAATATGATGTTTAAATGGAATGAAACGACTTCCTATGTACCCCTTCCTGCAGTGGACAAATTCTGCCCTCACTCATGTTTTGTACACAAGGAGAGTGTCCCACTGGGATGTTAAAGCTTCACCTTGTCTGTAGTGTGGAAATGGGCAGTTGAGTCATCTAATCTATTTAAATACATAGTTCAGTCAGTGCCTGTCTCTATCTCTGGAAACCTATATCATCTGCCAGCAATTCTTAAAATAAAACACCAGGGTCCTGGTCATTTCTTAAAAGATGAAATGAAAACCCTTTGCATATTTAATTAATTTATTTATATTTTTCCATGAAAAACACTGTCTTTGAGCATTTCAGAACTGTAAATCGATATGCTGATGTAATATGGTTCAGCATTTTCCTAACTTCTCTGAAACAAGAGTGATATAATTTAAAGTGGCACCATTAATCTATATTAAGCTGCTAGGCACCCTTTCATTCTTAACCACACATGAACAGACCAAAAGTCTATCAGGCTGGCACCTTGCCACTATCAGCAACCTCTAACAATAACTTCAAAGGATGGTATAAAATCCTCAGAGGGAACCTTGCTACATAGACTGTTCCAATTTGAGGACCAGAATATTGTTATATTCTACAGGGCAAATATTTTATCTCCTCTATCTTCTGGATAAAGCTGTTCTGATAGTAAAGATATTCTGATTATTCTCTACTGCTTTTTATCTATATATCTAAGATAACCACGACTATAATGTTCAAAATATATCATTACAGAAGAGTACCTTTAATCTCTAGTGAAGCTAGCATTCATCCAGATGACAAAATTACTATCAGACCTTGCTTTACCTATTTCAGAGAGAGCAATTCAAGGATCTCAGATAGTCTCTGAAAACTATTTACTCTGAAGTACTGACAAACAGCATACAGTATTTCACTGTAAAAATCATGCACACTGTCATAAATCCAGGAATCACTCAAAGATAGCCAGTATTTACTGTTTTTTGCCTTTATATTTTCTGGAGGGACAGCTGAGAGTTAAAAACAAAATTTTTAAAAAATTAAATTGCTTTTGAGCTAAGCACATGTATGCCAAGTCTCAGCATGGAAGGAATTTTAGCTGCTGAGCAACCTCATACAATAGTGCTTTAGAATAGAAATGCCAAAGAACAGACCCTTAACTACAGTATTGTGGCTCTGGTATGGGTGCCACTGTGATGAAAGTACTCTGATATAAAAGTGTCTGCCATGAAAATAAAGACAGAGAGACGGCTTTGTAGGTGGAACTTGATTTCTTTTATGTAAGGACTGACCCAGGCAGTCAGAAGGGGAGAGTAAGAGGGCAAGGTCCACATTATGTGGGCACGTAACTGCCTGAGCAGGGAGTCAGGGAAATAAACACTGTGCAGAATGTGCATTATTCCAGCATAATTTCCCACACCTGTAGTAATATTAATGATTTTTCACAGCTCTTCTGCTTTCTCAAAGATGAGAGTAAAGTTATCTAAATTTTTTTTGAAACCTCTTAGCCTGCACTGAAAACATTCCATGCAGTACTTTTAGAAATGCTATTGGCCTTAGACTAGCAAAAGAAGACTGAAAAGAGTGATGTTTTAATAAAGACAAGTCTTTTGTTCTTAAGCAGTGTGGATGATGTCACATCAACCTCATGAATGTATGTAGAAATACGTACTTAAAACTTATATGGAAATAAGCGCGGGTCTCGTGGAAATGAGAGGTTGTAAGATTATGGATCTAATGAAGAGAAACTTCAAATGTTAAATAAAATAGTAACTTTAAAGAGGATGAGTTTAGCATTAGCTGGATCACTTGTCAATTATTTTTCAATTTGCTGTTACTATTTTTTTTGGATGAGATCTGTTTATTTAAAAATGCTGTTTTAAAGGTATAGTAATAGCAACCAAAAGTTGTGTTCTATTAAGTAGAGTCATCGTGGAATTACTTTAATTATTAATAAATATTCCAACCTTGCATTTTCTGGCTTACTTACAAAACCTAGAGTTTTTATATGACTATCTGCAGAAACATGGTTCAATGCCTGAAAAAAAATTAGATTGCTCAAATATTCTGTTTGTTTATTTATTTATAAATGGGAGTTAAAAATCTTAATGAGTTGAAGAATTTTAAAAAATAAATTCATACAATCTGATGAATATTTCTTTTTGTTGTTCTTGCAAAGTTTGTAGCTCAGTATTAGCCAGCTTCTTACAAATTTGGAAAATGATTGGTCTAAATGTGTGCTGTACTAAGAACAGCGATACAACATCATGTGTGATTCCTTATGAGTACGTTAGTCTTTCACTTTCATAGGTTATTCTACAGTAGGATTTGGAAATAGTAGTTTCATGCCTGGATTAATGCAAATATATGAGTAGTTATGTGCCATCTATTGATAACCTCTATCTAGGAATATTGGAAAAAGCATGAAGATATTCCAAGTCTTGAGGAAGAGACCAGGGTTAGTACTGTAGGCAAGAAATTAATCAGTCCACATGGGGTAAAAGCCAGATAATGTTTGGGAACTTCTTTCTAGCCCCAATTCTTCTGTGTTGAGGTTACACAAGGTGATTTTAATTTGTTTGCTTATGCCTTCTCAGATGCAGGGGATGTTTAAGGCCATTTAGCCTACACCTGAACCATCAAGGTCTCCTCTAGCAGTAAATATTTGTATTCTAACCACTTAAATTTTTACTGGGTGGAGTTTATATTTTGCCACTTGAGGGCATCCTGTCATTATGTTCTGTAATAGAGCAACATGTCTACATTCCATAAAAATAATGGACTTCTGCTGAAAGAGTGGTATTTGCCCAAAGTGCTGATGAAGCAATGGAAGTCATAATTTACCATACAAAACAGGCATTTCCAAGAGCATAGGTCAAAAAGGATTGAATTTCAGGAAATGCTAAGTCAACAGAGAACGAAAAGTATCACAGATGCAAGAAGCTGGAACTTGCTTTGCAGATGCCAGCACAGTTTTCACAAATGTCTATAGGCTTTGCCAAAACTTGATCACATCAGAGTGAAATGATTTGACCTAGTTGCATGCACAGACAGATGATGGATTTACCTCCATTCTTGCTAATTCATGCACATTTTGGCTTTCAGTAACGAGAATGATTACAGGGTTTCCAAGTTGAAGATGACTCTAAGGTGTACTAATATGATAATAGGAACCCCTTCGCTTAGTTAGGGTCTTCAATATTCCTATAGGTGTGGAAGTTCGACAATTACGTATTGTCATACAATATGGTTCTTAGATGCCTGGACATTCTACAGCGTCTATTGCATCCCGGTCACACTATATATGGTTCTGCTACCCAGTAATATAACAGTTGTATCAGTGTATAGATTTATACTAACAGTATCACAGTAAATTGTTTGCTGATTTCTTTCATTTAATTTTGTTTTGTTTTAACATATAATATTACATACAAAACTTTCTGCTGTTTATAGCCTCCTTAGATTTGACCACAACAGAGTTTGACGGCATCATAACATGTTTTCTTTCTGCTGAGTTAGTGGTATTAAATCTTATAGGCATAGAAGTTGCAGAGAATAGTCTGATAACAGATTCTCATCAGGAATTTACTGGCCTTGATGGTAAAATAATGGTACATTCCATATTTCTCTTTCCTCTCTGCAATAGCTTCCTCCATATTAAATACAGAGAACTGATTATGAGCTGCGTTGATATAAGATTTCCTCTTTCCCTACTTGGCCCTCAGTCAGACTTTTTCTCTCCCACCTTATAACTTTTTCTCCACCTAGGTCAGAAACCACATGCTGTCCCTTTATTAACCTGCCATTTAATCAGCCCTTCTCAATAGGCCCATAAACACAACCCTCACAATAAAACTTTATGTGCAAGAAATATGCTTCTATTTAACAGTCAGTTTAACTTCTGCTTTTCATTTTTTTTCCCTCTTCAAATGATACTCACAAGGGGAAAGAGACTCATTCACACTCTTTTCCACATGCTTCTTTCATCTCCAATCACACTATTCAACTGACTGAAGTCTTCCCAAAGAGGATCTCTGACTGTTGTTTGATTCTGAATCATTCAAACCACCCAACCATTTCCTAGTCTCCCCATTAAAATCTCAGCCCACAGCCACAGATTGGCTGCTCCATTTTGTTGCGGTCTGTTCCACACTACTTGTGTTCCTATGAAAAATGGGTTAGAGAGAGCAGCTGCCAGGCTCCTCTAGTTCTTCACTCGTCTTTCCACATAATTTTGTCTGTGTGTGAGCTGAGGACAAGCCATTGCTAACTTCATGGCTTCCACCTTGAAATGACTTTGTTCTCCACTCTCTACTGGAACACTGAGGTGGACTTTCAGTTCCAACATCCTACAGCACTGTGTAATCAGCCAGCCCCTTAATGTGATCCTGTCACTGCCTCTTGTTCCATGAGGTCATCCCCAAAATCTAGTTCCCTTTTAAGGAAAACTCATGGCCAGAGAGCTGTGGTACTTTCTGGTGAATTGTTTCACTTAAGACTTTTGAAAAGGATATCTCTGAAGTTTGATTATAGTGGTTAGTCATGAAAATATGCTAATATGAAGCCATCATAATATCAACAGGGGAGAAGGGATGTGGGAACATCCCAGGGAATTCTCACTGACTGCTCATCCCCTCTTCATTGCTCTTCCCCAGGCACCTGTCACTGCTCAGCATTGGAGAGGGGCTCAGCACAGGAGAAATGGATATTTGGTTTGTCCTTATACAATTGTTTTTATCTTCTAGTGAAAGAAGGGAGTTGTAAAAAAAGAGCCAAGAGAAAAACACAAAATCGCTATCTGTTTGGAACTTCCCAGCAACAATTACATAGAAAAATGGTAAGGGAGGAAAAGTGATTTCCCTTTTCCTGAGTGCACTTTATTGCGTGCACAGTCAGAGCTTTAAAACCAAGTTCATCTTATTTCATAGAAGTCAGCTGAAAATAGCCGTACTTCACTGCCCTGTCTTTTGTAGTAGGTAGGGTTAACAACATCTCAGAGGAACCCTAAACCCTTGCAAAAATTGTATATTCTATCATGGAAACACTGCTAATTATGGAAGGGAAAAAATACCACACTAGTCAATTATACTGTAGTAAGCTAGGCAATCATACACTTTCTGTTGCTTACTTAGGTTCAGAAATAACTCAAGGAGTTTTTCCAAGACACCTGAGAGCAGAGACCTCCTTTCAAATGCATGAAAGAAGTTGCAGTCATGAGACATTAAAGCAGTCATGACAACAGGAGAAAGAAACAGAAACAAAATGATAATTGATTGACAAGCTATGAGCAGCTGAATATTAGGTTTATTTTCATTGTTCAACATAAATTTTGCTAAGTCGTTAGTTCTCTATCTCTTGGATTATTAGAAGCTGCATTAGCATTATCAAAAAACGAAAGGGATATACTTAATCAATTATCGTTTTGTTAGGAATCTAAATGAGAGGAAGATATAAAATATGAATTTTGATTAGTCCAGTTCTACTTATTCCTTGTAGAGACTGAAAATAGCAGTCTATATATAAAAAATATATATAAATTCTGATGCATTTAATGCAAAGTGGAACTCTTTGTTTTATTAGCCATATGAAAAGATATTGTCTCTGTGTGCTGGTACACAAAATTATACGGATGCCTTAAGTGCAAGATCTCTACATGCTGTACTCTCCTTTGTAGAGTGTTTTCGCATGATGTCATGAACCAAGTCTTCACTGAATGTATTCGTAGGGCATCAAGACATATGACTTACGGAAATTCTTAAAGTAAAGACTATAATGCAAAGAAGAATTTGAGGCCTCTTTTTCTATTCCTACAATATATGCTACTTTCTGTATTGTTAATTTTAATAATCATCTGATACAAAACTGTAATGTCAATAGGAATTACTCAATTGACATCAGAAACTGATTAGGAAAATTCTGAAACTACCTTGTTTCTTCTGGAAGCAAATATAGCTTTGAAAAAACTGAATGCACTCTGAGGAAAATTTGTCCTGGGCAGGACTCTTAAGTAGAATTCTGTAATACTAGGTCTGTCCAGATTAGATCAGAGAAAGGCACTGAAATAATACACGGTTTGTTCTCAGAAATTGCCATTTAACTACAAGGCCATTGATCTCTTTTAAAATCATTTAATGTAGTACAATGTTTCATATCCTCTATATTGCAGGTATCTATCTTCACTATGCTTGCACATTTGTAACAACTAAATCCTACTTTTTATTTCCAACATCTGTCACAAAGCTAGGAAAATTAAGAGGACATGCATCAGGAACCCATATAAACAGCCTTATACTCTGGGATTCTCTTTCTCTAAGGACGATGAATCTCCTCAATGGCAGATGTAGCTCTGTTTTCTTACCAGGACACAAAAGACTTTGCTTTTGTTTTTGTCTGAAGCAAAGGGTTGGTAACATGTTTTAATGACCTTAGTGACATTCGAATATTCACAGAATCATAGAATGGTTTGGGTTGAGAAGGGACCTTTAAGATCAGTTAGTTCCAACCCCCCTGCTATAGGCAGGGACACCTCCCTCTAGACCAGGTTGCTCAAAGCCCTGAATGCTTCCAGGGAGGGGGCATCCACAACCTGTATGAACATCCTGTTCCAATGTCTCATCACCCTCACAGTGAAGATTTTCTTCCAAATATCTAGTCTAAATCTACTCTCTTCCCTCCATTTTGCAGTACTGTCTACTCTTTTTCTAAATTTTCTTTTGAATCTCAGATTATTATAACCAATAATGCAATAACAGGCAAATTCTTTACCATTTTAAACACTTCTCAACTGATTTTGAGACAGGCAGATTAATGTCTTAAACTAAAGTGCACAGAGATTACACCAGTGCAAAATTGGAGCACTCAGAAACTGTTTACACACGCTCTCCTCTCCTGTCACTTAAGCTGCTACCAAGAACACTGTGTAAAACACTACAATACAGTGTCTCATGAAGAATATCCTAACATCCCTCTAGTGTAGTGAATATCATTCATACCAGTCTTTTCAGTGTATGGCTGATTATAGCACTGGAAAGCATTTCATTACATTCCTTTAGAAATACTAACTAAAGCAAAAGCTTGTCAGTATTTAAAATCTCTGATAACTGCAAATTATCTTAATATTATTTTCTGACTGTTTAGTGATAACTCAAAGAATTTAAATTGCCTAATGTTGGGTTGACTGAAGTGGGTTAGCTGAATTGTCTGATTCTCAATTAACAAAAAATAAATTAAGATTTAACTTTTTTCAATCTTTTTTTTTTTTCTATCGTACATGCACATACCCAGCAGAGTATTTCTTTATTAGTAGCCTCTTTATATGTTTACAGTCTCATTATTTTCAACTCAAAATGGATTAACAGATTTCAATAAACCCTCAAATTCCTTAATTTATAGGGTAATTAAGTATATGCTATAAACAGGGCTTAAGTAGTAGGAATCTGATACATTCATTCATATTTTCCATTTTTTTTTCCCATGGATTTCAAAGATCTTCACTTCCAAGGTGTTTAATCCTTCCAGTTGGAAAATACAAGAATGAAATCAGTTGTTATATATGCATTAAAAAAGTGTTACCTGAATAATGCTTTTTTTTTTTTTTTTAAGATGCCTATTGGATTATAGGCATTATAGATATGATCATAGATAACTGGGAAGAATACACTCACATATTTCACGACAGCATTATGTAGTACATAATTTAGGAACTGTAGCGTCCTATTGTTTCCTTTTTTTTCTACAGAAGAGCAATGGAAACATTCAATAGAATTGGAAGACAAAAAACAACAACAACAACAACAACAAAAAACTCCTAAAAGAGAAGTTTATGTAATTTATCTGTGTAACGAGTTCACAAGATATTACTAAAGTTAGCAGTGTAACATTGCAGGAAAACATGTGGAATATGTATGTAAAGATAGAACATCAATTACTGTATATGAAAAGATTAAGAAATTATATAAATAGGTGCAGATAAACTGTGAAAACCCTTTATGGACTAACTGTTTCAGTTCGAATTACTGAAAGTCTTGGGTAATGCTTTATTTTACAAGTCTTCTATCACCATCTCAGGTTGCTCTTACTAGGCTGAATTATAGAAAGTTTTGAGTTTGTCATAAAAATAAAGGTTTTGTTGTGGCAGTTTTGTGTTGAAAATCGCCACTGTTTTTGTGAAAAAGAAATGAAACTTCTATAAAATAATGTCTTTATCAGTTACTAAATGTTAAGGAAAATGATAAAAATGCATATGTATCTTTCTTTAATGCTCAAAACAGTAGGTGAAGTACAAATGAAAAACAAATATACAAATTAATTTATCAAATATTGATGATTTTTGATAGCATTTGAAGTTAGACTTTATTTGAAAGGAGACTGATTATTTACTTGTACTGAAATGAATTTGCAAACATGCAAATAACCTGTTGTCTTCTCTCACATTCAGAAGTAGGGCATGCCTCAAAAAATCATTTTAACTGTTCGCAAGGTAAAAGTAATTGTAGATAAAAAGAGAAATGCCCATGGAATCTTTTTCTTCTTTTTGTTTTGGGGATATCAGTAATGTTCCTTTCTCGTCTGTCTGTTTTTACTTGTTTCTTTGCTATTCCTACAGCTCTGAGGTGAGATAGACCTTTGCACAGCACAGCAATACTTTGAACTTCAGATACATGTGAGCATGATACAAGATTCACATCACAACCCCCGTTACTGAGATTAGTGGAGTTCAAGAACATATCCTTTACCATTCCAGACCTTTAGGCTAGTGTGCCCATTTTTTTTTCCCCATATATTTAAGCTCCTCAGGGCAACTGCTATATTAGCCTTTTCATTTGCAGGATACTTATTCCAGGATCATTATCATTCCATTAAAAAACAATAATAAAAGAAAAATTCACAGAGCTCCCTCTTTTAATTTTCATTTCTCCCTGACACTCTCTCTTTCCTCATTTCTGTTCCTAAAATTCACCTGCACTACAGGGACATGAACCTTGTTTGTCCACTTGCTTAGCCCCACTTTTAGAATCCTATGATAGATCCCAAAGAAGTCTTTTCTCTGACCATAATTCAAAATACTCGCTGCCATATCTCCTTAGTAAAAGGAGACCACTTTACAAACTTCACCACACCCACACTGAGAGAAACAGCAGCCAGAAACAATTGGCAAGAGCCTTTTTTCCATTCCTTGATAATAGTTCCTACTTCATAATTCAAAAACCAATACTAAAGGAAGAGATTAGCATCTCCTTTTAATATACAAAGATTTGTATCCTAAATTACAATTACTTTTTCAAACCGTATTTGTTGGAACTTATGTTTCTTTACTTTTTTTTCCTTCTTTTTTCTTCCATGAAAATGTGGTGTAGGACCGTTTAACTGGTCTGGGTAAATATCTGCATGAAATTGGCAAAACTATTTCCAAAATGGAACCAGCCCTGGGAGGAGCTCATCTGTGTTTTCTGGTCCTGTACTGGACCAGAATGTAATAATACCTCATGGGACTCATCTGGTACACACAGAGGCTGTTCTGATAGGTCTGCACACTCAGCATAGTTTACATATCAAAAAGATAAGCATCCTCTAGGTAAAGGAGACTAACCATACACAGGAGGAATAAAATTATCTCTAATTACTGAAAACTGGATTATTTTCCAGATGTGTTGTAGTAGGATCAAATTTTTTCACATAGTAACCTATAGAAGAACCATTTAATATATTGGCAATAAAAATAAAACCTGAAAAGATGGAAGCTATGTGTTATTTTATCTTTGTGAAGATATACCTAATTTATAAGCAAGACAAGGTTGGTGAAATGAGTAGAATGTAAAATCATACAGAGCACTTGAAAGTTTCTTCCATGTTAACAACAGAAGGTTGTCCATGAAGATCAGAATCACTGTTTGCACATGTGTTAACCAGGTACCATAAGTTCACAGTCTGCTTTGCTGTTGTCAAACTTTGTTTCAGACAGGGCTGGAAACTGCAGCTGTGTTTAAAAAAGCAGACCTCTGAGATAATCAATTCTGCTAGGTAAACTTCTCATACTATTGAGAGTTCTTTGTTGAACAGTTAAGAAGAATGAAGGTCATGTCCAAAACAATCAGAGCTGGGAATGGCTGATGCAGTAGATTTGTTGAATAGAAATTGTCCAGGAAAAATTGTAGTTCAAACAGTGGATCAGAGAAGGGAGTCATGAAGTAATTTCAACATGCTTATCATTATTTGAGATCTAAAAAACAAACAAACAAAAAAAAACTTTTGAGAATCCAGATGCACGAAATAGATACAAAATACAAAAAATTCAGGAATTCTACAAATTAAGCTAAGACCAGGTTTATCTCTCAGAGGATGTTCAAGATAAGATAGGGGGAACAAAGAGCCAAAGGATGAGAGAAAACAAGAACAGGACTAGTAAGAAGTTTAAGTAATCTTCATTTACTACATAGTGCCTCTTATCAAATTCATATGCAGTGTGTTTTCAGTCCTGATTTACAAAAAGTTGGATATACAATTTTAGACACTGACAAGCTGGGAGTATAAATACTTAGCATGGGTGTGTGCTGATTCTTACTGTGTGCTTCTCTTAGATGATCAAAAATGTTCTTTATTTAATGCTGTATTTTATGTAAACTATAACTGAATCACTTTGTGCAAGAGAACAAGGATTCAAAAGGATTCTACCAAAATTTGCACTCCTGGAATGGGTTTTTCAATGAAAAAGAGGTGGAAATACATTTCTATGTCATCTTCTACATGGAATTAAGAGCTGGGGAGATAACACACATAAAAATCATTCTGCATTTGAAGTGTAGAAAGTAAGGAAACAGCAGTAGCATTCAGCATTAGGGTATTGCCTTTCTTAGATATCCAGTAATGTAACATAAATAGCCCAGTTCAGACCTCCTAGAAAAAAAGAAAGAGGAGGTGGTGGATTTTCACAAAGTCATGACCCTTCCCTGTTGTACAGGGGGAAGGATAGGGTCCAGCCCTCCAAAGCCACTAGATTTAATTAGTAAATAAATACCACATTTATGAAAATGCTTTGTAATCTACGTTAAAAAAAATACCACTCAGATCTTACAGATGCAGCTAACATTCTAGAAGGGGGCTATTAAATCACTCTGTCGTGAGAATGATCAAAAACTTTTCAGGGAGACTACATCACATTGGAAAAGATCCATGATAAAATTAATATATTTTACAAATCAAATCCCAGAGTGCGTTTTGAAACTGACTTCAAATTTCCTGTCCAAAAATCTATGCAGCCATTTACCTTCTTTCATAGTAAAAAGAAGCTCAAAGATTATATGAAACATTCTAACTGGGCCAAAACAATAGGGTTATTTGAATACAGTCACATTGCATGCAACTCTTTGTCCTGATTTTGCACCCTTTTCTTTAAACCTGATCTTTTTTACTCTTGAGCTTTGGGAAAGTGATCAATCAACAAATGGCTTGTTTCATCAAACCACATAATGCTGAGACTTTCACTTGAGAAGCTGACTGCTTTTCTTTTGGTCATCAGAAACTGCATTCTGCTCTGTGCAAAAAATCACAGGCCTGATGTCAGGTTCAAGACATGAACCTGATGTCATGACCATTGCAAAAGTAAACTTTCTGGTTAGTACAAGGAGATTGTCTGCCCCTCAAATGAGCAAGGAAAAAGAAGAACGATATTTGGAAAACTATATCCACAAAAGCAAGAACTCTGGCAAAATTTAAAGTCTACAGTTCTAACACAGGCAGATAATTTCTCACTTCTCAGATCTCTTTGAACATATTCAGTTCAGTGGTTTTGTCATCTGCAAATAAATATCTGATACTAGAAAAAGGTGATTTCCCTTACAAAAAAAAAGCAAGCAGCAGTAAAAATTCTCAATTATCTCAGAAGAAAATTTTACAAGGAATTTGTTCCTGATGCCCATAAGGACAGAAGAAGGAATAATAACCTGTGATAAATCCAAACAGATGGAGTGCTGGAGCCTTGTACCAGTACACACATTGCAAGATAAAGGGCTCTGTCTCCTAAGAGACACCTCAAGGAGGGATGACTTGATGAGGAGATTAGACCTGAAGCATGTCTTACTGTCCTGCTGGTGAAAAAATGTCAAAGGTTCCTCCAGACTTTGCTGGGAAGGAGAACTTTGGCAGTTCTCCAGGCTACCATTTGGCCTGTTCTCAGCTCCATGGTAGCAGCCTTCTGTGAGCAAGGGCTAGGGATAATAGTCTGTTTAGACAACATGCTGACAATGGTACAGAACAGAGAGCTGCTAGCAGTGCAAGTTGATTTGGTGAAAACAATTCTCAAGAGCCACGAAGTTGCTGAAAAATTACCAGGAATAAAATCTGGCTCCTTACCAGAAAGTGGAGTTACTTGGAATTTCAGTCCTCATCTCTCTGCCTCAGAGGCTTTGCAGTCTATCCAGGATAGATCAGAGAGTTTCTTCAGAAAACAACACAGCTATGAGGAGGCAGTCACCAATCTCAGGTGACAGTTTGTGTTGGAGTAACTGAATTCAGAGATGCAAAGGACAAATGAAATCATCCTATCTTATCACAGAGGGGAGAAAGGTACCAGTAATTCAAGCTCATTTCTCTTCTTTTCCATCTTCCTTCAACTCATTAATGGTCCACTTCTGTGGAAGACAATTCTGTAACTTGTCATGATTTCTTGTCAGAAGGTTTTTTTGTTATGAAAACTATTTTCTTAATCCTTTGTACTGTTGGCTATGCCCACATTGTCATGGTTTTATGATTTTTGGTTATCAGTATTCCACATCACAACATCATGCAGAGTACTGGGAGTTAAAGAGCAAATGCTTTAGTTCCGGGTACCTGTCTGGAAGAGAAGAAGAACTACGGTCCCCAAGAGCCTTTTCGAGTACTGTTATCATTCCTGCTTAAGGGAACAGATATAAGGGCGCAGGTCATCTGACTCATCCCTCTTCTCGTCTCACCGCGTTCCCTGTCGGATCGGCTCGCTACTGCTGCACCTGACTGCACGCAAGGCTTCAGTATTAGCGTAAGGCCTTTGGCTCTCGGACAATCTTTCTCTCAATTTTTGTTTTATATTGTATTATAGTGCGTTATCTTACATTCCGATACTCTATTTAGTAAATTAGTTTGTTTCTTCTCAGATCGTTGCCACTGCTTTTAGTTATTTTGGGGTCCCCTGTTTCCCTTCCTGGAGGCGCAGATTTTGCGAAATCCCTCCGCCCCACTAGTCACGGAACCGGGCCGGACCAGCCCTTAAACCGCTGACACACATATACGATTTTCTATGGCTTCAAATGGGTTAGCCACAGATTTATAATACCGAGAAATATCTTTCCTCCCATATTATTTCTTACTTATTTTCTCCTACGTAAAAAATGAAGCAAAACATTTTCTTACTTCAGAAGTTACCTTTTCAGCAAAAGTGAGACCCTTAAGGAGCTCTTGTTTAATACTCATTTGGCTGTGGTCCTGGAGAACCAGCTCTAGCTGGCTGTGGTTGAGCACTGGGGTAGAATCAGATGACTTCCAGAGATCCTTCCAACTTCTGTCATTCTGTGTGAAACTTAGAACTGTTCCCAAAGTTCTTTACTTTAAAAAAAAAATAAATTCTAAAGCAAAATTTTTTTTGTGATGAAAAAACCAGCCACTTTAGCCAACAAAACAATTTCAGCCAGGGCACAATGTAATTTCCTCTGAGCAGATGTGTACAATATGGGGAATAAACAAGAGGAGTTAGAGATGCACACATGCCTGTAAGGCTATTGTCTTACTGGCATCATGGAATTGTGGTGGGCTGGTTCCCATGATTGGACTGTTGTATTGGAAAGATAAAGGCTCCTCAGGAAGGACAGGCAGAGGAGATGAGGGATTCTCACCTTCTTTATCCAAGTGAAGAGCCAACAAGGAGAATGCTGCAATCTTGTCTGTTCACAAAATTTGCATTCCCTTAGACATATCCTTAGTACCTGAGTAAGATGTTTCTTAAGCGCAGTTTGGGGCACATTATATAAAGAGAGCAAGAGAAGGACAGACAGTGGATTAATTTTGTCCATCTGTGAATGCACACAGATTTTAGATTCATGAAGTTCATTCAGTGTCCTAATTGGCTGTTCTAAATGACTTATCCTTATTTGAGAGCCTTGCGCAACAGGAACAATGATAAGATATTGCCTCTATACCCACCACTTTGTCTTCAAGAGTGCTCAGACAGATTAAGAGAGAATGAGAGAGCTGAGCTAAAGAGAAAACAGCCAGATCATCACCTGATTACAACTGGAAAAGACCTTGTCTGCAACAGACTATTTAGAATTTTAAAAGTTGTGGAGAGGTGAAAAAAAGGTGAAAGAAACAGTAATGCACAGAAACAAAAGCTATTAACATACATGTGCTTAAGCATTTTTTAGTCCTGTCTAATCTAGTTAAAATAAATAAAAAGTAACAGTAGTATGAAATGAAAAGTAGATATTAAATTTTGGACATCAGTGGCACTGTGTAAATCCTTTTACATCCACATAAATTCTTAAAACATTATTTTAGAACAGCAGATATTCAGTGACATTTTTAAAGTTAAATGCTCTGCAGATGTGGCTACAGTAATTTCACAGCTTAAACCTGAGGCACCTGGAATTTAAAACAGAACTTTGCCGCTGTAACATTACACAGATCTTCCTCCATTGAAAAAGACAAGCAGTAGGTACATTAACTCCAAACAGTCATTAATTCAGCAGAGTACTTCTTAGTGCTAACATTTCTATTTCCCCACTGAAGCATTATGTACTTATGTGGCCTCTATTATTATAGCTCTTCCAGCCATTTCTTATGTATTTAGCCACCAAATTACTCTGTGAGGCAGAAAAAGAACACTTATTCCAATTTTATGAGATGAGGAAACAGGACTCAGAGGATTGGTGACTTATCTAAGGTCACATAGCGGTGGCTCGAAGTCAGCCTTCTCAAGCAATAGGCTTAGCGCCTTCACTGCTGAATCAACCAGATATCCTGCTTGAAACAGTCTGTGAGTAGTGTCTCAGTAAATTCATTATGAGATCAAAGAACTCACTGCTGAGATTAGAGCCTTTTATCACAAAATATTGATTACAGAAATCTCAATTCTTTCAGAAAAGCAAACAAAAGCTCATTGACTGGCCAAGAATATCCAGTTTACTTGGAGGAGTACAGTGTTATGTAACTGAAAGTCTATCCTGACAGACCAATAAATAGTAGTTAAAACACAAATTCCTAATTTTCACTTTTAATTTCCTTCATAACCATAGTAGAAACAGATACACCAACAGTATCAGTCACAGTTCAGCCTCAAACAAGAAATACCTTGTGGCTACACAAGAGCACTCAGGGAATTTCCCTGGGATTAGTCCGAAAAATTCAGATTGATATGTAGCCCTGCAAAAGCAGTGTTTTTGCCTGTTTTCCTCTTTTCTAATGTGTGTAACTACGAAATGTTTTAAATTCTCAGCATTTTCTTGATAATCATATTATCAAGGATTATTCTTAACATAGTAACTTAGTAATGAAGAACTTGGCCTTGATTGTTAAAATTTTCTTAAACATCAGCGATGTAAAGATTCACACAGACACACACATCTACTTCAAAACTTTTTGTGGATGTGTTCATCAGCTAAAAATTCTTAGAGATGCTGTTGTGTGAGTTGCAAGCATTTCCGTCCATCTCCACATCAAGTACTGCATGGGAAAGCACTGTGTCATATAAACTAGAACTACACCTGCTTTAGAAGTCTCTATTTATCCGAGAAAAAGTAGTTACAGCCAAGGTGCAATGTGTACACAAACCATATGTATTTGGAAAAGCAACTGAACTGAACTTTGTCATAGACATTACCGTTAACAACATGTGACGATTTTTCATAGTTTAGGAAAGAATTTGCACTACATACAGTCCTAATACTTCTTCACATTCTGTATGTCAATTGTTAAGAAAGAGTTATAGGAAAGAATTTGCACTACATACAGTCCTAATACTTCTTCACATTCTGTATGTCAATTGTTAAGAAAGAGTTATGTTAGGAATCTTAAAGGAGTCAGGTTATATATGTAAATAAATATGCAAATAAATATGGCCTGTATGGGTGAGATCTGCAGATGTAACTCCTGTCTGTGACAGTAGAAGCTATATTTTTCCACAGTTATCAGATATTATTACCAGGCAGACTAGGAAGTTCAGTCTTAGATTGAAACTAAGCTTCCAATTTCTCTACTTTAAAAGCAGGGAAATGAGTTTCAGAGATTTAACACAAGAACTAGCATATAAATCTCTCTCTCTATATACATAAATGCCCTCATTTTACGAATCTAATTCACATTATCCTCTTGCAATGTTGTGCTTTTAGAAGGGAGAAGAAAATACTTCATCTTCACAGTTTTCTTAGGTGACTTAAAAGCAGAACAAGGTGTAAGCTTGCTAATAAATAAAGGTACCACTTACCAAAACATAATTACCAAACCTATCTGGAAACACTACCATATTTTCACTGTTATGAGTAAGAGATTTAGGAAGAGAGTGGCCTAAAATACAGTATAAATAAATTCTCTTAGAATAAAAGCAGCTTACCTGAGATGCAGAGAAGGCAAGAGGCTTTCCACATCAGTAACACTGCTGTTAATAGAATGTTTACAAGGCTCAGGCGGCGTGGATTAAATTATCATTCCAGATTACTCTTTATAATTTACCTTCCAAAAGAAAACTAACATTCAAAAAGATGAATTTTAGGGACTCTGAGTATCTCTTGCAAAAGGTTAATGCAAAATGATGACATTCAAATCTAACTTAGATTCTTGATTGTTGAAGTGAAATTCTAGAAAACTGAGGGCAACTCTGAAACCACCAGACAAATTATTATGCTGTATTGGATTCCATTTTAACTTCTACCATTGAACTACTATACACTGTCTATTTAGTTGTATTACTTCATCATGTCTCATTTATGAATTAAGATAAATCAATTCTGTCAATAAATCCTGAAAATATGTTTTCAGAAAATCATTCTTGAAAGATAATAATATTGGCAGGTATTAGTTTGTAGTAATGTTTTCCTATAATTTCTATAATAATTTCTATAATAATTTTGACAATGATACATAGAAGAATATTTTCCAAGCTGTAATTTTCTGTATGCAGTAACAAAGTATAACTGTAATATTTGTGGAATATTTTTTTGTTTTATTCTGCTTAAAGGTGTGATATTCTTGAGGGTGTAAGGATCAAACCATTCTTCCCTAGTAACAGTAAGCCCAGCTCCTCTATATCCTTTTTGCCACTTTTAAAGCCAATATTTGTTCAGGAGTTAATATAACCATAAATACAATCATGAAATGCACGATACAGTATAGCATATTTGTTCTGCCATTTCATTTCCTGATGAGTATTTTCAGAACGTCATTACATCATGTGATGTGATTGCACATGAGCAAGGGCTGTTTTCAATTCCTTGCTATTGTGAATACAGTACCCTCAAAAGACAGTGTGAATGGGTATAAATTTGCAGAGAGATCTGTTAAATTTTGAAAATGTTTAGAATGTTAACAACATCTGTTAAATCATTATATTTTCTGTACAGTTTCTTCCACTTGAAAGCAAGAAAGAAGAAAAATGATAGAAATGATCTTGACGCAGTCAGTTGACCCAGCTCTGCAGTGAAAATCATCAGGTGTTAGTGAAATTCATTAATGGTAGAATTGCCATGGGATGCCATTCATTCTGATCAAAGCCATTTAATTATACCCTGAAGTTTGCATTTTATTTTCTTCAAGAAAATTTCAAACGCACTTGAGTTTGGAGTATAAATTTCATCCTGTAAATTAGAGCAATTTCCTGAAGTTCTTGTTTCCCTGGAAAAGATGTTCTAAGAAGGGCTTTCCAAACCAATAATCCTGCAGGGCCTTCCCTTCTGACTCCAGAAAAGCCATCAGTAGCTTTTATGGAAAGGACACATATTGAGTTAGTATCAAAGCAAGAATCAAAACAGGCATTTTTTCGTTGTTGTTTTCATTCTCCCATAATAGTAATAATAAAAAGCCCTGTAAACTGAAAACTTCTCTTTGGAAAAAAAGCAGGGAACAACAAGAAAAAAAGACTGCCCTTGCACAAAACATAGGCTCTGCTTCAGCAAATGCCTGTGCCTGTTTTGAAGCAAGAGAGGACGTCAAGGACATGCAGAAGGCATTTTCTGAGTTGAATCCAAAATAGGAGAGTCCAGGTAGCATGGAAAGGAATTTGACAAAGCTTCTTAAAACACAGCAAAATGTGAATCATCTGCAACCTGTCTGCATGCTTGAAGTGTTCTGGTGTCTCACATTCCAGTATCCTATAAATCCACTGAGATGACAGCATTGTAATGCTAGAAGTATGTTTACAAACCCATTGCAATGACATTAAGTTATGAATACCATTGTATTCACTCCATCCTGTTCTTCAAATTTGCACTTTCTTGGAAATGTGTTTTTGGTTGCAGTACAATATTTGTCACAAATACACTTTTGTAAATGTCAAATGAAGCTATAAAGAGATTATGTGCTTATAAAATAAATCGAATGCATTGAGTTACTGTGAAGGAGCTTTTCATTAATCACTACTGAGAGATAGTTCAATTAATGCTTCTACAGCTGAAGCTGCATTGTGAGAAGAAGGTATAGTACATGCTAGGAAATGACTTGAGACATCATGCTTATGACGTTTCAAGACAGGAGCAAATAGAATAGCTCCAGGCAATCAGAAGTCAGAGGTTATCCCACCACAGTCTTTGAATTCCCTAGTGATTGCAAAAGGCTCAGTAGAACACCTTGTCAATAGCTTGTATGCCCCAGGCAGTCCCCTGTCATGTTCATTACTGTTGATGTGCTAGTGAGTGCCCTTGTACTTGATGTTAGAAGTCAGATAGGTGGCTTCCAGGCATCAATACATTGCACTACAGGGATGCCTGCTGCCCACCATTGAAATGCTGATGTGCCTAACTTCTGCTTGGGGTATTTTGTCAATGTTACTGACATACTGCCTTTTATGAATACATCTGGTGTTTGGAAGACTGCTGAAGAGTCATCACCCAATAAGAACCTGGGAAACTGCCTAAAGTGTAAAGAAAAATAATGTAATGCTACCCAAGTATTACTTTTTTTTCACATGTAGACTTTAGACACAATATAGAGTTAATTAATATCCTATCACAAAATCCTCAGACAAATACAAGGATACTATATGGTCTTTCTAATCATCATTCACCACTGCTTTGCCATTGGAAGCCAGCCCAGCTCCAGATGCTTTTTACTTTCCTGGCCCCCTTACACAGCTTTGACTGACTTCTATTCAGCCCTTGAATTTAACTCCCTAGACCCTCCTATGTTTACCAGTGGAAAAGAAATGGCTCAACCATACACTACTGTACATCTCCGCGGTCCTTTCATAAGCTTGTAAATACTCAAAGACAGAAAACACAGTGGAGTTCTATTTGTTAGTCTCAAGTGAACTCTCAAATGGGCTTTCAAGGAGAAATCTTTTACTCCAGCTTTTGTTTTTTATTCACTGAAAGCAGAGTCAGAGGCTGTGTGATGATGACAGCATTACCATATCCAGCAAGTGCTATCAGCTAAGAAGGAGAACCAGATGAAATGGAAAGGGGACCTCACTAATCCTGACTCTTTCTCTTTAGGTGGATGGATGTTGAGCTCGTTCACTTAGGACAAACTAAGCCAAAGGGATTTTTATGTTTATTAAAATAATCTGCCTGTGCTGAATGAATGCCCTGTAGATCAACTCACATAAGTTTACTTTAATCACTGTTATCAAGTTGAGACTTATAACTTAAAATTCAATCATTTGTGTAAAAAAATAAAAAGTAAAATTAAAAAATTGAGCTTTCAAAAGGTTAGAAAAAGTAAATCCATGAGCATACCTCTGTATTATTTGGAAAATTAGCTGCTGAAACTGTTGACTGTCAAATTAACATTGATTTGATGCTTGTAGTGGTGAGAATTATTTGTAAATGCTGCAAGCTTACATATTACTAAAAAAAAATACTATGAATATTATTACGCAAACTCAACATTTATTTAGTCTAATCTTCAGGCAGAAGCAGAACAGAAAAGCAGTAAAATTAAATCCCTATGTGGACAAGAAATCAAGATAGGGATTTGGCTTATCAATTCAGTTGTCCTTTTCCCCAACAGGAACAGCTGGGGTTGGGATTATTGGTACATACACAGTGTAGGAGAAGAATTAAGTAACTAAGAAATATTAACTGTTAGAAGATTTCAAGTTTACTGGTATGCCATTATTTTATTAGAAGATTAATTTAGGCATTTAAATTTGTAAATTTGTAAGTTAAATTTGTAGCAGCAGCTTATGAAAAGTTTGGAGGGTCTGGATCAGTCTCACTATGGAATTTAGGCTGTTCTGTTCCCTTTTTCAGGTTACAGATAGCATGGCCCAATTTGCCTGTGGCCCACAGGTGCTGGACATCTTCAACTCCAAAAGATCATTTTATTTCTGCACAACATATTTGCGTGAAGTTGAACTTCTAATATTTCATTCAAAAAGTAATAGCTCCGCCTGTCAACTCTAACAGTTAGGTTAAAATGAAGATCCTTACTTTCCGCAGAAACTCATTGTCTGATTCATTGATACTTGGAGTTTTTTCAAAGGTTACTTCCCCCACATTTATACATCTCTTCACCAGCTTTAGCAGACATTTCTTTCTGCTTGTTCTTGACAAACTGCTTTTCCAAATTGTGTCCTTCATAAAATCATTGAATCATAGAATTGCTCAGGTTGGAAAAGACCTTCAAGATCATCAAGTCCAACCATAATCCAACTATACTACCCTAACTCTAACAACCCTCCACTAAATCATGTTCGTGAGCACCACATCCAAATGGTTTTTAAACATTCAGGGATGGTGACTCAACCACTCCTCTGGGGAGTCTATTCCAGTGCTTCACAACCCTTTCTCTAAAGGAGTTTTTCCTGATAGCCAACCTAAACTTGCCTTGGTGCAACTTGAGGCCATTTCTCCTTGTCCTGTCACCAGTGAGAAGAGACCAACCCCGCTCTCCTCTCAGCCTCCTCTACCCCAGACTAAACAGCTCCAGTTCCTTCAGTCGCTCCTTGCAGGGCATATTCTCCAAGCCCTTCACAAGCCTTGTTGCCCTTCTTTGGACCTGCTCCAGCACCTCATTGTCCTTTCTGTATTTAGGTGCCCAAAACTGAACACAGTACTCAAGGCGAGGCCTCACCAAGTGCTGAGTAGAGGGGCAAGATGATTTCCCTAGTCCAGCTCACCACACAATTCCTGATACAAGTCAGGATGCCATTGGCCTTCTTGGCCACCTGGGCACACTGCTGGCTCATGTTCAGGCAACTGTCCATCAGTACACCAAGGTCCGTCAGGCAGCTTTCCAGACACTCCTCCCCAAGCCTGAAGGGTTGCCTGGGGTTGTTGTGCCCAAAATGCAAGACCTGACACTTCACCCTATTGAAACTCTTATAGTTTACCCTGACCCATCGATCCAGTCTATCCAGGTCCCTCTGTAACACTTTTCTCTTCTCTGGCAGATCAGCACTCCCTCCAAGTTTGGTGTCATCTGCAAACTTACTGAGGGTGCACTTAATCCCCTTTACCATCCTTTATAATCTGCTACAATTGGCTGTTGTTTTTAGCATTATATAACTTATATTTATATAACTATAGAAATATAAATAGAGGTAGAAAACAGACAAGTTTGAACAGCATTAAACTAAAACTTTTTGGAGACTCTTAGTCATATGATTTTCTGGACATATTTCAGTACCATTTATTGCAAATTAGAAAAAAATCAGCAGCACAAACGTCTATTAACGTAAAGTATGTTAAGTATCACAAATATCATCAAGGTAGTATTGTAGTTATTATTTGTGAAAGTGCGTAGGCAACACTTTCTTCAGTGTTCACTGATCTTCATCTTACCATTGTCTTCTCATTCTCCAGTGAGTTGCACTGCACTGAGGCTGGTTGTTGAAATCTCAGACATTTTGTCCCTTTCATCATTGTTCAGAAACATTATCAGCGGATGTCCTGTTTCACTCATAATTGTGTTGCTCTGTCAGTAAATGAACTGGCATAATAAAGGTATCTGTGTATTGCAGACATGTTCATATGCATGGCAATGACCTTAATCATGCATTTGTATTAGATTTATGCAGCATGTTATCTTTCCATCTCTGCTGAAAAATTATCAGAATAATTAATTACATTGTGAACTTCTTCACGAGAGTGAAGTAAAAAGTAGAGAGATTTATTCAGCAGGGCTCAACAAATGAGTTTGGAAGCTATTGGCCACAGATGAAAAAAAGAAATAAAACATTTTCCATACAGGTGAAAAGATCAAAAATCTAAGCAGACTGAACAAGCGCATGAGGGTACAGTGAATTCACTGTACAAAGGAAAGGGTGAGAGCTTTCAGCTGAGGCAGAAGGGAAGGTACCTTACATAGTTACTCAAGTCATGGTGAAATCAGCATGCTGATGGTTCCCAGGACTGATCCAGAGAGGCTTAGGCACAAAAAACTGAAAGCAGCATTTGGTCTCCCAAGTATTATTTGCAGTTCTACAATTCACTCTTCAGGTTTAGGATGTGCTAAATTTGAGATCTAGGGACAGCACTTTCATGGAGTACTCTTGTCATAAGAGTCCTCAGTCCTGGATTCTCCCTGTTCCTCCTACCTCACAATGCAGCAGCCACAAATTAGCTTGTCTGTCTTTTGAAATCACACTTTATATGCAAATAGTCTTAAAGGTTCCACTTGGAAACAGGTATCTTGGGCTTTTATAATATTTCATTTAATCAGTTATTTGATAAGAAATATATGTAAATGCATTAGAAGAATTCCTCTGTGCCTAGGCATCAGAAGTTAATCAGTCCATGGAATAATTAACACTATTCAGTTTGATATTTTGAATTCTGTATTTATACATCTACTGTGAAATATTGAAAAAAAAAAAAAATTAAACAACATATATTCCAGGATCTTTTCTGCATTAGCCGTTTACTAAAGGGAGATTATAATTAAAAGTAAGAGCATGTATAAGCTTCTTTGTCAAAACTAATGCTTTTTCCTTCCAGTCTATTTGTATTCCTGTTTTGTAGCCACCCTGTTAATTTTTGTAAGATTTGTTTGTTCCTTTAGGATTTGCATAATATAGGCTATCATATGTGTTTAGTGGATATAGCCCTGTCATTTTATATTTCTTTTTTAAGCCCTGATTTCTCTCTTCTGATTTCCTTCAGTCCTTCAGTCTTTTCAACTCTCCCTAGATTTAAATTACTCAGAACTGATGAAGCAACCAAAAGGAAAAGAAGTAGATCTTCCATATGCATCAGAAAAAAAAAAAAAAAAAAAGAGACTGGTGGCAGATCTTACAGAATCTTATGATGAATGTAAGAAAATAAGCCATCAATCTAAAAAAAATTAGTGCACCTAGTTGTGCAGAACTGTTCTGAGTATTCAGCTTTGAAAAGCAGGGTCGGCTTAAAGTGCTTGTTATTACCCTTCCAACATTTCTGATTTGTAGGAATAATCATAGAATCATAGAATCATAACATGGCCTGGGTAGAAAAGGGCCTCAAAAAGATCATCTAGGTTCAAGCTCACTGCTATGTGCAGGGTTGCCAACCACTAGACCAGGTTGCTCAGAGCCACATCCAGCCTGGCTTTGAATGCCTCCAGGGATTGGGCATCCACAACCTCCTTGGGCAACCTGTTCCAGTGCGTCACCACCCTCTGTGTGAAAAACTTCCTCCTAATATCTAACCTAAACCTCCCCTGTCTCAGTTTAAAACCATTCCCCCTGTCCTATCAATATCCACAATTGTAAACAGCTGTTTCCCCTCCTGTTGATATGCTCCCTTCAAATATTGAAAGGCCACAGTGAAGTCTTCCTGGAGCCTTCTCTTCGCCAAGCTAAACAAGCCCAGTTCCCTCAACCTTTCATCATAGAAGAGGTGCTCCAGCCCTCTGATCATCTTAGTGGCCCTGCTTTTAAAAATAAATGCCTGTAGCACTTCTTATTGCCTAGTATTTAATAATGACCCATGATTTCTGTTTAAAATCATATTTAAGTACACTCAGTAATCACAACAAAAGCCTATAATTTGTTCAGCTGTTTAATTTTATGATCTTTTGTATTCTACCTTCAACTCACACAGATGAGATAGTTGAATCTTAAGGGACCTATGTAATATAAATAAATTTAATCAATAATCTCAGATGACTAATTAGTTGAAGATAACTAGGATATTTCTAGAACCATACAATTAAGATGTGAATTTTCTACAGAAATACCCCATGATTGTTATCAAAGGAAATATAAGCCACTTTAAATAAATAAAGTTTCTGGCAGTTCTATACATGAACATCTATAATATATGATGTTTTCCTGGTAAAATAATAACAGAGAGAACCAGATCTGGAGTACTTCATCTAATTCAGGGGCCCCCAACACAAGAAGTACATTGGGCTGTTGGAGTGGGTCCAGAGGAGGGCCACAAAGATGATCAGAAAGATGGAGCACCTCCTCTACTGGGAGGGGCAGAAAGAGCTGGGGCTTTTCAGCCTGGAGAAGACCTTACAGAGGCCCTCCAGTACCTGAAGAGGGCTCACAGGAAAGCTGGGGAGGGACTTAGAAGGGCATGTAGTGACAGGACAGCGGGAAATGGGTTTAAACTGGAAGAAGGTAGATTTAGTCTAGGTATTAGGAAGAAATTCTTTGCTGTGAGGGTGGTCAGACACTGGAACAGACCTAGAGAGGCTGTGGTTGCTCCCAGTCTGGAAGCATTCAAGTCCAGGCAGGATGGGGCTTCGAGCAACCTGGTCTAGTGGGAGGTGTCCCTGCCTATAGCAGGGGGTTGGAACTAGATGGTCTGAAATGTCCCTTCCAACCCAAACCATTCAATGATTCTAAGATCCTATGAGTCTCTTTAGGTCTCTTCTGTTATTATCTGGAAAACTTCGCCTAAATATATAACCACTAATATATTCATAATATAATTTGAACAAGTATACCAGTTTAAGAGAACAGTAATTCCAATTTTACCGAAGTAAAGATAAATTCAGAAAATGTAAGTTCCTTCATGATTTGCCATAGGCATTTTTTTCTCTATTCCAAAACACATAAAAATGGCTTGAGCATAGGCAACTTTATTCAAGCACAGATTTTATACAACATAAGAGCTTAAGGGATAGAAACTTAACGGAAAAGTAGACTATCATCCCAAAACATCAACAGTTAGGTAAATATAGTCTGTGCACTGATAAGAACACAGTTAAGTCTGAAATTCCAAAATGCCAGGAGCACTTTCTTATTTCAATGTGTAGAGACTTGTAGGTGTTATTCCCTTTGCATCCAATTAGGGAATGGACAGCAAAATGCAGCAGATCTGGGGTAAGCCAGAAGTTTCTTCCCTCTCGATACTGCAGGTTTAACTATTAATCTGCTCAGCTTTAAAAATGTGAGTTGAAAACTTGCCTGTCACCATCTGCCTCCATAGATTTGTTAGAGTTGTCGTTGTTCGTGTTGCTGTTTCTTCTTGCCTTGCTACTTGAAGGGCAGCAGACCTTTCCCTACATGCATATTCATGGAATCTCTACAACACTAATGAGAAAAATGACCCCAGATGTTTAAAATTTTCTTGAGTCTATAGCTATCCCAGTCACTGCACTGTATTCTTATTCCTTCTCTTCTCCTTGTGGTTTAAGAGTAGTATAGATGTTCCTCAAAAACAGCTTTCTTGCTAGTGATTTTTAGCAAACAGACTGCTCTTACTGCCTATCTTGAAGCAAACTGTTATCTTCTGAAAACCAAGTAACATCTTGGGGCTAAGCAGAGCTGTATTCAGACCTTAAGAAATACTATCCAGAACAAGGGAAAGGAAAGGCAGGTGCTTTTAGTTAAAGGAAAGGATTAAGCCAAGTGCATGTTGAGAGAAGAAGAGTTCTTGTTTCAGGGACAGGGAAGGTTGCCAGATAGAGTGTGTAACTGAGAAGAAGAGAGAAAAAGTGAAGTCTAAAAGTTTTCAGGAGTTGAAATAGGAATGGAATTCAGAAAGCAAAGTGAGAATGAAAAAACACTATAATCACAATGCTAGTCTTCAGTGATAAACAAGGACAGAGTCAGAGATCATTTCCCCTCGTTGTATACTGCAACATACTTTATGACCTGAGTTTGTTTTGTTTTTTTTGTGCTGTATTTCTTTGTACCAGAAGTGTGTAGTACACTGTTATCTTTCTGCAGAACTGTGGGGATAAATAAAATGCAGTCTATAAGGCAGTTAGATATGCTGTTGAAGGGACAACCTGAGTAAATTTTTTCCACTGAAGAAAGAGATTCACGAACAGAGCTTGAAGTGAAAACCAACTTACCATTCTATTTCCAAGCCAAATTTAGCAACACTACTGCATCTAGTTGGGTAATATGAGACTGGAGCTAAGTATGGTTGAAAAGATCAGAGATAGTATAGGAATGAGATACTAACACAAAATTTTACACTGAAAAACAGCTACGTTTTTCAGGATGCCTCATTTGAGGGAGAATTTGAAGGAAAATTATGTAGAAGAAGCATTTCAGTATATTTCAAAATAATGTGTTCTTTAATTGCCTAATACTAAAATACTAAATACTAAATATACTAAATACTAAAACTGTGCACACCACAGGCCGAAATTTCCTTTATGGCATAGAAAAAATAATTCACTATATTTTGTAAAACAAACAAGTAAATAAATAGAAGAGAGAGTGAGAGAGAAGATGTAGTTATTAAAGAACCATTCTCTTCTTTTTGACAAGCCAGGAAGTCTTTTTTTCATTTCTAGGGAAGATCCCATGAGATGCTTTTGTGATCACCATATTCACAGTCCCTTTGGGACAACATTTATTATTACAAAAAGTATCACAGCATTTGAAATCAGAAGTAAAAAATTTATTACAGGGTTTATGAGGAGAATATGAATCTCTCGTGAATACAGTACATTGAAAAGTGAATTTATTATAAACTTTATAAAGAAGTACTCTTCTGAATACTGAAAACTGTTATGTCTTGTAAGTAAACTTTTCACAAGAAATTCCCAAATCTGGAGATCAAGGTGACCTCTACTAGCTAACCTTTCACTGTATATGGGAATTACAGACTATTTGCTTAGACCTTGAATCAGTAAAGCATTTCAGCATGAATTCAATTGATTTTAAATTCCTTAGTGAGCTAAACCATAACAGCATCATGCAGAATCCTGTTATATTGACAAAGGTGATAAATAATAGTTTTATTTCTTTATTTTCCACATCCAGTTTGATGCTAAAGTTTTATTATCACTTAATTTTATTTTATTTTTTAATAGGATCTGTGGCCCTTCTTTCACAAGCACTTATTTATTCAAAAAATTTTCCTTACAGGAGTATTTTTTCAAATGAACAAAATTGCACGTATAAATTAGAAATTACTCATGTATGTGTTTGGAAGATGATGATGTAAATCCATTTAGGGAGTTAAAGTTTGATTATTCAGAAAAAGACCGGTACTCCACTGAAGTATTATTACTATGAAGAAAACCTTTCTGCTCCCAGGAATATGCAGTGGAAGAATACTGTTAATGAGAAAGACAGAAAACAGTATCAATGAAGTGCATATGTTCCTGACTCTTACAAATGACAACACTGGTAATGTTAATAGAGCTTTTAATTAATTTTAAATTTAGGATAAATAATGTATTTTCTACAATAAATATACAATCGAAAATAGACCAATTTTCTCAATGACTCCCATCTCCACACAGAGTGCAACTAAGAAAATGTTTTGCTTTTACTAAAATAAAAATAAAAGTGCTAATTGATAGCAATGGAGACAGAATTTTGCTCTAGATTAAAAACTGCTCCCCTATACAAAGTTCTGTCTCTGGGACAGGAAAATATATTTTCCCTATTTTCTTCAGAGTCTCTCATCAGGTTGTGAAGGATTCTAGCCATTACGACAGAGCAGATGACCCCATGTTAATTCTTACACATACACCCAGTGAACAACATTGCTATAGGGAAAATTCAGGATATATACAGCCAGATGTGCTGATGACATGAACGAGCAGCTGCTTTTGGGTCTGCACTGACATAATAGATAAAATCTGTCCCACAGAGGAGGTTAGTACAACTGACCTCTGCGTGTGTGGCTCTGACTTCAGTAGAGGAGACATTGGAGGAAGCTGGTAGAGCAGCAAGTCAAAACCAGCAGAGAATATGGTACATACTGAGTCTTCTCTCAAGTTTTCAATTCTTTCTTTCTGAAAAGGATGATATAAAGTAACTTGAATTACGCAGCAGCATGTTTAGGAAATGAAAAACTGGAGACAAATAGAGTTTGTTAATACATTGTCTTTGAATTTCTCAGTAAAAAGTATTGTCTTTGAGTTATTTTGAAAAAACTGTAAAAAAATACAGGAGTGGAAAAAATGGAAAGGCAACAGGTTGAACTAGATGATCTCCAGAGGTCCTTCCCAATCCCTACAGTTCTGTGATTCTGTGATTCTGTGTAACTGTGACTATTCTGCTGAAGAGTATATTACTCCAGCCTTCTACCTGCTCATACTTTGTGAAGAAGGGCTTTTTAATGCCGTTGTATCTCCATACAATATTAGCTATGGTTTACTTCTTTATTTTTGTTCTTGGTATAAATTGAGATATTTTCTATTCTATTGGGGATGAAATAAAAAAAAGTTGGCATTTAAGCTGTTTCAGAGAAAGCACTCAAAAGCTCTCTTGCTATGCAAGCCTCTTGAATGTAAATATCTCTAGGAGATTTCTATGATTCTTTCTGGTCAAATGGTAAATACCACAAAAACAGCCTCTCATGGTGTTTTTCTTGCCTTGCTTGCTTGTAAGTTCTAGATAGGTCCCAAAAGAGCAAAATGAATCAACAAGCTGAGGGAAATTTTTAGATCTTAGGAAAGATTTCTGTGAGATTAATTTAGGAGAGATATTTAATGTGCAGAAGGTAAGTTGCTGTTTTGGCTCTAATGGTCACTAGGTTAACTTCCTGACTGGCATTCCTAGGACTGGTTCTAAAGGCTTGGGGTTAGCTAGTAATAGGTCTTATAAATCCTTCACATGAATGCCCAAGTTTCTAAAAACTCATCTTTACAACTAAAAATTTCCTTCTAGAAATGTAGTTTGCAGACAGTCCCTTAATGCATTTTGATAGCATCTTTCACAATCAAGAAGGATATAGAGTGAGCTGTGGACAGCATCTATATCTGAGCTGATTCTTTAATAATTTCCTCACTATTCTATAATCCATGGTTTAGCCTCTGCTGTACTGGTTTATATTTACTCTGCAGAATGGTTAAACAGTCCACTTCTAAAAGAAATCTCTGTGTTCTAAAACAGACTGTATGCCAGAGAGGTAAGTAATGAAATAATATACCTTTGCACAGAAGTCAAACATGTGGCAACCACCTGAGAAAGGAGGCTATGAAAGCATAAACATATCCTGCTACTGCAACAAGTGCTTTAAAAAATTACTGTTTCCTTCTGGCCTGTAAAAGTAAAGCAAGTTCAAGCAATACACTACAGTAAATAGTTTGTCATTTTCCCATGGATATTTTATAACTTTCCTCTGTTTATGGCTTCAAAGGCTTTGTTTGCTAAGCTTCTCTGCATTTTCATATGTTATAATTTGGACAATAAAAGAGATTTTTGTGTTTAATACAGTTAATAATGCCCTGCTAAAAAAACAAGTATATGTATACTTCCAGTTTCAAAACTTGTTTTCAATGCAATATGGATCAATATTCACTTCTGGTTGATTTCACCATCATTAAAGACTACCTGTCTATTTTTAAATATGTTTCTGTAGGCCAAACATCTAAATTTCTAGGTCTGTGTCGGTTATCTACTTCATCGATAAGGATATGCATATTTTAACACAAGTAAATTTAACACTGTGTCTTTACATTTATAACTATGTATGTAAAGCAAAACACTGTCCTAAAAACGTTATATTTGATGTCATTTATTTGTTTTTATTGAGACAGAAACTGAAAAAAGATCACCAAAATGATGTCTTAATGACCAGGTTACGTACTTTGTATTCAGATTGTGATTCCAAAAACTGTACATGGCCGTGTAAATTCAAAAACTGTTTGACCAGAAGATCTTTGTCTTATTGTTTTCCTGTTTCCCCTATGAATTAAAATTTTATCTTTAGCTAGCACGAACTAACAGAACACATTTTGTAGCAGTGGTCACACGAAGTCTAAAAATAGTAGTAATGGTAGCAGAAGTGGTGGCAGTAATAGTAGTAGTATTAATACTATGCAAAACTGCTTTAGTAGACAAACCATTTATTTGGCAATAGTCAACCAGCTCTGATCTGTGAACATGGGTGTACATAGAATGAGTGATACTTGTCACCTATTGCCTTGATGGTTTTTTACTTATTTTTCAGTTCTTATCTTTCGACTACTTATGTAGCCATTCAAGGACCTTTCCTACAGCAAGTTAGTAAAATGATTGATAGACTATATGGAAGAATTTAAGGTTAAGTATTTGTTTTCCAGTGGCTTCAGGACCTTTAGCCTTTTTAGATCATTCTCATAAGCCAAGCAGAAAAATAAGTTTTTGATCTGAATGTTTATAGTTCCAGAATGTTTTCAATAAACAACTCACCTCAAACATTTTGAACACTATTCTCCACTGTTACTGTATAATTGCACAATTTGTCTTCCCATTGTCTCCCATCTTACATTTGGGTTGTTTTTATTTTGAGAGAGAAGAACTGTTCTTACACAGCTAGAATCTGACTAGGATCAAAATAAGGCTGTGCGTCCATCTTCAGTGAAGAATATATTTTAATCATGAATTCAAAGGGATTAGGCTGAAGTGTGAGTAAGGTACACAACCCTGCATTGCAGACTATGTCTATAAAGATTTTAGAGGCATGATGATGAAAACACTATTCCACGGTAGGAAAGTTGGAAAGAATGCAAACAAGTACACAAACAGAATACTTCACAACTTAATTCTAAGTAGACAAATATGCAATTTTTTAAAATGCATGGTTTAAATCATGTTCATTGGCAAGAGCTAAGATGCAGAGAGAAAGATTGTGTACAGCAAAGTTTAGTGGTACCATGCAATTCTGTACCTTTCATCTTTCCAAACTGCAACCTTTCATCTTTCCCTCCTTTTACTCCTTCATTACTAACAAATGGTGCACGTTGTGTTCTATCTTCACAGTTAATTTCTGATGTGGAAGAAATAAAAGCACCCAGAAGCACAGGGATCACTTTTCAAGAAAGCTTTACTAAATCAATCAGCTACAGTAGAATGTGCCATCAGTCCAAAGGCTGGAATTAACTCAATATAGTTAGAAAGAATAAATAAAACACCTACATCTTTTATGCAAAAAGTCAAACCTAGGGCCAGTTTAAAGCTCTTAGTCAAAATATTCTTCAAGATTTTGCCAAGCAGATCATGACAGTAATATCTGAGAACAAAATCCAATTCATAAAATGTGTGTATATGGAAACAGGAAGCTTTTTTATTCAACTTTGTTTCTATTTCATTTTTTTTTAAATCTGTTTTGTTAGAATAAACTGTAAGATTTCTAAATGTTCATAGAAATCTCATAATAGCAATAATAACACACACAAAACATCTACACTGCTTTGAAATGAAAAATTGGAGATGTTCATTGTCCACAGTAAAACGTGATGTCTTTATTCACCATCCTAAGCACCCATCTAAATTATTGCAACACTAGGATAATGTTTACAACATGTCATATGTAGACAGAACTGGAGTCTCTCTATTTGTAATGAAAAAGTGAGGAAAAGAATTGTTTTTTTTCAGTACTTAATTAGCTTTCTAAAAGTGAGAAACTTTATTTATTCAACTGGTATCCAAAACCACTACTTATAGGCTAATCCAAAATCACAAGTTTCCACTTGGGACTATAGCTGAACAGTAAATCAAACACACATGACATAAACAAGTGTTCTTCATTGCAAAGGCTTTCAAGTATAATTTGCATCACAAACCCAATCTAGTAAGCTGTACAACTTTGCAGGCTAAGAGAGAGTATGCTGCTTATTAATTTTCCTCATTTTGAACAATGTTATTTCTGAAATTGTATGAGAATTGTGCAACTACTATCAAATACGTTTTTTTTTTTTCTCCTAATGTGTAGGTGTTAACTTCCTCTAAGCTGTCCTGTGAGAATTCCAGATCTTAGATGCTTTATTTTTGATAATGATATGGTATCAGTGTTGAACTAACTTCTATTTGTCCTGCCTTCTTGTGTTGGGTTTACATGACAAGATATTGACAGGGGGAGGCTGTAAGGTGGCTGAAAAGATCAGAGGCTGCTTCCATGTGGGACAGAGCCATTTCCAGACAGCTCCAGAAGAGTCTTGCTGCTGCCTGAAGCAGAACCCATTAGCAATTCTGGTTGCATCTCTGAGATGATGTAATTAAGAAAAGGTAAAGAATACCATGCAACAGCTATGAGAGACAAGACTAAGGAAGTTGCAAGAGAAACAACTCTGCAAATACCAATATCCAAGAAGGAGGGAAGAGATGCTCCAGATGGCAGAGCAGATGCTCCTCTGCAGTGCTGTGAAGGCAGTTGTCCTCCCACAGTTCATGAAGGAGCATGTTGGAACAAATATCTATCCTGCAACATTAACCCATGCTGGAGCAGGTGGACATTCCCTTAAAGAAGCCACAGCCTGTGGAGAGCCCACACAGGAGAAGGTCATCTGACATGAACTGTGGCCCAGGGGGAACTCATGCTGGGCAACTCAATTCCTGAAGGACTAGACACTTAGACACGGGACATGATGGAAAACTTCTTGGAGAATTACAGCCTGTGGGAAGGACCTTCACTGGAGCAGTTCATGAGTATAGGAGGGAACCCATGCTGGAGCTGGGGAAAAGAGTTAGGAATAAGCAGCAAAAACAAACTGTAATGATCTTACTATAACTCCCATTCTTCATGCTGGTGCACCACTTTGGATGGGAGGAGGACTTCACAAAGAAGTGAAGTTGGACCTGCACATTGTTCAGTTACCTAATACCTTGTGATCACAGAAGGTAGTAGACTTTTATGCTGCTTCCGGAAATTTGCTAGGAATATACTTGCATTATGCTTATTCTTCCCAGCTTATTATGCAGACAAGATGAAAGACAGTCAATATTCAGTATTTAACCTGGAAAACAAGTCAATAGTCCTTTTTTATGCAGTCTATAAGGTTAAAAAATTAAATTCACTGTTGAAAAGGAGTAGGAGGCTATTTCATCTTCTCTTTAGCTATAGAACTATGACATCAGATATATGTTGTCTGTATGACATTAATTTTATATTTCCTTGTCTTCCAACATTTGTTCACTTAAGTGGAAACCTCTTCTTGAATGATCATGCTTTCCAGCATTTCAAATTAGTGAATTCTGTAGTTTTGTACTTTATATATTTGTATTTATACTATCTTGGTTGTGGAGTAGTCTTCTCTGGAGATATTCAAAATCTGCCTGGATGTTTTCCTCTGCAACCTACTTCAGAGAACCTGCTTTAGAAGTGGGGCTGGACTAGATGACTCCCAGAGGCTACTTCCAAACTCCACAATTCTATGATTCTGTGATCTATGCTGCAATATCATTTTAAGGCATTTTCACAGAAGATTAGTTTCACGTCCCTTAATCATCTTTCTTTTCATGACTGAGGCTAAGTAATGAAGAAATGTTCCAATACAGTGTCAAATGTCTGGCAATGCTTATTACTAACAAGTCCATTTTATAGGACAGTCTTGTTAAGAAAGCTAGCCACACACTATTGCTTCTTCTTGAAAGCCTTACTTCTTTCTTGAAACCCCCCCCCCTTTTTTTTTTTCTCTCTGATGTATTTTCTTTTTATAGGACTACCTTACAACTGTCACTACATAAGTTATTTCTGAATTTGGCAGGAAAGCTTGTGGATAGTTTTACTCGAGTAAATTTTGCTTAATAATCAATTCTGTAAGGGTTTTTTATTAACAGACAAAAAAAAAATGTTTTGTTCATGGGAATATTAAAATAAAAACTATAAGTATTAGGAATATCACATAAAATGGCAGAAATACATGTTACAGAATGCTTTACTATACTGACTCATTTTTTGCTGGGCTTTCGTTTGAAACAGAGCCCAACATTAAGATCAGATAAATTCCTTCTATATACTTCAGAGGGTCTTGTTTTGCCCAAAATAGGATTTTCATACATCTGTGTAAGGTCATCTAACCTGGTCCTGTATCTCCAAAAACTTTTTGTCCTGGTGCATGGGGTTGTCGTAAGTATTTTTCCAAGCACAAAAAGAATTAGAACAGGAACATCAAACTTCTACTGAAAAAAAAAAAGAATTACATCGAAAATCAGTTAAAATATGGTGATGTGCTTAACACAGAAATTGGTGTACATGTAAAATTTCCAAAGGATTACTTCTTTTATTAGCTGGAAGAACAATAAGTAACCTTTGAAATTATACTCACCATCCTTGAGCTAGCCTTTCCTGCAATCAAAGGCTGAGGTAGTTATTGTTTAGCTTGGAAAAGAGAAGGCTCTGGGGAGATCTCATTGCGACCTTCCAGTACTTGAAAGGAGCTTACAAGCAGAAGGAGGACCAGCTTTTTGCACAAGTAGATAGTGGTGGGACATGGGGGAATGGACTTAAGCTGAAAGTGGGGAGGTTTATGTTAGTTGTTAGGAAGAAATTATTTACTCCGAGTGTGGTGAGGTACTGGCACAGGCTGCTGAGAGAAGCTACTGAAGCCCCATCTCTGGAGGTGTTCAAGACAGGCTTGATGGGTTCCTGGGCAGCCTGATCTGGAGGCTGGCAACCCTGCTCACTCAGAGATCCCTTCTAAGCCAAGCCATTCTGTGATTCTATGATTCGTTCTACTTTCTGCAAAGATCAGCAAGGACTGTCATTATCAATGTACCCTGGTCTGCTCCTGTCAACAATCACTCTGGAAATGAAAGTAGACACATATCCAGTGCACTGCTGCTGTTTTTATCTCTTTTTCTTTTGTTTAACATCCTTATATCTTTCGTTATATGCACATGAAAAATCACTATGCTATTTGAAGATGAAATGCAGTTACTGGACAGCATACAAAAGGCTTTTGTTTTTACCAAACTTCTTGAGAAAATCCTATAAAGAGCCAGTTATTCTATCTATATACAGCATGAAGCAGTCCAAAGCAGATGAAGAGATTTGGATAAAACAGTGCAGGAAAAGGGATGTCTAGATTATAATCTTCAGAAACTTGGTTGACAACACAGGTTACAAACTCCTGTTAATTTTTACACTCTTTGACTTCATAGTACTTTTCATGTGAGGATTTGTTGTTTTACTCCAGACATTAAGCAATTTTACCTGTACTAACAGACTTAAATCTACACACAGGGTAGACGAGGTAGGAATTTATCTAGAAATCAGTGGTATCACAGGACAGGGACCATTGAGTTTATGGCTGTGACTTAAAAATAATGTGGAGAACTTTGAGGCAAAGACATGTTTTAGAGGAGTGCAAAAATATTGAAGCTACACTAAAAAGAAAATCAAAATGAAGCTTTCTGAGAAAATGACGTGAAAATAATCCTAATTTGATGTATATATGGTGAAGAAATAAGGAAAAAGGAAAGGAGCAAAATTATTCAAAAACCATAATGCATCCCAGAATTTGTATAAAATGCAAGAGAAACCCTCTCTTCTCATGGTAGCAGTGATCTAGGACAGTGGATTTTCTTCCATCACCACTGAGTCAACACTGTACAGAGAAGATCTACACCAGATTGCCAAGGGATAAAACAAAATGATACCTTGATTTCTCATTATATGTAGTTTATTATGTAACATTTACACTTGGTTCTTCTTTGGCCAGTGATTCATCCCCAGCAGGAGAGAGAGTGAAAAGGTACCTTTTACTTCAGGCATTCTTCTAATAACTTTTAATTTTGTGTGTGTGTGTGCTCATTTTGTATCAGCAAATTGATTTCAAGTTAATGATTCATTTAAGGTAGCTGCTCACAAATAAATGCAAGTGAAGCTTTGAATGGGTCTTCTAAACAAGCCAGGTGTTAAAATACTTGCTTTCCTTTCACTCCAGTATTTGGCTTCCATCCATACACCACAGGAAGTAACTATTGCAACTTTTATGAAGCCTATAATTCGTATAAATAGCAGTAAAACCAACTTCTACTCATTTTGGTTTTAGCCTATCACCCTTCACTTTGGTTTCTATTTACCATAACTGACATACAAATCAAGGTAAGCGATGGATATAGCCAAAGACAAAGATGCCCTAAACACACTGGACTCAATGTAAAAACAACATAAAGATAATTAAACTGTGCTTACAGTGGCAGCATCATCATTATTGCTTTCAAGTTCAGTGTGCTAATAAGCCTCTGTATATAGCAACATTTCATCCAAAGATGAAAAAATAATCAGGAAACATTAGACAAAACTGAGAGAACAGACAGGAGATTAGAAAAGGTCTTTTGCTAAGGAAATGGTGACATAGACTTTTATCTTGGAACACAAAAAAGAGTCAGGATTGGAATTTGATTTTTGGCAATAAGAAATTGATAGTTTCCAGATATTTTTTTTTTCTTCCTGTTTTAATTTGATTCGTTACATATGTTAAAAATGTGTTTTGTTGTTTTTTTTTTCTTTATTGAGGGTGGGTTTAGTTTTTCATTTGGCAGTACAAAATCTGAGAAAAATTTAAAACCAGTGTGTTGCGAAGGGTTGATCCAGGATAACGCCTACAGAATTCAGTGGATGGTTTCCTTTTCAGTGGACTCTGGACTGCACTCAAGTGAAGAGTCACATTTATTTTTTCAATCAAAAATCGTGAAAAAATAAAGTAAGATAGCAAAGGAATAAGATTGTATTCCAAAAATAAAACAGCAGAATCTTACAAGTCTTTCACATTGTATCATTGCTTTCTGTATATATGCATAATCAATGAAAGCTATGCTATACTATTTTGTTCCTAAATATTTTTAGTTCTCTAACAGGAAAATAGCTGCAATTTTTCTTTTCCAGAAAGCATGTTTAACTAGTACAGATAACCATTTTACAGCTGTTATCTTAATGGCAATCTATAAATTGCCTTTACTGAATATTCAATGGCTGCAGTATATTTCACATGACAGACAAAAGAAAAATTGTGATTGTGGAATAAAAACATGAGAAGTGCATTTTAGTTCATTTTTAGACTGTTTTTTTCCTTATACATTTTCATATCAAATTTACCTAATAATAATTTAAAAAAGAACTTATCAGTGTCACGTGATGATCAGAGTCCTGCCACCCTTCTTTTTACAAATAGAGGAAAAGAGATCATTATTGCAAAAAGTTCAAGGGACTTCTACTAACTTATTCATGATTAAGGTTTAAGTGGTCAATTCCAAAGTTAAAACTCACTGCTCTCCATAGAAATGTAGCAGATTCACACCTTAATGGGCACAAAAGAGGATAAATTACCCATTGAGAGTGTGTAATAGTTTATGTATAAAGGTTAAAGCTGGCTTCAGTTAAATCAATAGTGAAATCCATTTACTTCAGGGTCAGTGGTAAACCACTGCAAGTTTCCCATGCAAGAACTCACTGTTAAAACTTTTAGTGAGAATAGGGCTAGGGAAAGTTTCAATAAAAAGGGAAAACAAAAAACAAACAAACAAACAAAAAAATCCAACAACCAACAACAGCAACAAAAACCCCCATAGACAGAATTTTATTTTTTTATATTTTTAGGCAAAAATAAAATATTAGCTATATTCTGCATCCAAACACACCTAGATCGAGAAAAAAAAAAAAAATCAATGCCACAAAATCAACATTAAGCCTAATGGAAACTCTTTGTGCTGTACAAAATGGAAGGGGGAAGGAAAGAAAAGGAAGTGTTATATTAAAAGCAACAGCAAGGTATTTGCAGCTGTAATTTTTATTTATTTATTTATTTTAAATTATAGTTACCAGGCCACCTGATGTTTTGTAAATGCAAGAGAGTAAAAATGGGAATTCCTAGTGGAGGAATTATATACAAAACAGGGTTAAGAAAGAGTTTACAAATCTCCATAACAGCATTCTTTTCTCTCACATAGCAAATCTACTTTACTGAAGTCAGTTTTCCCTCCTCATTTTCTTCTCGAAGTATATTTTCAAAGATGAGCTTTTCATACCTTTTGACAACCTTTTCTTCCCCAGTCTGTTTCTGCTCAGAGCTTTCCAGCATTAAGAATTACAGTTGTTCTTCAATGCCTCATGCTTCCATCAGTTCTAAGAGAACATTTTGCAATTGGTGTTGAGAAATTGGAGCTCCTGTATCATTTGATTGCTTCATTAAGCTATAGAAAATGTTTACCTTTTTTTTCCTTCTTTTTTTTTTTTTTTCCCCCAGAGTCTATTAATATTTCATTAGAAAAACAACAAAAACCTTCCTGTGTTTGGAAGTCGCACTTTACTCTGTATTGTTTGGAGAGAATCAAACCTCTAATTAGTAATGGAGAGGATGTTAGACAGTATATACACAAGGCCTGTTTTCCCCTTAGGCAGAACATGGCCTTGATTTAAAGACAGAATAACTATGAGCAATAGAAAGTAAACTTTAACAAGGAGCCTTTACAGTCCTCTATAAAAATCACTAGAACTGAAGGGTTCACAAAACACTGTCTGTAAACTGACAACAGTTGAGATAACACTACCAATCTTTCTCTTTGCCTCCCTTTAGCAAAACAGCTTTCTATTTGCAAACTCATGATACAGTTCATCTAAAACAAGAAAACATGAAAAAGAAAGCTGTGTCACTATACCCTCACTACTGCATCTCCTCCATTAGCTTCACTTACCAGGAAAGTTTTTAAAACTTGGTTATCTTCAATTATATATTTATATGATAGCTCATATAGTTGAGACTTTATCTGACTAGGCTATTAATGGTTCAGTATTATTAATTAGTGTTTAATTGTATTAACAATTGCATATTTGCAAGCACTTACAATTAAACACAGTTCTTTTGCATCCCCGTAAATGAATATGTTTTTCTAATCTCATTTCTGAGTGGATGAAGCATGCTTAGGATATATTATGCCTAACAGCATGTATCTGGTGTCACCATTGCTCTAAATTACTGATGTGTCATTAGAGCACTTCTATCACTTCTTGGAAATGTGATCTTCAGGGCCTGTCTGACTGTATTTGTGTGTGTGTGTAGGAACAGTGGCTAGCACATGGTGGGTGTCACTGGAATACAAATGACACTGATTCTATTGTATATAGCACTTCTTATGCTCAGCATCTCAAAGTGTTGCATTTATCATTATGATTAAGACTACAGATGTTCTCCGTACTGAATATCACAGAGGAGGAAGCCATACTGAGAATGTCTAGCAGCTATCTAGCATCTTGTCATCAGCTGATCATAAAGGACTTTCCAGGGTTATGAATAGCACAGGACTTCTCAAGCAGATGGGAACATTAAGGCAAACCAAGGTGAAGTATTTTGCTTGTTAGTTTAGCATTGGAAGTAGCAGGTGAAAAAAGAAAGGGAGATTTTTGATAATCACATCTTAATTTAGAAGTTTTAAATGCTTGTATAAGTACTTCAACATCACCTGTCCTTAATAATAAGCCGTCTTAAATTCGCTAGTTTTGTGCAAATTAGAGAAAATAAATGTTTTTTTAAATTATTATATGATTTTCTTAAGTATCTGACACATCGGACTTTAACTGACCTTTTTCCTTTTATAAATCTTTTTATTGCTCACTTTATAAAACAAAATGAAGTACAGACATAGGGATAAGAGAGATACTTGTATGTGTGTCAGAATTTATACATATAGAACAACTGCCATCATATGTTCTTTACTATTTTTTCTTAATGTACATGGTCAAATTTTTGTTTTATTTTACTTCAAATTCTGTAAATTACCATTAGTTCTGTAGCTTTCTTCTACTTGTGACATAACATGACTTATCTGTTCATTTTTCTCCCACACCATTCAGCGAAGACATTGATTGGAAGCCTATGTCTCAATGACCATAGGTACATAGAATACATTCTTAGCCTTAAGTATATGTGTAGGTGGTTTTCTGAACGTACAACTGTGATGCATGTTTGCTGTTTGCATGTAGAGTAGTCTTCTGCTTAGAAGTAACAATTTCACACCTACTTTCTTCTTTCAAATTATTCCTGTAAACTTAATCCAGAAGTGAAACTATCAGCTTGCCTAAAGACTAAAGCTGTGTCTGTGAGTGCCTTTACAAATTATTTAAAAAGAATTACTTTGTCCATAGTCTGTTGGTTTCTGACATTAGGAATAAGTTTCAATTTGTGTTACCATGAAAGTGTGGCCATTTGATGTAAATTAAAATAACAACATTAACAGTCATTGTACCATTTTCTAAGTACTTCATGTGTACTTTCACATTATTTTCTGAACAATTTTGTGCTTCCATGTTCCCTAATGTTTTTATTAAGTATGAATTTTAATTCATCAACAGATAGGCAGCTGCTTTATTCTTTGGAATTAAATAATTTTCTTAATATAAAACATGATCTTAAATTTTCCTATCTGTAGTTTGTGTGATGACGGTACTATACAAATGAAATTAGGTGACAGGCTGTGAGAAGGAGAAGAGAAAAAAAAAACTTTTTTATCCCCAAAGCAAAAGGCAAAACATGTGATTGTAATCTTCAAGTCTCTTAAAAATACCTTATGCTGATTGGGTTGTCATTGATGTCCTGACCCAAAGCCCATTAGAAAACTGTAGGAGTCTGTCCAGTATTTTTAATGGCTATTGATTAAACTGTGAGTATAAATGTTTTTGCAGTACTATTTCTGTCTGGTATTCTGAAAATATCTTTCTTGTTGCATTTGTCCTGAACTTCTTCCTTCTTGGGAAATAATATGCAATTGGCAAATTCAAGAGTGTGATTTGAATTATGCTTTTGGTTTGGTTAAAGGCTATTTTTGAAACTGAGGTTGTTCTGTTGCTGCATAATTTGGATATGCTTATACTAATTGCCATGAGCCAACTTGTCTCTTTCACCTGCAGTCTTCAGTGGAGTAAACAGTAAATTCCAAGCTGTAAATGAATATAATCAAATGGCATATATATGTGATGCACATACATGCAAGTACATGCTATGGGCCAACAGTATGACAGAATTCAAAACAGTTAAAAGCATGAAAATAGAGTTCTGCTGATCACTGTAATGAACTTCTGAAGCATTTTTTATTTAAATTTGTGAACTAGAAGCTCATGTTGACATTTAGGGATTTCCTCATGTATCTTTAACTGAAGTAACTGTTCTGCAAGCATAAGTTTCTGAGACAATTCTAGTATTCTGAATTCCTAACCAGTACTAGGAAGCACTACTTCTAACAATTAACACTCAAATAAATTTTACTTCCTTTATTCCAAATGTCCTCTTTGTTAGGAAATATGTTATTACCTGTAAACACCTTATTTTACTTTTTTTTTTAAAGCATCATGTTTTTCTCTTACTAAGATTAGCAATATTTTTGCCAGCAGCATTACCACAATGGCTTTAATAGTTATAGATCCCTTTTTTCTGAAACTTTCCAAGAGTACAATAGGTTATCTCTCAAAGAAAAAAGGATTCTGAATTGGTTATATGCACCACATTGCTTTATGTGCCTTCTTAAATATATTTATAATATAAAACAATTCTATATGGAATGGTATGTATAAATCTCAAGTATCATAGCTTATATCAAAAGAAAACAGCTTCTGTGAGGACAAAACAGTCAGACAATTTGTGTCTCAAAATAACTGACCCAGTAACAACTCCAAACCCACTAATATAGCAGCATCTGGAAATCTGTGAAAAGCCAGATGCTGCTGCAAAAATATCTTCCACAGTTTGATATTCAGTACTGTGACTTACATCCAAAATACAGTTGTAAACAGAATGGAATATACCACCTCCTTACTACTTATCCTCTTCTAATAGAGAAAAACACAATATAATATGAGTTAAGACTTCCAAGAAGCTTGGACGTAGGGAACTAAGAAGCAAAATGAACAACCATAAAAAAACCAAAACGATAATAATTTTAATTATCTTGGTATGTACTTGAGTATCTAACCATTTTTGCATTGATGAATGCCTGTATTACCCTATGACCTTGAATTAATTCTCAGTTTCTCTGAAGTCTCTCATATGAGGACTTCAAAACATATTTGTCAAATTTTCAGAATCCACTGGAAAATGTTTATTATTTATTGTTATATATGAGCATGCTTACTAGACTTTAAAGTTTACTTTCAGTGAAAGCAAACTAATTTCGGCTTACAATATTTAACACTGTTAATCATATCTAAGTAATTAAAATAATTGCTCTGCTTTTGCTCTGTCCCCTTGAAAGTGCTTGCTTTCACTTTTCCAGAGGCAGACTTGACAAGATATACTCTCCGGTCTAGTTTAATTTTCCCTGTCCTGCTTGCTTTTTTTTACTTTATGTTAGATCTTTCTTGTATTGAGTATTCCGATCTGCTGAGAGAGACAGAATGAAGATCACCAGACCACATATCAGCCAGAGAAGAAAAAGGGACTGATCTTAATCATATATTACGTAGAGTGTTTAAGGTAGAAGTGGTTTGGAGTAGTACGAGAAAAAGTAGAATAGGATAAGTAGAATGAGATAAGATATTTAACAGCTGTTTATTGATTAAAAATAATGACTAAGCATAAAAGAATATTAAGCCAATCTTTTCTGAACTCAATTGAACTAAGGGTTCAGACTTAATGATTACATTTCTGTTGTTTACCAAATTTCCATGCACTGAATAACCTTAATAACCTGTGTTTTTGCTCTGTCAGTCAAAAGAAACGATTAAATAATCTTGCTTACTCTAATTCAGAAAAATATATATATATTATGCTGAGTCATATCATAGCATCCCACTTCTGTCTAAAGTGAAAACAGTACAAATGGGCAGTTTCCACGACTCAGCCAAAGGGCTGTTACTAGTTAAGCTTTGACAAACTGTGCAAATGTGTAAGCAGTCAGGTTAGTTCTTGTATGTTCTACAGACCCTCCTGCAGAGAGAGGAAGTGGAGCCAATTCTCAGTGCAGGCACATCAGAAAAGTCACAGTGACATATCCTTAATTTGGTAACCATTAATTCCTAAATTCTTTAAAATATATTAGCATTTATCACAAGCTCAGCTTACACTGAATTATGTCCTACATAGGAAACCTTCAAGCTTAATTGTCTTGTTGTTTCTCAGTATTTTCCCCATCTGTTAGTAGCCACCTGTTATATCCCATGCTGATTCCTGAATAGGGTCTCTAGGAACTGCTGCAATGGAAAAAACAGCGCTCAGTGAGAGCAATTTGTTTTTCCAAGATGCACTGAATAAGTAACTCTCATGCATTCACCTTGTGGGGAAAAAGAATGAAAAATAACAGATTCAAGAGAATACAGATATGAAAGCTGCTTCAAAAGTAATGCCTCCTATTTTATTATGTTGGCACAGTAGATCTGAGGTAGATGTTGGTGTTATGGCAGCAAAGGTTGAACTATCCCACCAATAGTCTGTTACGTTTTGTTCCTGTGTGACAGGTGGAAGCAGAGGGGCAGGCTGATATAACATCATCTGACATGGAAGTGCACATGAAGCAAAGGTGTGGAATTGAATACTTCCATGTGGAGAAAATGGCACCCATTGACATTCATTGATGATTGCTGAATATTTATGTAGACCAAACAGTGGATGTGAACACAGAGAGGCAGTGGGTAGTGTGTTTCAGCAGTGGCAACTGCTATGTGAAAGACAAGTCATGCTCTGGACAGCCATACAGGTTTCTACAAGTACGGTATGCAGTTTCTTGCTCACTGCTAGCAAAAATGCGTAGCTAATGGTGGTCACTATGTTGAAAAGCAGTGTTTTGTAGCTGAGAATTCACTCTATGAAATAGCGTTATTGTGCTCTTTGTTTCTACTGTCGTTTCCATTAAAATAAATAAGAGACATTACTTTTGGAGCAACCTACATACATTCAACGTTTTCTCTGGAGGCCAGGAGGTGTTCACTGCCTTGACTGCCTCACAGATGACCGTAGTTGGTGAAAACAATGCCAAAATCTTGGAAATTAGCCAAAGCTATTTAGTTCCCACTTTAAATCCTTCAAAGACGCCAAATTATGCTCTGGAAAAGAAGGAAAAAAAGGCCCTCATTAAAATGAGTACCCATAATTCACTAACTACCTTTAGATAATCTTGTCCGAAGACAATTCTCAAAGTAGCAATGGTTTAAGTAAATGGTTTGTTTTTTAGTAAAATCCATGTGCTTTCAATGATGAAATGGAAAAACAAGATGTTTTCGGACATTCCTGAAATTTGAGAAAAAAAAGACTGAAATTGACCTCACAAACCCAGCATATGTGGTTACTTTAATCCAAGAGTGAAGCCGAAGAAATGACTTGTCTCTGCATCCTCTGCAATGTGTTGTGACTTAAATGCATAGCTGAGATATGTTTCCCAACCAAGAGCTCAGAAAAAAAACCCTTAGAAAAACCCAACACAGCAGTGCCAAAAACAACTCCCCATCTCCTGTCTGAACCACAGAACCACAGTGAAAGTTCTGTTTACTTGCTTTTATTTTGACATTTTCCTCTTTTGTTAATAATTAAACTGGTTTATCATTTGACCTTACATTTATTTTAGCATTTTTTCCAATTTTGTTGTGACAGAAGTACACACACTAAAAATATAACCACAGTGAACATTTTCTTTAAGACTAGAAAATAAACCCTGTGATTTCTTCCTATCTGTAATTTGGAAAACTCCAAGTAGTGATATAGGAAGAGAGTGCCTGGGCTGAAAATATGATGGGAATAGGATCACCTCGAATTCACTTGGTTCTACAGCCAGTATGGTTAACCTAGAGGTGGAAACAGTGGTGACTGAGTGTGCTGTTACAGGAAAATGAAGTATGGTTCAAGGCCCAGACAAAGGGGACTTTTTGGTTGGTGTGGTTCAGATTCAATTTTAGAATTAGAAGATTCCATAGTTGAAGAGCATGAGTCATCTGCCTCAAGCCAACATTAACATTCAGTAGCCAAACAGGAAGGAACAGGTCTCCCTCTGGTCCTCTTTGAGATTCAGGCCTTGACACGTGCTGTAGTTGCTTATCCCACCTGGCAGTTTTCATAGCTATTTGAGCATACCCCTTGCTTAAGAAAAATTCTGAGGTAGCACTAAACATTGACCTCCCTATATATGGAGTTTGCAAAGTAAATCCATGTGAACAGTCTCAAGTCTTGATTTGGAAAAAATATTGCTTTATACATTTTACATTACATTATGCATTAATACATTTATACATTATACATTTTACAAGCATAAACCATGGTGGATGATTGCAATTATCTAACTAGGTCTCTAAAATTGCACAGAGGCCTTAATAGGCAGGACGCTGTCTAAGTATGTGCTGGGACCCACTGATTATTTCCTACTCTCTGCCCCTACAAGCTGTGGTATGGTTAGGCAACAACCCTATTGCAGCAGACAGCAAAAATGTATGTCATCACTTTTTTTTTTTTTTTTTTTTTTTAAGAAAAAAGAAAGCAGTAGGATTAAAGCTGTTACTCCATCTTGATACTGAGAGGAAAGCACAGTTGTTGAGTATCATGTCATAATACTAATAAAATAGAGGAAAGTCAGTCCTGTACTTCATCATCCTATCCTCCATTGCCAACATGAATTTCATACAACACCATAATGCTTATCATTTAATTATTCCCATGTGTCTGCAAGAGAACTATAGCAACAAAAAGTTATTTCTCCTCCTCTATATTCCTTCTGGGCTGGGTAATCCAAAGTACCTATCTTTATATAATTTTGCAGTCAGTTTCAAATGGGAAAATAACACACATCTCTCAACTTCTCTCTACTTATCTTGCTTTCTAGTATATTACAGTATCAAGAAACAGGCTGTAATAAAAGCTACATACGATGGGTGAGCTTGAGTTTAAGCAGTGTTTTTGTTCTTCTTACTCATCATGCCCATAAATTAGAACAGTCATGCAAAATTTATTTGAACTTAGCCAAGCTTCTTTGGCTTGAAAACTAGTCTGGCAGTACTGTGAGAACAGATATATTTTGTGGTATTTCTGATGCAGCCCCTGCCAGAACCTTGTAGTTCATGAACATTGACAAAAACAACTAAAAATCTTGAACTTGAGGAAAGATTAAAGTCATTTCTTATTATATGCAGATGGCATTACTATTCACTAATCACCATCAGTGAGTAGTAAAAATACAGAGTAGCCAGATTAGTATATATGAAAATCTGAATGTTTCGGAAGCAAAATTTTCAGTTCCTCATTGAAGATCAGCTGAGTTTCCATAGAATAACACTGAAAAAAATTCATTTTCTAACGGGGCCCCAAGTCCCTACTATTAAACCTTGCAAAGCTTTACTTGGAAGTCTCACTAGTCTGTGAGGTCCCTTTTGCCTATCCCTGTGCACTCAATATGGATGATACAGCCACTTGCTTGGTAGCTGTTCCAACTACCTGTAAAATCCCTGTAAAAGAAACTGGTATTTAGCAGTGACATTTTTTTCCTCTCCTGCTGCCATCATGAACTTGTTGGTTTACTTGACTTCTCAAATTTTGGTTTACGTAGGCAATTGCGTGGCGTGAAGATATCAATAAGATGCAGTATTTGAAAAATACTTTGGTACATAAATGAGAAATTTGGCTCATAATATACCCTTTTTTGCCCATTTCCTTAGTGGAAAAAAAAAAAAAAAAAAAAAAAAAAAAAAAAAAAAAAAAAAAGATGTGCTCATTTAAGCAGTAAGACAATATTTTGTAAGTAGGTGGCAAAGAGGACAGTTCAAGTCTTTGCAATAACCTGAGGCTAATATCACAACGATTTGGCAATGATTTGGCTGTGACTTAACTAACATCTTTGGAGAAGGGAAGACTAAATCACAAGCAGATTGAGTTCACAAAGAATGTTTCTAACAATTAATATCCAATTCAAAATTCTAAAACTCTCATCTACACTTAAAGCTAGAACAATAAATCAGTTAATAATATTGTATTGAAGAAGAACTGAAACAAATATTAGCAGAGGGATGAATGATGAGGAAGAATAGACAAGGACACAGCAGCCATTGAAAAAGAATAAAGTATTCCAAGTCCTGAATGGAGCTAGGGATAAATCTATAAAAGTGACTGAAATAAAAATCCAAAGAAAGTAACCAGAGAGACCTAAAAAATATTTTTATCAGCAATAGAGGCCTAACAGAAAATGGGGCAGGGTGTAAGATGTTATGTTTAAGGGGCATGAAGACAGTTAAGCAACAAGATTGTTTTTAGTATCAGTCTTCAGCAAGATGATGAGCTCTTAATGAGTCCTTGAGCATTTTTTTGCAAGTATTTAGCATGAGACATTGTCAGAGATGAGGAGAGAGTATGAGAACACTGCAGTTGCAACAGTTTTATTAAGCACGCTCATGCTTAAGTGTTGAGGAGAACAGGTTGATTCTGAATCGTTCCTGGCTTGCTTTACATTGTGACTATGAAGGTTTGGCATATCTCAGGCTAGAACACGTATGTTGTCAGAACTGCTTTAAGGCATGACTGTTCCCTAAGAATCCCTCAAGCAAACAGCTTTCAGTCACCCGTTTTATCTGCTCATATTCCCTCCTGAAGGATAGAGTACCTTCTTTTCTTGCAAATATTCCGTATGTATTCCTTATCTTTACAGAACAAAAATGGAAGCTGGGAACTGCTGAACTCTGTAAAATTGTTTTCCATTACTGCCACTAAATATCTTTTATTTTCAATTTCTATGCATTCTGATTTGGACTTTTTTTTTTCCAGCTCTCAGATTCTTAAGAGCACGGCAGTTTAATTAGTCCCTATAGTTAAAGCGTTATGACGGTTGAATAATTGTATTAACCTTAATTTTACTATCCAAAGATGTTGTTTAACCCTCAATATACTTACTGCTTTCTGTCATTTTGGAGGCATATGATTTTATTTTGTTTTTTTTACCTTCTAACATACTATTTACATTGTGTGCTAACAGTATTCTCAGTGGCCATTTATTTTTTTTTTTATAGTTAGTTGTTAGCAACATATTTTACAAAGCCAAAAGGTCTTTTGTTTACTTTGATTGTGGACTGACATACAGAACAAATGTGTAATCATAGCCTTTTATACCAGCATTAAAATACACAAAGCCAGAAGTCAGTAACAATGCCAAACTCAAAGATGAACACAAGCATCTTTCTTTGTCAGATACATCTCTATTACATCATTCACTCAAGCATTACCTTAGTTTAACTCTACAAAATGCTGTATAATATGGAAAGCCATGACCTCACACACCTTTTAGTACTACATGACTATATCCTTGAATATTTTTATGCTACATGCTTATAATTTAACCTGGCAGGCAGCTTTTGCTCATTCCCCTTCAAATTGAAGAAGAAAGAGAATTGGAAACAAAATAGAACTCCTAGACCAAAATAAAAGTTATTTACTAAGGCAGAAAAATAGCAACATACATATAGCTGCAGTGCAATTACTCATCACCTGCTGATCATCAGCAAGCTATCAACACAACCACACAGTCAAACTACCAGCAAGATAAGACCTTATCACCTGCCAACCAACACCCAACAACACCCTCCAAGCAGCAACTGCCCATAGCCTTCTCTCATAGCTTAATTTTAGCCTTCTACATGGTGTCATGTGGCATAGAATAACACCTGGCCTCATTCAGGCACTTATCCTGATCCTGCCCCACTCCTGCTGCCACATCATAAAGGCAGCAGCTCTTTGTTTCTGCCTGGTCTGATTTGTCTCTGTGTGTCCTTCTGTTACTCAGCAAGAGTTAAAACACAGGGGTGGTTGTGTGGTGTTTTGTTTGTTTTTTTTTTTTTTTTTTTTTTTTTTTTTTTTTTTTTTTTTTTTAAATATAATGAATGGTATTGTAAAAGTGCTAGTGAGTTGTTGCTATGAGTCACATAGCCTTCTCTATAATTCATCAGAAAGTTATGGGGATTCCTATGCTTTTATGATCAAGTGCAGTAGTGTAAGGTGAGAATTTCTCTTTATGAGACTGGAAAGTTGCACTAAGGTGAATAATGTTCACTTCATATGGAAGCAACCACTTTTGGAGGGAACAAAAGTTTTGCAGAAGAGTATAAAAGCTAAAGGAAAGTCTTTTCTGTTCAATGAGTTCTTTTAAGGAAATAAAAGCTATAGTAGATAATTAGCATAAGTACTTACAGTGTGTTAATGCAGTTTTAAACCCTTCTGTTAAAATTGCTCAAGGTTTATATTTTTAGTTACTTTTCACGAAAATGATAGATAAACTAGTTACGCATCAGAAATATTAAGATATAGGAAGAACATGGTGATAATTAAGTTTCAATGGGGAAAAAGAAAACATAAAGGTACCAATGGGGTAGTTACAGCAATTAGTTGTTTATCTGCAAGAAACTGAGAGATGAATTAACAGAAGTCATTGCTGAGATATAAAAACTAAGGCAAGAAGGATTGAAAAAATCAGGATGCTTTGCTGACTTGCTCAATTTGCAGAACTAAGAAGATGAAAATAATATCATCAGTGTTCAGTGGAAGGAAATACTAAGCTTCTCTGATATTGATGAAACTTAAATTATATTGAATGTGATTAAATTTCCAATTAGAAAATGATAAGTTTCTTTATGGACATCTCAATGAGATAGTGTCTTCAAAACAGTAACAAAATAAAAAGGGGATAAAAACAAAACGCAAGATATTGGAAAACTAGAAACTATCAATTTTAAGTTACCAAAAGAGTAACTAGGAAAGAGCAAGAAGGTATATAATTTCTACAGGATAGGTAAGTAGAAAGAGAGTGATGCAAGGAAATGATTATAAGGAGTAATACTAAAATACAGAGTAATAAAATTGAGGTATTACTTAATTGCTATGTATGCAGTTGTACAGTGCTATTTTATCTCTTCCTTCTCCCCAAAAGAAAAGGTTTAATAGAATAAATAAAAAAAGAACTTATTCCAACTGATTAAATTTAATTTTCTATTGTATTTTATCAGCTGAGTAGATTTAGCACTGCTTTTGAGAAAAAAATTGCTTAGGGTTATAAATAAAAGCTTTTTTGTGTATGCATTAGAAGTATTTCTACAGCATAAATATATATTTATTATAGATACTAATTCCTGTGTTTAGGTAATAAGTAGATTGGTGTTTGTTTTAGACTGGCAAGTCTAACATAAAGTAAACTATAAATCTGTATCTATGTTCTGCTGTGTGAAGTATCACTAAGCACAGAATAAGGAATAAGAATTCTTAGTTTTATTGTGGTAGTATTTATGTTTCTCCACAGAAGAAATGGAGGAACTTCAAGGATGCAGGGCAAGTTTTGTACTTTCTGCATTTAAAGCTCATTAAAGTATAGCTTTTCCTATGCCAAGCCCTTTTAAGCACCATTTACTTTTAGAGTTCAGAGAATTAATTCTTCCCCAAAGCATTCAGGTTCAATTTATGTGTTTGAATTTGGTGAGTTTATCAAATTCAGTAACAGTTATAAAGTTCCACATGGTTTTGAGTCAAAACAATACAAAATTATGTAGCCATATAGTTTGGATTTTAAAATGATAAATACCTTCCAGGCTTTCTTAAACATTCGTGAGTGTTTGTATTACCCTTTTCTGAATGCCAAGTTTATAATAGATCTGTTTTGTTGCAAACATTTCAGACAGTTTGAACAGCCAAAACAGAAAGCATTTCAGGTTTTCCAGCCACATAATTTATTTTTTTAACAGTGATTGTTTAGCTTTAGGAATGTTTTGTTTGCAAGTACAAAGAATGTTCCAGTAGTAACAGATCCTAGGAGGAACTGGCTGCTCCTCTGAAATCCTGCTATGAGATATGAAAAGCCAAAACATGCACCCCCTCCAAGCAGTACAGTAGAATTTTTAGTGATATCCAGTGTCAAATGACTGGCGGTGGTATCTGGCCTGTCCAGCCACTACCAGTGATGCTGTGTCATGGTTACAGGCACTGCCCACCTGGCATATTCTCCTGTCTCTCATGTGCATCCCTGGGAAATCCTTGGAAAAAGCGTAACTGAGGAGAGGCTAACATAATGCTTGGTTAACACACATATATTAATACAGTTATATTTACTATGGTTAAAGTATTATTTTTTTAACAAAGATCTACTTTAGAAAAATAACTTCAGATTGTTAATTTTTTAGTTGAAAATTCTTTTTAGTTATTTTTTCTTTTCCTTGTTTTCATTTTCTTTCCTTTCTTGTCATTTTTGATTCTTTTGAGGTTTTCCTTTTGCTTCTTTAGCTTTTTTGTTCACTTGTATTTTTTTCATTCCTTTTTTCCCATTTTCTTTTTTTGTCTCCTTTTTTTATTATTCAGCTGTATTTTCAATTAAGAAGTCATATCTTACCAATATAAGTGCACAATCCACAGTAATCCCGTTTCTTATTTTAGCTTTTTAGTACAAATACAAAAATCTCAAATATGCCAGTATGAACCAGTCCAAATTCAGAAAGATTGGAATGAAAACTGCAGTGTCACATATGCTCACTTTCAACAAGGATAACAAGGAAATAGCTGTATTATATCCTTCTTACAGGTGTTACAGACAGTCAAATAAGAGGATGGGTATACATTTGTTTTATTTTGTAAGCTAAGTAAACTCCTTTCTTGGCTTTGCTAACCCAAATCTTTTATTCATTTGTCATCCTTTAATTTGTCTTTTCTTCTAAACGGTAATATTTATTTTTGCCTTAATTTGTTTGAAATTAATAATTAACTGTGAAATTTCTTTTGAATGAGTCTCGGCAGTTGTGGCTTTCCCTATTACCATCCTTAGTTTCTCTTTTTATTTACAGTAAATCATAAATGAATTAAATTACTATGAAATAAACTTGCCAACTGTACTTAGCAAGTTACATTGCATATTATCGTTATGAAGTAAAAAATTAAAGACAAGTATCCTTATTTTTTTGTTATTTACTGATCATTTACTTACAAATTTTACTATACTTATACTTATTTACTTACAAATATGTGTATGACAGTGCAGGTGGTAACTATACCTTGTCTGGCTCTTGTAATTGGTGCTAGGGATGTGAATAATAACATAACCATTACAGTTCTGGCAGAAAGAAGTAACTAAGTCTGTGAGGGCTCATGGGGTTTGTATGTTTGTGTGAGAGACATAATTAGTACATTTTTAAGATTACTGATCAAACCAGGTGAAGGTTATTTAAGACATTTGTGCTAGAGTTTAGCAGCAACGCCTATGGTCTAGACTGCATAGTTGAACCCTGAAGAAGAAACCATATATTAGTGCTGTCAGCTCTGAAATTCTACTTAGTGAAATATCCCCAAAACCTGCTGAGGAATTAGTCATTAATATCAATGGTCATCAAATCCTTTGACTACTTTTGCGCATAAAGCAAGACAAAATACAGTGAACTGGTTTTTTTAATCATCTTGGTGGGGATAGTAATTGTTAGAAATTCAATGAGCACATCAAAAGTCATTCTAATAAAGTTTAAAACCCATATTAACACCATCTTTGGAAATGCTTTGTTGGGAGAAAATAAATAAAACAACAAAAATAAGTCAGAATTACAAAATAGTTTAATAGCCCATACAGAACATTATAGGGTGTTGTTTGAGTAGTTAATTTCTGCTTAGCAAAGAATATGTTCAGCAGTTTCATAAACTTTGTGGCAAATATGGGATAGAAAAATTTGTTTTAAACTGTTGCTAAAAAAATCATGCTCATCATAATCAGATTTTTTTTTACTGTTCCTAGGATTAAAGTATTCCTTTCTATTTCTAGCTGTATGCCAAAAAATAGCATTGCTTCAAAGTGATGTCTAAAAAAGTGCTTACTAATATTTTCCTGGGGTTTATCAGAATAAAGTGGATATTTAGGCAAGTCTTCATTTTGTGTATTTCAGTGTTGACTTGATGTCTCAGTGGCTATTGCTACATTATTTATGTTTACACCCACCACAGGAATGAAGTAGGAATATTCCAAGGGCTCAGAAAAATAATTCCCAATGGAGGAGGTCCACATGCTTCAATGGCTGCTGGCTCACAGTCTGGGAGTACACTGATCCAGAGGAACGAGATAGTATTCACCACAAGAATAAGGAAACATTCCTACACAAGTCATTTCACCCTTGCATTATTTTGAATGCAACTAAGTACAAAACCCATTTGTTTTGCAGGTAAACTATTTTTGACAAGCGGTCCTCCTAAATTTAATTTTAAGATTTTAAGTCTATGGTCAGGTCAGATGTGGCTTTACTGTTCCACAAGACACATTCCTGGATTCACAGGAAGAAAGCTAACAATCAAGGCATAAGCTTAAGACATAACTTCATTCATTTAACTTCAATGAGAACAACCAATAATAGCCTGTATGGTGCAGCTCATGATTTTTTCCTTAAATATTTCCACAGGCTGCTGAATTCCCTGTCACTCCATAGCTGATTCCTGTAACTGATGCTCTCTCTCCTATTTCTTTCTCATGATTGATATCTGAGCTGAGGAAACAAGGAAAAAGGCTTTCTTGGCATTATTCTACACACTGGGAACCTCAGACTCGTTCCTTGTTTTCTTTAGGGACTGTTTTTCACCTGGGCTTGCGCTACTAATTTCAAATTGTTATGGAAAAAGATGTTTATGTAACAAGTGCATACTGAACACCTATGGTTTGCAAAGAGCTGTGTTCATGTGTCTGAAAGAAAATACGTCCTTCTGTCTGTCAGGGAGAGGCAATTACTGAAATTGAGAAAAGACCTAAAGACCCCACATTACATGAGCAGGCTTTTTGAAAGAGTGTGAAGCTGGAAAAAAGTGTCTTACACACACTGTATCCCATGTGGATACACCAGTGGTTTAAAATCTGTTTCCTGGTACTGTGTCTATGCAGCCTATTTCCATCATCAGACAAGAAGGAAAAGAGTCACCTTGAGAAAAGGACATTACCAACTTTGTCAGGAATTATAACAGTATTATAAAGGAAAGCATTGCAATAATTTGTCTTGAAATGGGACATGGAAGTCTTACCACATTATCAGCATATAAATGTCAAATTGTGAGATGTGTAATTCTCAGATCAACGATCAGTGCTAAGCAATAATCAGTGATGAGCCCATTTAAACTATGCAGTTTTTGTCACCAGTCCAGTAAAACATCCAATCAAACTAAAATCCATTGTTTTATTAGGCCTCTGATTTATCTGTAAAACAATGTTTAATAATTCTCACTTCACATTAGTTCCTTTTATTTTCTTTTCCCTGTGGGAGGGAAAAATAAAAAAAAAATCACTAGACTACTTCTTTCACTGGCTGATGAATGGTTGGGATGTGCCCACCTGTTTCTTAGATCCAGAAATGCAGACTGCTTGATAACATGTTAGGTCTGATATTTCTCTCAATATTGTCAAATTAAAGCCAGAATAATTACATTTTTATAATTTAAGACTTGCTTCCATGCATAATAAAAGGGAAATGAGTCTGCTAATTGATGCCATTAGGCCTATTCCAAAGCATGATATAAAGCAAAAGAGTGTTTTAATTGATGTCACTCACTTTGGGATCAAGCCCAAAGAGCCATTTTCACTTCAAGTATATCATTATTTGTTTCTATAATTTAGGTAATAATCAGAAAAAATACTGTGTTTGCAGCTTACTCTCTTCAAGCTGCTATTGATTACAGTAACTAGTAATTTGCCAAAACTATCTTGTTTTTTTCTTGACGAAGTCCAGGAAATGTGCTAATTAAGGTGATAACCTTAGGTTACTTCAAAAGAATAGTAATTACTCACTAAAAGTAATATTGCAGAAAGCAGTCAAAAGTAAAGTGAACGTTTCAGATTTGAATAATAATATGAACTGTATTCCTGAATTCACATTCAGACTTGCAGTGTTTACAAATAAATGCAACTGTGAAATCAATTCATTATAGTTTAAACTGAGAACTGAGTAGGAGCTGTGAGAAGAAGGAGATGGGAGGTAGATTTGAATATTTGTTCCTGATCAGACAAGAATTAAATTGAGGATGAATGCATCAAGTTCTTCTACAAGTGCATGGTTGTATCACAAATCAGGAAAAACTCTGTCATGATCTCTTATCAGTTCTTCTTACTTGTTCTTAAGAATCAGATTTGAGGTACTAACGTTAATGCAAGGTACTACAGAGTAATTAAAAGATCTAAAGAATAGATCTTTTAGAGTAAAATTACTTTGATAAAGGGGTACATTGCTTTTAGAGAAACACGTGAGAGGATGAAGGAACTGGCAGGAACAAGTCAATTGTGACATATCATACCAATTCTGGTACAAATTTAATTACAGTGTAAAATAATTTTTGGGATTTTTTCACTGTCTGCTCTTTGCTTATCATTTATTACTCTTGTGCAGCTGAAATGGGAAGAATATATTTGCCTAATTTAAATACCTCATTTTTATACTAGATTGCTACCTCTATGAAGGCTGCTCTGAAAGTAATGCCTCCTATTTTATTTTATGCTGGCCCTTGGCATCAGAGCTAGATGTTGGTTGTATGGCAGTAGAAGTTGAACCTTCCCACCAGTATTCCATTACATCTTGTTTCCATGTGACAGACGGTGTCCCTTGCTCAGTTAACAAATCATAGGGCAACACAGCCAAAAATAACTTGTTCAAATGCAATATGGCACATTATCTGAAATCAAAAGAGGCAGCCTTTGTCTACAGAATGACTCTTCTGAAGAATAATGGATTAGAAAATGATTTATAAATCGTAGGTAAACACTCAAAAAATAGATTCTCAGAGCAAAAATGTACCACTGGGAAAACAATTTGATTCTATGCAAAGCATTGCTAGCAGTGGTATCAAAAAACTGTGAACAATTGTGCAGTTTTTGTTTCTGTAATTCAGTGAAAAATATATACTGAGAACCATCAGAGAAATGATCACTAGGCCGAAGAAAAACTTCTTTAGGATTTGTGCTTAAAGGTCTCAGCATTCAGCTGTTCATTTGACCTGGTTCTGAGTCTCTGATCCACTATTGCTATGTCTATACTCAGAGGAGTAAGGAAACAGAACATTCTGACTTGCATTCAAACCACTCTTAATATCTGTATTTAGAAAGTAACTGCAAATAACTGTTGTGCTTCAAGGCATCAAGGGCACCAACTGACCACCCAAGTCTTCTCTCAGTCTCTCTACCTCTTTCTAATTTTCTGCTGTGGAATATTGTATATTTGCTACAGATAGAAAAGAGAATGGAAAGAAAACTGGCCAAGCTGGTACCAGTTCATCTACTTCTAGGTATCTAAATCATATGGTCAGAATCAAATTAATCACCAGATCAAACTAGGTCTTAAAAATAGTTTAGCAGGAGTCCATAAAGTGTTATTTTTCACCTTCTAATGCAATGTGGATCTCAGACTATTAAGTGGGATCACCCTGGAATAAGATATCAATTCCAAGGGGGAATGGTGGTGGTTGTCCTGAGACATAAAGTAAACCTGTAGTTTACATAAAGGTTCAGATGATTTAGGTTTCCCTCTGATCTCAAACATTGTGAAAATATTAATCCAACTACAGTACATGCTTTTAGATATAGACATTTTAGTTTTTAAGTCTAGAATAGCTCTCTGGAATGTGTAAAAAGTATGAGATTTCAAATTTATCTCTTTTCAGAGATGTAAATCTTACTTAGGTAATCTGCATTTGCATTTTTGTTTTGTACCCCAGACCTTATTTGTTATTTAATCGCCAAACATCAGAAGGAAGCACAGTTCTATAAAGCCATGTGGTGATGAATAAAGCTCCTAATGGAGTTATAAATTGAGGCTAATTGGTTTACATGATTGTTATTAAGTCCCATTTCAGCTGGTTAATGGAATTTTGTTTGGCAGGGGAACAGAGCTAATGTTATCAGATAATTTTCTTTGAAAATGGCTTAAATTTCAATCTTTCAGATCCTCCAGTTCTAAGTACATCAGGACCACACCCCCCAGAAATCCTTACAGCATATCAACACAACAAAATTACAATGTTATCAATAAGGTGGCTTTGATATTTCAGTGCATTTTCATACCCTATCCTCATGTCTTAAGTTTCCTCCAAAAATGGCCAAAGCATTTCAATCAGTGAAATACTACAGCAGAGACTTTAATCCCACCTCACAATTGCTTGAATGGTTTCAAATGTCACATAATGAACAAATAAATTGACTTTCATGAAAACCAGATTTGGCAGGAATGCATGAGTGCCTAGTTAAATAAGCAAACTGGGGCTTAGGGGTACTTCTACCCAATTTGTTGTTTTTCAAGTGTAATAGTTCCTAAATTAGTCTTGAAACATGGATTGGTTTGAAACTTGAAATCAATATCCATGTGTGATTTGGAAGTTGATGGCTTGCCTGATCATATTAAGGCTTTGAGGACTTTTAAAAAGTTATCATTATAATCCAATGATACAAAAACATGTTGTCAAGTATTATATCCATACAACAATTTGTCTACATCGGTTACTGTGGTTTACCTTAACCTTTGTAAGGAAGAAAAAGAGCACCATGCTGAAGATTAAGTAGAGTTCAAAGTTCACGAAGATTAACAATACTAACACGGGATTCCATATTCATAACCCTTACCAGACCTGGGTACCCTTATTGACAATAAGCTGAATGTGAGCCAGAAATGTACGCTTGCAGCCTATAAGGCCAACTGTATCCTGGGCTGCATCAAGAGAGATGGCCAGCAGGGAGAGGGTGGTAATTGTCCCTGTCTGTTCCACCCTCTACTCCCTGTGCACTCTCTCCTCCTGCTTTCTGCACAAATACCTCTTGCTTTCATTCAGAAGCTGCAGGCGATATTTCCCACCAAGGCCCTTCAGCCAACTTACCTATTTTTCACCAGATGCCAGACATTTTGCTAGTTGCTGCAAAGCATGTGCATTTTAAATTTTGCAGACATGGTAACTGAAATCTCCTTATGTGGAAGATCATGTCTTTTAATGTGATTCTGCACTCCCATTGGAGGAAACCAGAAGAGGAATATCTGTTTGTTGTCCTCAGCTCTGGAACTTGTTTCTAGTCTTTGTTCATTTGTTTGTTTCTTTGGTGAACCTGGCAAGCATCTGAGTAGTTCTTCCCCCCTCTCCACCTCCCCGCCTTCCCCCAGGGACTTGAGTTAAGGGTGAGATTGAAAAATACAGGGATTACATTACTGTAAAATGACAGTTCTTGAGCACAGTACAGCACCATTTATTGAGTCAACAGTAGTTTAAAATTTGTTTTATTTTTAACATTTCATGTCTCTTTTTTAAAAGCACTTAATGTAAATGTTGAAAATTGTTATAAATTCTGTCATGGTTTTATGACTTTTGTTATCGGTATTCCACATCACAACATGTAGTGCACGGGGAGTTGAAGAGTTAATGCTCCTGTTCCGTGGATTGTCAATAGTTTCAGGTATACCTGTCTCAGAAGAGAAGAAGAAATGCATATCCCAGATGACTGTTCACTGTTCTGTTTCCGTTTTGCGTTCAGAGGGAAAGATAAAACTGTTCGCAGGTGTTATGGTTTGACAGCAGGTCAGGAGATGTCCCTTTTTCCTTTCTGCTCATCTCTGCAGCGCCTCACCTTCAGCAATAGAGTAAGGCCTTCAGTTTCTGGACAATCTCTGTCTCATTTAATTTGATTTATTAGCCTCAATTTTAATTATATTGTATTACACTCTGTTATCTTGCATTCTGATATTATATTTAGTAAATTATCTTTCATCCTCAGATCGTTGCCACTTTTTGTTTTTAGGTCCATCTCCCTACCTAGAGCGTCTCATGCACGGACTCAGATGTGAGTGATCCAAATCATTTATTACAAGTTCTCACATCACTTATATCCCCTCACAAGTTTTCTTTCTCGAGCTTTCCCATCCACCCCTACATGTCAACAAAACATTCTACAAACACTCTTCAATCGTTCATGCGGATGCTTATCCAATCAGAGCCATAGCCGTTCTTTCTTATTCTGGAGGTGTCCTTGGTTCTCATGCTGTTTATCTTACTACACAGCTGCTGCTCTGAATAGTTTTTCTTGTATTCCCACACCTACCCTTTCCCTTTTCCCCCTTTCCCATGGGTCCCTCTGCCCCATTAGTCATGGAATCAGGCCAAACTGGCCTGTAAACTGTTGACAAATTCAAATGAAAAAAATAATTTTTTTTCAAATGTTAAGCTTGTTTCTTCCCTTTATAGCAAGCAGAAACTTCTTATTAGCATTTGTCCCTCCTTTCCTTGACTTCTGTGCTGAAGAGTATTTCCTATTTCATCTCTGTGCTTCTGGATTTTTACTGTTTCTCTAGTTTCATTGCATACTCAGTTGGTACTTCTCTACATTAAAAATATTAAATTCAGATGAAAAATTTTATTTTGAATTACTACTTAAAGAACTGGTTTATGCCTTGAATATCCTTCTGTTTATAAGCAGAGAGAAAGATAAAAGCAGTGGGGCACACGTAAGTATGAATTAGTAGAGTGGGACTGCACTCTTGGGGTTTCTCTTCATTTCCATTTCTTGTGTTTAATTTTTTGGAAGGACAACCTTCCATTGCTAAGAAATCAACCACCATCCTTTCCCATTTCCTTCTGCCTTGATCAGAGATGGGAGTTGTTTAAAACATTATTTAAAGGTACAAATATCTCATAAATATTGCAGCCCTGCTTGGATCACCTATTTTAATCATTATTCCTTTTGCTCTGTTAGAGAATTCTTATTTTCAAATAAAAGTACTGAAATAGAATGTTTCACAGTACTCATCTGTCTTTTCTTCTGCCTTTCTCTGCTAAGTTGCTAGAAGTGCCTGACTTCTGGCTGGGAAGATTTCTGATCTAGCTAGTAAGAAACGATATCACTACAGAAAATTTATATGAATAGATTGGACCTTCTTTAATCTTCCTTGCATGCAGAGCTCACTATTGTTAGTCAGGTGTTACCACAAATGAAACCAGCCAGTTTGGCCCACCCCAAGTGGATTGAAATTACTGAGTTGCTAACATGCAAGGATGATATTTAACGTAGCAGGGAGTCAAACAGATTAGAACTGCTTATTTAGGAAAAAACTGAGTCAGGCTGACTCTGACTGAAAAGTGCGGGTTGAGTTTGGATATCTAAGAATGTCTGGCAAACAGGATGGGTTTTGGAATAAAGCAGGAAACTTCCTGACATGTCATTAATGGGAATACTGCCAATCATCCACACCCACATCTCTTTTAAGTGTATTTGAAATACGTGGAAACATCTCTTTTATTTAGTCCCCAACAAAAATGATTAAGGGACTCTTTCCTGCAATCCTCGTAACTCTAAGGGGAAAGAATGTCCTCCAGTAAATTCACTGCACTATGCCAGTGTGATCAGCCTCTAGAAGGAGAAAGGGTTGGGGGTGGGTAGACAGCCCATGATCTCAACTGACAAGTGCAACTTAAACTTTAAAATATGATGAACAGACAATCCTGGATTAAGCACAGTGGTGACTTGCCTGTTCCCATATTTTCCTGCTGTCGTGATCTTACATGTTATACCATGGCAGCCATGGAAATCAATTACAACTGGAAATGACAACTCTTCCAGTAATGCATATCGCCATTGTTTAAAAGATGCAAAAAGCATTCCACAAGTAGCATACAATTGCTTGCCTCATCACTGCAGCCTCCACAGAGAAAGAAAGAAAAAAGCATTTCTACTATGCATACAATTAAGCGCATGAGAATCAAGCATGAGTACTCATAATCTAGCATTTCAAAATGCTAACTATATTGTGAGTCACATGCATGCTCACATGTTACATTCAGACAAACGAACAAAACAGCAAGACACAAAACCTCATAGTAATATAAGACACAAAATACTCATTTTAATGTGGAACATATTCAAGAAATTGGGGAGATAAAATCAGTTGCAAATATCAATCTCATTTTTGCATTTTTGAATTTATAAAAGGGACAGCCAAGCATAGTGTATTTCTTATACAGTGTACCAGACATGATCTACTTCATGTCTGGCTTTCAGAACTCTTGAATATAAAGTTATGAATAAAGCTGAACAATATTTTTTATGAAGATTATCTTGCAAATTGTACCATTTGAATACTATGATTTGCAAACTTTCTGAATTTTATTACAATTTCATTAGTTTAGGAGTAGATAAATTGACAAAATTTATTATTTTATTTGCTGAGCTATTTTTTTCTCCAAAACAGAGATTATTTTTACTCAAAATTAGATACATATTTATTTGAAAATTAATCTGTACTCTCAGAAAAATAGAGTTACTTTTGCTTCAAGCTGCTGAAAATCTTAGGGAAAAAATCAGAAGAAACCAGGTGCAATTCGAAGTCAACCTAAAGAAAATCCTGAAATCCAACAGTTTTCTATTTAATTTCTATACTTTGGACATTTTCGGTAGTTGATCTTAAACAAATTTGATAGGCAACCTTCTTTTCCCATTTCATAATATGACACACTTTATCAAGGAATGCAACCTTCTTTTCCCATTTCATAATATGACACACTTTATCAAGGAATGCCTTGTCCACTTTGTTGCTCTACTCTAAGGCAGCAGAGCTAGAAGGGGATTAGAATTTTTCAGAGTGACAGGATTAGAATATGTAATTTATAGTTTGCCCTTCTACTCCCACAGAAGAATATCAAGGCTGCAGTGAACCTCTGTCACATATAATATTTTAAATAAATATACTTCTCTCCCTTTGGCATCTCTTCAAGCTATGGTTTCCAGACCAGATATCCATTATAAGCCATGAAAATTAAATAAATGTATTATGTCTCACCAGTGGTTTTCACCATATGTTCTCAGGGGCACTTTCTGCTTTTGATGGTTGTTTATCAAGCTCTCTGATCCAGAATCCAAAAGGTCAAGTAGTCAAAACTATACTCCTCCATTTGCAAATAAACAGAAGGATTTCATCTGTTGACACCACAGGTGCCCCACAGTTCTGTTTCTCTCTTACCTACCCCAGAACAACAACTTCTAGGGTTTTTTTTGTGTGTTTGTATGTAAAGTTTCTGAAAATAAATAAACAAAAAGCTTCCTCTGCATCTTCACCGAAACATAGTTGCATAAGGATTGAGGGCCGCAATTCTGCCTTGCTATGTAACACACACTTTTACATTTCCCTTCCCAGTTCCTGGAAGATGAGAGCAATGTATTTCTCAGGAAAAACCTGGAGAGACCAACGTGCCATTAACTGCAACAGCTGCTTTAGTGCTAGGGGATTGATTAGGTGAGAGGTGCCTGCTAGGATCATCTGGTCAGGCTACTCTCAAGTCTGTAGAACAAGGTGAAAATTCCAGCCTTGGAGAAAAAGCTTTTTGTGAATGTCAGCAACAGAGAACCAGTCTCAGTCCTCAATAAATGAACAAATGTAGAATGCTCATGACTACTGTCTAAGGAAGTCTGGCTTTTAAGGCAATACTTCCCATATAGCATCTTTGGTGTAGCTCTATTTCCCTTTTATTTTTTCTGATTTCCTACATGTTATTTTGCAATACTTTGTAATCAATTGTTTTCTGTGATTACTCTATAAAAACAAAGACTAGACTTAGGAGTGAATGTTATAGAAGATTTTTCTGAGCAACTCTGTACAGAACCTAATTAGAATTGCAGCTCATTTGTTCCTCCTAGGTTGAAATTTCAAGTTGCTTCTCTAAATATGTATGGAGAAATTGTAACAAGAGAGAAAAAAAAAAAAAAAAAAAGTTTGAGCCTGAAGCAGCATGCAGGCGAGATTGTCTAACTGTAGAGGAAGGCTTACATTACAAGTTACCACAAAGGTTGAAACAGTGCCCAGAACCTTCCAGTACTGCATCTCCTGCACCACCACCAACAGATCGGTTATTCCGTCCTTCCCAAGGAGGAATCCAAGATCTGTTGCAGAACAAGCTCTAGTATCACACTCCATTTAGTAAAGAGTTTCCCTATGCTTGGACAGATCGATTCTAAACTACTGAGTCCCATTAGGATTGACTTAATTGCATCACTTTGTATATCTATAAATCTTTATCCTATTTTCTCTTTGTGAATGAGAAATGGAAACTGGGGATAGATTATGGCAAAATATACCAAATAATTTGAAAATCCCCCTGGAGTTAATAACATTTTTGCCTGGTACTCGTTCTGCTCTTTTGAGGATGATTTCCCCTCCCCATCTCAAAATAAATGGAGTATATTGCATTGTATATATTAATCTACTATAATACAAATGACCTGAAAGATATCCGCAGACACGTTCACAAACCAACAGGAAACCAGAACTAGCTTAACAAGGAAGTTCTTTGATTTGGGAGTAATAAGTAAAAGAAAGCATAAAATCTAGAATATTAAGTCAGATCACAGATCCATTTAGCCTAGTATTCTTTCTCTTACAGTGTCCAGGAGCAAATGATTAAGGAAAATGTATTACAAGCAGGAAATAAAACTACTCCTTACGACTGTTGCTAGTACTTCAGGTAATCATTCATTTAAGAACTTCTTGAGTTAGTGTTTGCATCCAGGCCATTATATTAAATATCCCTGGTACACTTCTGTACCATAGTTTTCTTTAGCATCTTTTAAAATTAATTTGACTTTTGCCATTTGTATTATCTCACAGGAAGAGATTCCCCAACATAATGACCATTCTTTCCCACTCCTTTGCTATCCCCTACATCAGTTCAGATTCTGATTTCTGAAGAGTACAGGAAGTAAATCACTGTGTTAACTTTAAACTATCTACCTTGGATTCCAGCAACAGTCCCTATGGCAGCATAAATCTGTAAGCTAGCTTGCCCTTTCTCTTGTTCTTCCTATTTTTCATTCCTTCTGACTTTTTTTTCTCATTATCCAACTTTAAATAAAATGATTATTGAAAAAAGTCAATTTTTTTTGTAATAGAATTACACAAAATATGATTGTGGCTGGGAATGTGGCCCATTCAGCTTATTTTTAAATGGTGGGAACAACTAAAAGAAACATACATTTTTATTCAGAGTCTGTTTCTTGGGTTTAATAAGTAAAATCCTTTTATTCAACAAGTGTTTTGTGAACAAGCTAAATCTCAAAGCATGAGATTAGTGAATATTTCTTGTAAATCCACTAATATCCAGAAATCCTTTCTCTTTTCAAAATATTTTGAGAACTGCGTAATTTCCACAGCAAATTATGCAAATGTGCTGTACAAGCTCTCCAGCACAGCTCAGTCAGTACAAATCCTGACCTTCCAATGCTCCTGCTGTTCCTGCTCTGGGCTTTTCTTCATCAGGCTGCCAGTCATATGTTACACTGCCAAATTTTGCAATGTGGATAAGTGTCCACTAGAAGCCAAGATAATATCAATGAGCATATTTAAACAAGGGGACTAAAAAAAAGATTCAAAAATCTGTATGCAGAAATCTTTACTGAATTTATCCAAAAGTAGCTAAGCTTGAGGAAGATAAAACCTGTAGGTGTGTAATGTGAAAGTTAGACCTGATAGATTATTGATCTAGACGAGACCATTAGGATGATGAAAAATTTTAAAGTTTTTAGCTCCTTATCAACTGCAATTAAAAAAAAAAAAAGTGATATAGGAATACATTTTAATTTCAACTACAAATACAGAGTGTCTGGATCATTTATATCCTGTACTGTATCATACATTTCTTCATACTGTCACACCTGAGGATGAAATTGGCCATTAATCCTCAGATATTAGCAATGCATCTTCATAACTGTTGTATTTTGAAAGAATATATATATACATATATATATATTTTCAGTCATGGATTTATCTGTGCTATCCTAGGTAGATAACCGGGGCACTGTAATCATTCAATAAAAATTATAACAGCTGTACAGAAAAAAGGCTGTATCATGATAGCCAATATGAAGATAATTTGCACTGGAAGTGTTATTCAGATCTACCATTCTAACTGAAAAATGGGAATTTATGTCAATTTCATCTAGCTAGATAAGTCAACTTACGTTAATGCAGAGTTTAAACTTTATAAAGAGGAATGTATAAAAACAGTCTACAGGGACTCTCAAAGTTTATAGTTTATGGTATTGCTTTCTTTCCATAAAATCCAAAGAGGAAATCAGTCACAACTCTGATGAAGAGTTTTCCATTCTCATGAGAGAGGTCGATCTTTAAAGATATAAGACAGAGAAATACTGTCTCTTTATTTTCTATCTGTTTTACTTACTCATATTAGTTGTGCTGATTTTCAGGGATCACAGATATTTTAGGATTATGATTCTTCTCAGTGATGAAAGTAAGTTGCCAGTGGTAGACAGCAATTCAGTTTAGAAAATTTTATTCTGCTGTCAGTATGCATAGACCACTGAGAGTGATGAAATTTATGCCCTTCAGCATCTTAGGTACTTCATGGATACCTGGGCAAAGGATCTGCTGTACACTATGAAGTCATTTTCCTTTAGAATACTATAGCACATAAAGTAAGGAACACACTGAAAGAATATTTGAGCCTCGGAACTGCAAGAGAATTTAGTATAAGCTTCTCTCTACAATTGTGTGAAGAATTAATCATTTCAGAAACAGGATCTTAAACAGCAAGTAAGCAGGAGAGCAACCTGCTGTTAAGCAATAGAGAAGTGCTGAGCAGTCAGGTGGGTCTTAAATCTACTTCTCTGTGGGATTTACATGATTTTCTCAGGGTTGTAGGGGAATACTTTTGTTCACTTTTCCCTAGCAGCCTGGAACTTTCTGCTACAGGTAGGATCTCTACTATCCTAATTATAGAGCACGGACACTTTTTTAAAGAACAGTGACATAGTTATATCCTTCTAACCCTTCTGTGGCTCTACATTTAATCCAACCTATGGACAACATGAAGATTCCCAAATGTTTAAAGAATAAGCGACTGTTTAGGGTGGCTGACTCTTTGGCTAACTAAGGCAACACATCCATCCTACAGGTGTCATTTGCCACTGTAAAAAGTGGATTGTTAGCAGGAAAAGAGTGATAGCAGATGAAGAAATGGATCTAAAGGCACTAAGGTTAATTTATTTGTTTCTTTGCTTTTTGTCCTTGTTTCCTTTAACATCTAGAGGTAGGATTGAGTCAAAATATGCAAGTGAACAGATTTGGTGGAGGTCTGGATGTATTAGTGCTAGGTCAGTGAGGTACCTTTCCTAATAATAGAATCATGGAAGCATAGAATGCTTAGATTTGGAAAAGACTTCTGAAGGCCATCTAGACCAACTCCCCTGCAACGAACAGGGACACCACAGCAAGATCAAGTTGCCCAGAGCCTTATCCAGCATCACCTTGAAACTCTCCAGGGAAGGGGCATCAGCCACGAGACTAGGTAACCTGTTCCAGTGCCTCATCACCATCACTGTAAAAGATTTTTTATTTATATCAAATCTAAATCCACCCTCTTTTAGCTTGAAGCCATTTTCCCTTGTTCTATCATCACTGATCCTGCTAAAGAGTCTGTCCCCTTCTTTCCTGTAGCTCCCCTTTAGATACTGAAAGGTCATCAGGTCACTTTGCAGCCTTCTCTTCTCCAGGATGAGTAGCCCCAGCTCTCTCAGCCTGTCCTCATTGGAGAGGTGCTCCATTCCACTGATCATTTCTGTGGTCCTTTTTTGGACGTGCACCAACAGCTCCATGTCTCTCCTGTACAGAGAACTTCACATCTGGATGCAATACTCCAGGTGAGGCCTTACCAACACAGAGTAGAAGGGCAGGATCACCTCCTTCAACCTGCTGGTCATGCATCTTTTGATGCAGCCCAGGATATGGTTGGCTTTCTGGGTTGTGAGGGCACATTGCTGGCTCATGTCCAGCTTGCCATCCACCAGTACCCCCAGGTCTTTTTCAGCAGGGCTTGGTTTGCTGAAAGACCTAGGATGATATGAAACTGCGCTGAAAGTAATGCTTTCTATTTTATTATGTTGGCCCACACATCATGGTGTACAATAGTATGGCAGTAGAAGTTAAACCTTCCCCCAGCACTCCAAAACATTTTGTTGCTGTGTGACAGATGGTAGCAGAGGGGTAGTCTGACAGAATGGTGTCTGAGATGCAAGTGTGTGTGAAGCAAACCTGTCATTAAATTCCTTGCAGTGGCAAGCAGCAACATGAAGACAAGTCACATTCTGGACAATCATGAAGACTCTAAGGAGCGCGGCCTGCAGGTTCTTGTTCATCACTGGTGAAAATACATAGCTAATGGTGGTGACTGTTGAAAACTAGTGTTCTGTAGCTGAGAATTTCCTCTATCAAATAGTGTTATTGTGCTCTTTGTATCTGTTGTAGTTTCTATGGAAATAAATAGGAGACATTACTTTTGAAATGACCTATGTACAATAGTAAATATTACTAGAAAGAGTATAAAATTATTTTCTTCAGAATGTCACAACTGTTTCTGCTTAGTTTTCAGAGCAACTTGCTATGGTTTCCTCTGGTTGAATTCTATTTCCCCTTCTGCCTGAAGTATTCAGACTAATCTCTGTCATATTTTGGAAGACATTGCCTTAGTCACATCTATAAGTCCATGTGAATGCAAATTTTTTACACTTCAACTCTCACATACTGATAAAGCATATACAAATTCATTGCACCAGAAACAACACAAGAACTAGCACATTCCTTGCAGGCAGCTTAGAAGGCAGAGAAAATCTCTCCAACTGAGGAAAGAATACATGAATACATTCCTGGTCCTTAAGCAGACTGTAAAATTCCTTACTTCCATCACAGCAGATACAGTAACCTGAAAGCTGTGTAAAACAGTATCCTTGTCCTTTCATTTCAATCAACATATTTCCAATTCCTCTCTGCACTGCGCCCAACTTTAAAAACAAGGCTAGAGAACTACATTGTAGAAGCCAGTGTTGCATGTCAAGGAGGACCTTCCTCCAGGGAGTGTTGCAAGGGTGTTTAGTCCATTAAGGTAACAAAAGGAGACCTGACTCGGATCTTCCACATCTGTGTAAATGCTGAATCTAACAGCAAATGAAAGCTGTAGGCTCAGACAAAAACCAGAAAGTAGTCTTTTAAATAGCTCATTTGCTGCATTGAAATTCTCAAAAGAAGAATCTAGAGGAGGAATCCAGATCAGAGCAGTCTAGGTATAGGAAAACATCATGTTGCTTGCCTCTGACAAGACCAGAGTGCTTAGGAAATTAAAAGTGTAAAAAGGAAGGCAGTTAAAGCTGCAATTTTCAGACCATGGTATTTGGCTTAGATACTGAATTGCAGTGCAAGTTCCAGTTTAGCCACCTCATTTCTTTTCAGACATTTATAAGCCCAAGGTCTCATCAAAAACAATCTTCATTCTGTTGTAATGCGCTATGATGATTGTATACTCCTTAAAAGCATTTGTGTTAATAGGAACAAAACTGTCCATTTCGTTGCACCTTCATCTTTCAGACGACATGTTACAACAAGCCAGGGGCTCTTTTCATTTATAGTAATCTCATTCTTCCCTCATCCACATTTGTGAACTGGATACAGGAAATGCATTATCTTGCAAAGTGCAGCAAAATAGTGATAAAAGTTGTTGCCCACTCAGTCTGTACCTTTGGATTAATTATCAGCTGTGTGTTGTGTTTGTCTGCTCCATGTCAATGTGCTTGTAAATGGGAAGCTGGCTAACTTTGTATCACATTTATAAACAGCAGCTTCATGTTCTGGTGAAAACATGAAAAAGTTAATAAGTACTCCACTTTTCAGTAGATTTTGTTCTGAGTAATTTAATAGATTGCAGAAGAAGAAACCAAAGAGCAAGTATAAAAGGGATCCATTTCTATGTAAAAATACTGAATAATTTTAATTGCAACATGGAAAGGACATTTTTTTCTGTTTAAGTGAAAACATAGATGATGATTACTCCTAGTCAGTTCAGTTTCAGACTATGCTTCCAAAATACAGCATAAAGCAAGTAACTAAAGGAGTATGCTCTAAGATTCACTCCAGCTAGGCAGACAAACACCTCCACAGTTAAAAGCCATCAATAATCACAAACCAGCAAGCTTTGTGATTGAGTGGTTGTTCTGTATGTTAATGTAGCTGAAATTTTAAAAAGGCAATAATTCTCCTTAAAAATGCCATGCAGTTTCCAAGAATGATAACTGTTATGCTTGGTTTTTCTTTACTTATGTTTGACATTTTGAAATGGTTATAATTGACATTATAACTGACTACCTGTCAGGACTGAATTGCATTTAATTTCTAAACAACATTATCCCTATTGATAGTATTGTCCATCACTGACTAGCGTTACCTTAAGTGTTTGTAATGCCATATAAATTATTCTAATGAATTACGGCCAAAGCTTCACTTTTGAAAAAGGATGAAAACTCATCTCTTTAGAAACTCTTAAGCTGGTTACAAGTTTCAGTCATTCAGAAAGCCACAGGTATTGCAGATAATAACATCCATTGCACAGACCAGGACACAGGAAGAAGGAAGGTTACATCCATACTGAGAAACACAAAATCTCTGGATAGTTAAGGCTGGAAGGAGCATTTGGGTTCATCTGGTGTGACCCCTGCTCAAGCAGGGAAACCCAGAATAGAATGCCCAGGTCCATGTCCGGGTGGCTCTTGAAAATCTCTGAGCAAGGAAATTTCACAGTCTCTTGACAACCTGCGCCAGTGCTGTTATCACCCACTCAGTAAAGAAGTGCTTCCTAATATTTAGATAGAACCTAAGCACTAGAACTAGACACTACTGCTGACCTCTTCTCAGCATTTGCTCTAGGTCTCAGAGATCTTCTCCCTGTCATCAGCCCTATCAGTGGCCTTCTGTAATGAGGTCAGGCTTAAGCCATCCATCTACCAAATTAAGATTTCTGCCGCGCTAACAACATCTGGCACTAGCCAATGGGAATCTCAGAAAAGCCACAAAGTTCTTCAAAGTTCTTCTTTGCAGTAAGTATTGAGCACATGTGGTCAGCACTCCAGCAAATGTCCCTGAGGGAATACTGACCTGGGCCTTGGCCCTTACTACACTTACAATTTTCTTTTCCAATTGCAACCTGAGTCACCTCAGCTGTGTACACATATTTGATGTGTTTTTAGAAATATTTGGAGGCATCTCTGGAAAAACTCTTCTTCAATGTTATCTAGGCTAAATACAATTATCACAATTATCACTACACTTCTAATGGAATATCTTTCCTTCTCTTTTCTTTTCTCTTTTCTCTTTTCTTTTCTTTTCTCTTTTCTCTTTTCTTTTCTTTTCTTTTCTTTTCTTTTCTTTTCTTTTCTTTTCTTTTCTTTTCTTTTCTTTTCTTTTCTTTTCTTTTCTTTTCTTTTCTTTTCTTTTCTTTTCTTTTCTTTTCTTTTCTTTCTTTCCTTTCCTTTCCTTTCCTTTCCTTTCCTTTCCTTTCCTTTCCTTTCCTTTCCTTTCCTTTCCTTTCCTTTCCTTTCCTTTCCTTTCCTTTCCTTTCCTTTCCTTTCCTTTCCTTTCCTTTCCTTTCCTTTCCTTTCCTTTCCTTTCCTTTCCTTTCCTTTCCTTTCCTTTCCTTTCCTTTCCTTTCCTTTCCTTTCCTTTCCTTTCCTTTCCTTTCCTTCCCTTTCCTTCCCTTTTTCCTTCCCTTCCCTTCCCTTCCCTTCCCTTCCCTTCCCTTCCCTTCCCTTCCCTTCCCTTCCCTTCCCTTCCCTTCCCTTCCCTTCCCTTCCCTTCCCTTCCCTTCCCTTCCCTTCCCTTCCCTTCCCTTCCCTTTTTTCCTTTTTCCCTTTTTCCCTTTTTCCCTTTTTCCCTTTTTCCCTTTTTCCCTTTTCCCTTTTTCCCTTTTTCCCTTTTTCCCTTTTTCCCTTTTTCCCTTTCCCTTTCCCTTTCCCTTTCCCTTTCCCTTCCCTTTCCCTTCCCTTCCCTTCCCTTCCCTTCCCTTCCCTTCCCTTCCCTTCCCTTCCCTTTCCTTTCCTTCCTTTCCTTTCCTTTCCTTTCTTTCCCTTTCCTTCCTTTCCTTTCCTTTCTTTCCCTTTCCTTTCCTTTCCTTCCTTTCCCTTTCCTTTCCTTTCCTTTCCTTTCCTTTCCCTTCCTTCCTTCCCTTCCTTTCCTTCCCTTCCTTCCCTTCCCTTCCTTCCCTTCCCTTCCCTTCCCTTCCTTTCCTTTCCTTTCCTTTCCTTTCCTTTCCTTTCCTTTCCTTTCCTTTCCTTTCCTTTCCTTTCCTTTCCTTTCCTTTCCTTTCCTTTCCTTTCCTTTCCTTTCCTTTCCTTTCCTTTCCTTTCCTTTCCTTTCCTTTCCTTTCCTTTCCTTTCCTTTCCTTTCCTTTCCTTTCCTTTCCTTTCCTTTCCTTTCCTTTCCTTTCCTTTCCTTTCCTTTCCTTTCCTTTCCTTTCCTTTCCTTTCCTTTCCTTTCCTTTCCTTTCCTTTCCTTTCCTTTCCTTTCCTTTCCTTTCCTTTCCTTTCCTTTCCTTTCCTTTCCTTTCCTTTCCTTTCCTTTCCTTTCCTTTCCTTTCCTTTCCTTTCCTTTCCTTTCCTTTCCTTTCCTTTCCTTTCCTTTCCTTTCCTTTCCTTTCCTTTCCTTTCCTTTCCTTTCCTTTCCTTTCCTTTCCTTTCCTTTCCTTTCCTTTCCTTTCCTTTCCTTTCCTTTCCTTTCCTTTCCTTTCCTTTCCTTTCCTTTCCTTTCCTTTCCTTTCCTTTCCTTTCCTTTCCTTTCCTTTCCTTTCCTTTCCTTTCCTTTCCTTTCCTTTCCTTTCCTTTCCTTTCCTTTCCTTTCCTTTCCTTTCCTTTCCTTTCCTTTCCTTTCCTTTCCTTTCCTTTCCTTTCCTTTCCTTTCCTTTCCTTTCCTTTCCTTTCCTTTCCTTTCCTTTCCTTTCCTTTCCTTTCCTTTCCTTTCCTTTCCTTTCCTTTCCTTTCCTTTCCTTTCCTTTCCTTTCCTTTCCCTTCCTTTCCCTTCCTTTCCCTTCCTTTCCCTTCCTTTCCCTTCCCTTCCCTTCCCTTCCCTTCCCTTCCCTTCCCTTCCCTTCCCTTCCCTTCCCTTCCCTTCCCTTCCCTTCCCTTCCCTTCCCTTCCCTTCCCTTCCCTTCCCTTCCCTTCCCTTCCCTTCCCTTCCCTTCCCTTCCCTTCCTTTCCCTTTTTCCTTTCCCTTTTTCCTTTCATCAGGGAAATGCTTGTGTGTTCACTCTTTACTGACAGCATAGAAAGAATCATAGATGGTTCCTGCACTCCGCTTTCCTTCAGAACTTACTCACTTTCTAGCTGTTTGGCAGTTATTGCTCTCTTTGCAAATATCTATTCACTATGGGAGATACTGGGTAGGCAGTAAGTAGGCCAGCTGCCCCTAACAAGCTGCTAGTCATGTTTCTGAAAGAGCTGAAAGCAAAGGTTCAGCAGCTTCTGAAGTTGCAGCACGTAAAAATGTGTGCAATGCCTCCCGTTTCTACCTCTGATCAGATCACCATCACTGATCTACCACTCACTTAAAAGGTTACTATCCGTGCTGTAAACCTGAGCCAGCCTATGTGTGGATTAATTCACAGAAGAGATCAAGGATGTAAAAGAAACAAAATGGCAGCAAGGCCTTTTTTCACATAAGAAGGCATTGGAGGGTAATCTATAAAGGCTTTTACTTTCCATGTCTATCCTAAAACTATGCATTACTAGAACAACCTAGTTTTCACTAAGTCATGAGTCTGCTTTGCCAGAACAAAGGCTGAGCAGTGGCTGGTCCAGCTTGCAGGAGTTGCCTCTCTTTTTTGATAGCGTGCAGGAAACGTAACCAAGGTTATAAGGTTATGACTGTGGGCAAAGTTTCAGGGGATGAGAATAGCCTTCTGAATGTTTTATATTCAGGAATGACGAAATAGGAAGCTCACATATGATTTACAGACTTTTTTTTTTTTCTTTTCCCTATTTTTTCTTTTTTTCTAATGTATTGGATGGGGACAACAGTAGTATCTCAGACACTGCTGCTGTCTGAAGCAACATGTGTGAAACTAGGGCAAGAAAGAGGGGGAGGGGGAAGGAATTGGCAGGACTAAGAAGCACGAGCCATACTGGGTAGTTTTTCAAGCAGTCTGGTGACGACAGGAATATTCATGTGTGTGGAGTAGCTAGATGGAGAACGGAGCATGGCAGGGACATTTCAGTGTCTGTTATGCTTTTCAGATGGGAAATTTGGATCTGCTGAAAGCTCCCATTTTCAGGCTTTGCCATTGATGTCCTTCTTCCAAGTGCTGTGACCGAAAAGCTAAAGGCCAGCAAGTTGTGAGAACTGTAGCTGTGCTGCTCACCATTTGGGTAGACATCCTTGTGAATATGAGGCAAGCTCTGTCTCTGATCATGGCTGAATGTATGATCTTTTCATAGACATCTTCATTTAGGGCTCAACTGAGATGGATATACTAAAATCCTCTTGTATGGCAGCTCTGTTATCTGCTGAGCCTGATGCTTTGCTGCACCACTATGATTTTACAGGTAGGTTCACAGAAAATTCTGGGAGCCAAACACTGTATTTGAGACTATCAAGCAATAAAAGATGTGGATTACAGTATTGTCTGCATGAAAACAAGGTAGAGTAATATAAAGCATCTCCATACATTAAAAAATCTTTCCATGAAGGTTTCTAAGTTGCTTTCTTTCCCCTGCCCCCTCTGGGGCAATAGAAATAACTGGCTAGGTTGTTAAGTTCAGCTTGATTGAAGTTTATAAAATAATAGCAGAGGACAATTTATTCCCTGCAGATGTAACATTTAAGAATTGATAGACCATAGCAGAATTCAACCATTCATAAAAACATTTACTAACAGTTCTCTGACTCTTCCTGTGTATCAGAGAGGATGTTACAGGGAGACAAGAGTAAATCAGAAAAATGCTCAGATTGCTATTTCAGTCATATTCTAGTCAATCTCTATCTACAAACACATGCAAAAACAGCAAAAAAAAAAAAAAAAATTTTAAAAAGCAAACAAAACTAGCCTAGTTTTCTGGAAAATATATATTTTTGTTCCTTAGCCAGTTAAAAAAAATAGCAGGATTTCTTAAAAGGTGGCTAACCTACTAAAGAAATTAGTTTATGTGTATATAAATATATATATATATATCTGTTGCAGAAGAAGGAGAAGGGGGAAGTTTTTAAGTAGCAGTTCTGCAGTGAATTATACCCAGAAAGAGAGCAGTCTTACTATGAAAGATAAATTAATTAATGATGGAAGCAAACCTATTTGAGGAAATCTAAGGAAAAGGCTAAGGCATGAAATAGAAGTCTAACACATCACTTGCAATTACTTCTTATCTTCTTTCTTCTTTGAAACGATTACCTCAAGATTACTTCAGTGATATTTCTGAAGTATGATTTCTCTTTCTGCACTCACTTTTGCAAACACTTAAATCTCTGACACAACAAATGGTTTGCCCAGCTGTAAAGTTACTTGGAAATAATAAATTTGTATATCTAGATAAAACCAAATACATGTATTCAATCTTAAGCTCTTTGGTTTCTAGTCTGATATTCACTCTACAGTTTTGTGGCATTTTTACAGAGAAAACACACTGGGCTGGGTAAGACCAAACAATATCCCTAGAACCTGGTGGTGGATGTCCTTATAAGAACATATTAATGAATGATCTCAGAAATGTGTTTTGTCCCAGGGTGCTGGTTTGAGTAAGACTTTGGGGCTTAAAAGGCAGAGTTTTCTCTTCTTCAACTCTTCTTGGCAAATATGTTTGGACAAGAAACTTAAAAGTCTTTCTAGATAATCTTCTGGACTGAAGATGTTCAGAATCTCCTCCTGACACTTTTAGGGCACTTGAAATCTCATGAGATTACTGGCCAGAGGAAATTTGTTCTACTTTCTCATGAAAGCAAGGGGCTAGTTATTCCAGCAGAACTTAATGAAAATTTGGAGGACAAAATCCATGATTTGCTATATCTTTTAAAAATAATTTAATCACTTACTCTTTCAATCCTACAAAAGAGAAATGTTCAAAATGTTAGCATTCTAGAAGTTTTCTTAATTGCTCGAAATAAAATTATTTGATGCACATATGATGGAAATTCTCTGGTTAATTCTCTACTTGTCCTCTGCCCAGAATCTGCACTGATCCTGGAGCACCAACAAGATTTATCAGTAGTTCAGAAACCATTAGAAGCATGTTCCAAGTTACCTACACCATTTATCAGGAATTCACAAAAGTCTTGACTTCACTCATTATAAGATAACGCTTCTACAGTTTCAGAGGAAGAATATTTAAGAAAAAAATATCCTTAGTCTAAAGGATGCCTTGAAGTCATGTGAAGTAATGAACTTATTTTGAGAAACATAAACTATCTGGAAATGTAAAATTCAAATTAGCTCAAAGTATTTAAAACATCAGAAGGACGGTACTCCAATGAAAAGAAGAGAGATAAAGACTGTAGGGGAAGCTCTGATATTATAAGCATCATCAAGTTACTTCTCTGTGGACCAGAGAGACTCAAACATAGAAACAATGACATAGGGAGAAACAAGGACTACAGTAGTTAGCCAGAAGATGTATGATATTCCTCTTCCTGCTTCACACTCATTTATTTTTCATCCCATTTCTCCGTAATGTCTGTTTTGCAAAATATTTTTTTAGCCTTCTTCAACTGTTGAGAGTCTAGAATCTTTTTATTGTGCCAGATCCCAGCTGTTTCTTGGTCCAAATTCTCACTTATTCAGATTCCTCTTTTCCCAAGAGTTTTTTCTCTCCTCAGACATTGACTTTTTGTTGCAATTAGAACTCTCTTCACCAGCATATTTCTTCCTGATTTATCATCCACAGAACAATTCAGTCAAGATTACACTAAAAGCATGAATTAAATACTACATGGATGCATTTAGCATCTAGAATCCATGTAGATGCTTTCACATCTCATTACTGTTCTCATCCTAACTTTTGTTATTTTCAGTATCTCTCTGTCATGCTACAGTTTCCAGGGGTAAGCATGCCCTGAGATTGATTAGAAATGGCTGCCTCTGCTCTTAATTTTCACAGATGTTCCATTCTTTAACTGCCTGTCTATGTCAGCTACAGCCCAGATATCTGATGTAGACAAATCTGAGTCACTTTTAAAGTAGTATGACAGAGAGCAGCATCAGCTGAGTATCTCTGCAAGTATGTGTTCAATATGATCCTCTAAGCCAATATCTCTATGGAATGCAAGTATTTCCTAAGCTTACGTGATCATTGGGGTAGATATGTTAGAGAGAATTAAATCACTTAGGTCTGGTTTGGTTTTTCATCAAGGTGATAGCTTACTCTTTCACAGAACTCAGAAGTTTTTCATTATCATCTTATTCTTCATTACACTGTCTTTGAGAAGGAATGGGCTATCTATCAGGAGATGTGCTCATGCCTTTCTAGGATAATCTCCTTTTGGCAATGGGAGATTACTTAATTAAAAACTGAAGAAAATACTAAGTGTCCCAGAATATTACCCATTGGTTTTTAATTTGTTGTTTTCAGAGCTCTTGCAGTGATGGAAGAGTGCCATGGGATACAATCTTAACAGTCCTCTATTAATCTTTCCAAGTGACTGAGAGGTTTACATTACAGTAGCAGAACACACTTTGTTGTCTTTTTGTTTTTGTTGTTACTGTTTTTCCTCAAGATTCTGTATTTGTCATAACTCATATCTGATTTACTTGATCTGCAGAATCACAATGAAATCTGTTACACTTAAAAATCAAGGCATTTAGCTGCTAAGAATAGGTCTTTACCAGAATATATTTATTTACAAATGTATGCTTTGTGATAACATTGTATCACAGAGCAAATGAAAAAATATGCAGTAGATGAACTTGTTTAAAAATGTATTGCAAATTATTGATTTCTTTAAGCTAACTGCAAAGAGAATGAGAAAAGAAAGGACTAATCATATAAACCACAGAAAGCACATGTTTTCACTGACAGTTAATAAGTTATTTTAACATCTTCTATTAAAAGTAGCAGTGCAAGGGGAGATCCATACTAATTTATGTCCTCAATAAGCTATCAGCTTTCCCTGACAAAGAAAGGGACATTTGCAAAAATAAAGTACTCTATTGATCAGTGTTGATTAATAGATTTAAAGCACTTTATTTCAGGAATGTATTTTTCTGCACAGTGATTTTCAAATGTGTTAATTAAATGAAACTAACATACCAATTGTGTAGTTGTCTTGTAGATAATGGTATTTCTTTTTTAAAATTTTATTCTTGGTGGGTGATATGCAATCATTCATTTTTTTTTAATTGTTCTTCAACTGAGCAAACATCGAAACATTTCTCAAGCATACACATGTACTTTATTCATGCTCTCTTACGACAGATTTTGCACTTCTCCAGTCCATGCTAAGGATGTTAATGTATCATGCAGGACTCTTTGCAATTTCCTTCTAATTTTAACTGAAAGCAAATAAACAGAAGCTTTAAATAAAAAAAATCTTCAGAAATGTTTTTTATTTTCTGTCTGAAAGCAATAAAATAATTTTGTTGATCAAAAAACTTTTAACTGCAAGCCTAAAATTTTCCTCCCATAACTCCTTATATGAACTAAACTTCAGTTATATGAGTTATGAACACTAGCCAGGAATTTAGTGCAAGCAAACATGTCTAAAACTCATTTATCAGTATGGCGCCTTGGCTGTTGTGTCTCTTACAGTTATTATCATCAGGTATCCTATGGGAAACCTTTGAAGAACCAGGTTCTTCAGTCTTGTATATGTCATAAATGTTGTAAAGGGACAAAGAACATACGTTTAGTCTTTGAGTTCAAAGGAAAACGTCACTGTCCTGAGCACAGAACTTTCTTCATATACATGTATTATATTAACAGAGGAGACAGAGAGAAAGATGGTGGATATTAGAGTGTCCTGGTTTTACAGAGAAATCAGTGAAAGTAATGTATCTGAATACACTTAGTTTGCACAGTTGCTGGATGACTACCATCCAGTTACTTTGATGCAGGAAACGCTTACCCTATTGAGGAAATAATTCCACAAGGAATGACTTCTCTAACATATATTTTTTTTCATAAGAATGCAATTAGGAGAGAACACAATAAACCTTAGTGCCTTTCAAGTTCTCTCTAGGTGTTGGTCTGAAGTTTTAGGCAGTGAGATACTACTGAAAATCTGGCCCTAAGTCAGAAAGACAGAGGCAGCCTGTGAGGTTACTTTATCTTCATAATGTAAGTGAAGAAAATAATTCCTGAAGTATTGAGATCTCTGAACAGATTATTTTTCATTTTTTTATGACATCGATACTTAAATCAGTGATAGCAGGTGTAGTGCTGTGTCCTAAAGATATGAGGTAGTCTTTAAAGTACTTAGATATAAAACTTGAAGCCAAAAATTTGAATACTCTACATTATAATCAGTTATTTCTTAATTGTTATCATCTTGCCAAAGAAAAACAGTATTATCTTTTAGGCGCTGTCTGATTAGTTTCCACTCAAAATGCTCAGTGCCCAAATTGCCATTTGAGACAAAATGAACCTTACTGCACAAGAGAAATAAAGCCGCCAAAGCCTTATATATGAAATAGAACTATTCTTTGTCTTTCTTTTTTCTTCTTTTTCTTCTCTTTTTCTTTTCTTTTCTTTTTCCCTTTTCTCTTTCTCTTTTCTTTTCCTTCACTTTCTTTTTCTTCCCCTCTCCCTCTTTATTTATTTATTTATTTATTTATTTATTTCCTTGTTTTAAACTAGATGTTCCGTTGATATAAATCGGGATAGCTTTGCTGGTTTTAGTAAAGCTCTGGACTTCTACCTGGTTGCCACATATATATTTTAACTTGGATTAGAATATCTATTATTCTAATTCTATTCTATTCTATTCTAATTCTATTCTATTCTATTCTAACCATTATGTAAAATGGTTGCTGAGGTTGTTCCAACAACATTAAAGAAAATTTCAGATGACTAGGAGTAGGCATTAAAATATATTGCAGATTCCTACTATAAAATTCATTAGATGTTTCTTCTCTCTTGATAAAAATTAGCACCAAAATGACTTTGAGAAGTCAAGCTAAAAGTCAGTTTTGGTTAGTTATTACTTGCAGGAGACCTTTCACATAATTAAGCAGTTATAGCTTCATAAAGAGTGGATAGAAGTATCCCAGAATAATCATCAAAACAAAATCAGGAGTATTCCACCAAAAAAAAATTTACAAGAGATTTTGGTTCATGCATATGCTGTCTCCCCTAGAGCATCAACCAGAATTCATGAATTCCTTTTGTCATGTTGCTTGTTAGCGCTAGCAGCTGAGCCTTGAAGATTTGGTTCCAGACTCTCATGACAATATAGAGGCCAGGAAATAACACAAACTTAATTTCATTCCTGTAGAAAGAATTGAAAAAAGAAGACCAAGTGGTAAACATCAAACACACTCTCATGAATTCTAATGTTATTCTGATTACAGTCCTATGGTCCTTCTCAGGTCTCATGCAGACACAAGAAAAGAAGACGAATTGTTGATGGGATCTCTGATAAAATTCTTTTCACTGCATCAACATTAACAATTTCAATGCATTACCTAGAGAAAAACTTAAAAGATATAAGATTATATGATACATAGAATACAAAGGTAATAGTGGAAAGTTACTTTATGAATTCTCAGTATTCAGATATGTGCTGAAGGAGAGATTCTATCAGCATCCATCGCCTGGCAAAGGAACACTAAAGATCATGTTGCAGGAAGCTGTTCCAGCAGAAAAGGAAGGTTAAACTAATATTTTTTTGTACTTGTTTTAAATAATATTTCACATATTATTTTCCAAATAAAAAAAAAAAAAGTAAATTCTGAATTCATTTAATCACAGAATGGTTTGGTTTGGATGGGACCTTTATGATCATCTAGTTCCACGCCCCTGCTATAGTTAGGGACACCTCCCACTAGACCAGGTTCCTCAAAGCTTCATCCAGCCTGGCCTTGAATGCTTCCAGGGAGGGAGCATTCACAGCCTGCCTGGGCAACCTGTTCCAGTGTCTCACCACCCTCACAGTAAAGAATTTCTTCCTAATATCCAGTCTAAATCTAGCCTCTTCCAGTTTACAGCCATTTCCCCTTGTCCTGTCGCTACATGCCCTTATAAAATGTCCCTCCCCAGTTTTCCTGTAGGCCCCCTTCAGGTACTGGCAGCCACCATAAGGTCTCCTCAGATCCTCCTCTTCCCCAGGCAGAAGAGCCCCAGTTCTCTCAGCCTGCCCATACAGGGGAGGTGCTCTATCCCTCTGATCATCTCTGTGACCCTCCTCTGAACCTGCTCCAACAACTCCATGTCCTCCTTGTGTTGAGGGCTCCAGAACTGGATGCAGTACTCCAAGTGGGGTCTCACAAGAGCAGAGTAGAGGGGCAGAATCACGTCCCTCGACCTGCTGGTGACAATTCTCTTGATGCAACCCAGGATATAGTTGGCCTTCTGAGCTGCAAGCGCATGTTGCCAGCTCATGTTGAATCTTTCATCAATTGACACTCCCAAATTGTTCTCCTCAGGGCTGCTCTCAAGCCATCCTCCACCCACCCTGTGTTTGTGCTTTAGATTGCCCTGACCCAGAGGCAGGACCTTGCACTAGGCCTTGTTGGACTTCACAGTTGGCACAGGCCAACCTCTCAAGCACGTCTGAAAGGCAAAATCAGGTCCCTGCAGTATAGAAAGAAGGGTTTCATAGCAGGAAAAGAGAAAGCAGCTTCACAAGGTAGACATAAGGGGCAAATAGAGATAGTTTATGTAGAGAGTATTAGAAAACAAGGGATTCCAAGCACTTTCGCAGGTGCTAGGTCCAGAATAACAAGGAGAATGAAAGATAAGGACCGGAGAACAGCTTGAAAACGTTTGACAGGGAGGTGATTAGATGTCTGAAGTGCAAGCTGAAACCAGTTCAGGGGATGTCCCCCTTCGGGGTCAGAAGTTTGCAGCACGGAAGACTATGAGCCTTCGTGAGGAAGACTACGAGCCTTCATCATCACGACCTACTACACACGCGCAAGGGGGGGAGGGACTGATGCTAATGGGCTCTCGGGAATGTAGTGAATATGTATCCGAATTCCTGTCAACTATTGATTATGTATTAGTTTGACCTATATCTATAGCACGATTTCTTCGGACGTGTGCAAGTTAGGTGGAACGATCTCCCTTGCACCAGGGTGTACGTGCGTCACCAGTAAACACATACCTGCTCTATATCCTTACTGGCTATAGGGTCTGATTTTCGCACATCATGTCCATGTCCCTCTGGATAGTATCCCTTCACTCTAGCAAGTCAAATTGTTGCCAAATACCAGTTAAGCAAAAAAAAAAAAAAAAAAAAAAAAAACAAACAAAACAAACAAAACAAACAAAAATTAATATTTCCTGAATGTACATATAAATGTCCTCCAGTAAAATTTCAGCATTCCTCACACTGTCACCCCAAATCTTGAAAACGTTAACAAACTTCTAGCCTTATTTGCATACAATGTCAAAATTATTTAGGTATTTAGTTCAGCTGCTGTGAATTTACTCTCTTAGCTCAGTAACAGGCTATATAACATGAAATACTAAAATCAGGATTACAAGCAGCCACCTTCACAGGATTCCATCCATTTTCTTCCATTGGGAGTTATTTATCAGTTATGTATACGAAAAGGTCAGCTGCATAAACTGAATTACTGTAGCAGATTTCTATAAGTGGATAAAACATTTCTACAAAAATATGCAGGTCTTTAAATGTACTATTTCACAGTATTTGCTCTTTGGAAAGCATAGGCAAACACTAAGTGGTCATGTGAATAGGAGGAATGTCTGCACCGTATGTTTTAAGAAATACTCCAGTACCCTTACTGTAAATGGTTTAACCATTTAATCATGGTTCTGGCACTTGAGTGTTAGAGAAAAATGCAGTAAGGAAGAAAAATTTTGAAATTCTATTTCCTATTTCTATCTGTCATTTTTTCTCATACCTAAGAAGTGCTAAATACCTGTATAATCAATCTTTATAATTAACTGAAAGCCTACTTATTAAAATAAGTAACAGAGGAATATGCCAATAGAAAGAGTTTTGTAAAGAAAATGACTGAAAGCAGCAGAATGATCATAACCAACTTTGTAACGTTGCACTATGAATGCTGAGGCAAAAAAAAAAAAAACAAGGCAGAGAGAGATCTAAAGCACTGTAATTCAGAAGTCCTTATCAGTAGACACAATACATGCTATATGGTAATGCACAGGACTACTTGATGAAAATAATGGACCTCAACTGAAATGTAAAGTTCTCAGTGTTACTAGAAAGCAGTTGCATTCAAAGGATCTCATGCAAGAAATGAATTTGCGGCACTAGAAAATTATAGCTATCTCAGATTGCATTTCACAGTAGTGAAATTTGTGAAAAGCTATGGCATTTAGCACAGACGTATGTGAGTTCTGAAAACAGTTTTACTGGAAAATGAGTATACATAACATTTCCCAGCTTTTTTTGTAAGATTTTTTATAATTGAATGATAATCCCAACTTGACTCCTTCCAAAACAGGATTAAAAAACAAACAAACAAACAAACAAACAGATCCTCAAGCTGACATTAAGTGAAATTTCAAAGGAGACTAACTCAGTCTCCTGGAGAATAAGTTCCTTTTTATAGTCGTGTCTTCTATACATGTGGAACCTAGCCTTTGAGTTTTCTAAATTCTGCACCCATTTGTTTCAAATACTATCTTAGCACTGATATACACTGAGAGATGCATTCTCTTAGAACATTTGTACTACGAACACACTTTTTCTTGTTAGGAAACCAAAAGTATATCACCACTACTATATTTACCATGCAAGTCTTGTGTCCTGTTTAATATGCATAACCAAATCCTTGGCAATGAGTGGGTGCATATCAGAAACTTTAGCATCCCCTGTTACACTTACACAGAATACTCAGTAATTCTAAGAGCACTAGCTCCTGTGAACTACTCTAGGTCTTCTCTTTCTGTCATGAACAGCAAAAGTCTTTTTGATAAGGCTGCACAGGAGATTAAGCTCTATGTGTCTGCCCTCTCTTCCCTTCATGTATTTCTACTGTAGGTAAATGGACTAATGATAGTTAGTAGACATATCCAAGTGAAACTCATGTCACTGCATGGGGGTAAACCCAGCATTTGTGGCAGGATACAGGATATGTAATTTTATTGACTTACTGAATGTGATGAAGTAAGCAAATACACAAAATCTTTCAGACTTTCAGTACATGTGTATTACCACTTAAACTGAGCAGTACTTTACAAAATGAAACCTTTCTACTCAATCTGACTCTTAGTATACAATCACGGTTTGTAAATGATGAAAGTTATCCTTCAGAAGCAATATTATTCAAGAGGTAATAATGGATATCTCATTTGTTTTCAGCATCTTCTTTATGTTTATATTTTGCTGTTTTCAGTCATGGTGATGCCAGAGGTTCTGTTTGTATTGATGTTAATGGAGTTATGTTTCAGCAAATGAGACCAGAATTAGGCCTGTGACAGAACAGCAGTGCTGCAGAGCCCACCAGATAAACAACAATATTGTTTGCATGACATATGCTTTTCCTACAATCTACTCTGGAAAACAATTTCAAAGTGTGGCTTTTGTTGATAATGTTATCAGCATTCTTTCCTTCACAAAATAGTAGATTTGGAAGAATGAATTAATTCCTATAACTTTTGATGTTAAGAACTTTTGAGGAAATAGAAGTCAGTTGTGTTCTTAAAGAGAGACTTCAAAGAAATTAAAATAAAGACAATCATATTAATATGAAAAAAATGCTAGCAAGTTTTGATAAAGAAAAAATCACTTAGTTTTAACAACATCTAATAAACACATAATAGAATTATGTCCAGGATTTTTGCAATAGGGCCACCCTGGGGCTTAACATTAAGCAAATGCTAAAAGCTTTATTAGACTAAAGCTTTATATATGACAAAATGCTCAGAAACTGCATAGTTTCTTTTAAAGTTCAAATAGTTTTGAGATTTTTTTTTTATTATAATATTCACCATCTTCCCTCAAAGATTGCTCAGTATAACACAATGATTATACTTAAGAGAGGAACATCAGATTTCCTAATATTGCCTGTTTTGCATATTGGAAATTAATAATATGTTCTTAGTTTGTGAATTTGATTCTTCTCTTATCAGTTTGATACCATTGGAATGATAAAAAATAGCTTTTTATTCTGTAGGACATTGCAAAAGGCTTTTGCAAATCAAAATAGGTTACACTGATTTTAGTTTATAGCCTCCAACCACTGCTTTCTTTGCTCCATATAGCTTATATATATTCAACTGTTTACATAACTGGAAAATAGTTCTTGATATAATCTCTGTAATGCTGACATGCTCTGTGAGCCATGTAAATGATTTAAGTATAAGAACTAAAACCAGAAAAAAACACACAAAACCTCAACTTCCACCTTCCCCAAAATCCACAGTTACAGTGGTAGCAGAGTAGGAAGAGGTTAAAGCAAAATCAACATGTTTGTTCATTAAAGCAATCTGAGTAACTAGAAGTAACCATGGCACCACGTTAGTAATTTAATGCCAGTTTGTCTTATCTGCAACAGAAAAACAAAACAAAAAACGCCTACATTTCTTCATTTCTAATTTATAGTGGATTCAGTGTGCTACTACCATAGCAATTATCCAAGCACTGGCAAGAATATTTTAAAAAAATGTTTTTTTCTTCCTTAGTAACCTTTAGCTTAGTGCTTTAGAATAATATGCTCACTCTAGCACAATTAGGTACAATAAAGATCAGAATGACTATTCTGATACTTTTAACAAAAAGAAGACTGGTTTGGTTTTTTTTTTTTTTCAGAAGGAAAATACTTTATGATGTGATTGTCACTTCTACCTTGCATCTGAAAAGAATTTCAAAGCTTTTGACATGTAAACTGTCATAGGAACGTTACTAAGAATGCAGCCAGACCCAATGGAGCTGAATATTTGAAGAAATATCACAAATATGGGCCATCCTTGGCAATTCCCTGTATTGTACCATATGAAATTTTGAGTTCCCTACAGTTACTAATTGGTAACAAGATTCCACATTTTATTCTTATGTTTGGAAGCAGCAGATGGTCACCACAAAAAATTCCATAAGCTACACCTTGGTATAAGCTATTCCCCATACAGAAGAAGAACATCATCTCTTTGAACTCTGAGTTGCCTTGAGTTCAGGGAAACAACATTAATAGTGAAGGCAGAGAGATTGTGGAATGTGCACAGAAAAAGTCAAAATTTTGACAGAAAGGGACAGAAAGGTTATTCCCCAAGTTTAGCTGTGTACAACTGAGGCACGGCTGCTGATAATCTGTCTGGAGAAGAGCTGGTAACAGAGACCCAAATGTGCAGAAAGACGATTCATTTGAACATTTTAAAATAACTTAAATGTAATGTAAAAAATTGGCCAAACATGAAGCCAAACAGGAAATCGCGGAAGACAGTATATCTGAAGAGAGACTGCTTATTGAGGGCTGTCCAGCAAAGGAAAATAGCTGGAATCCTTTATAGGAAATCAAGATCTGCAAGAGCAAACTGAAAGTATAAGCCTGGAAGCAGATATGTTGTGTTAGCACAAGGGTTAAAGGGTGTTACTTGAGTGAGAAGATAGGTGAATAATCAGGTGGCACCCCAAAATTCACATACAGGTGGAGTTTCCCAAATTCTCCTGACAATTTTTGCAAAGAGAATATAGAACATCTCAGAAACTGGTGCCTCTAGAATTTGTCAGAAGTGTTAGCTGTTTTGTGGAGGTGTGCTGAGACTCCATGCTGATTGTGACAGCTGCTATCTCAATCATCATATGAGAGACTGAAGCAGGATCTCCAGCACTGTGAGCAAAATATGCTGAAGCTTGTAATCGAGATTTCTGATTTGAATTACTACAAACACATCCTGGGGAGAGTAGACACAGATGGAGACCTGTAATACACATTCACTACCGAGTTAGACAGACACAGACATAATGCAGCAGACCTTATGCTCTTGAATTTGACAGGTAACAGGACTATTGGTGCATTTGTGCATCTGAGAAAGAGAAAAGCTCTTCTCTTCAGTCCCTAATTCACCATCACAAGATATATCCTTTAATCCAGTGAGAGCCTATGAGTTTAGGTGTATGCTTTACTTAGAAGCTTGTGGAAATTAAATCTTCATAAATTTACTATCAGAACAAATTAACATGTTCTGAAAGAAAAAGAAAGAAAGCCAAACTACTCAAACACATAAAACATGACTAAAATTCAGTTCTGACTACAGGCTTTTCTTTTTTACCATAGAAATATCAACAAGCTTTGTTGATAGAAAAACTTGATTTCGTATGTAACATGACATGTCAACGGCTAGAGGGAAGAGCTGGTGGTGGAGTGATTCTCCCTTGCTCAGAAGAAAACCTTCCACACTGATTTTTGTCTGAGAGAAGCTTTGTCTTTCAAATTTCTAGAGGACATATTTATTGAATTAAAGTCTCTCCCCTTTCTATTTAGTCTTGAAGCAGAAGTGCGGATGTAGCAGAAATGCTAAATCACAGTTTGAAACAGTGATTGAGCACCTGGTGGGAAGGCAGGGCTAACCCAGGTGCATGCAATACATCTGAGTGACCAGAAGGGATGGATCCTGCCTCCACCCCTTTCCAGACCTCATTTGAGTGTTGGCAGTGGATTCATAACTATTTTGCTCGAGGTCCTTGTGTATCTGAGGCCTTCTAAAGGTAAGCAGAATTTTTTCCTTAATTTCTGTGCTTATTTGAGCATATCTTCACTGTGGCCTGGGACCTTGCTGTTTAGCTGTCATTGCTGTATTTTCTATTGCATTACAGTGGGAAAGGACAGTTTAAGGCAATGCTGTACTTGTGTGCACAAATATATATTTCTAAGTGCAAAATATTTTAATGGGATATACTTTCATCCCTTAAAGAGGAGTAAGGTAACATTTAGCTATGGAAGTGTACTTACAGTGTTAGTTTTCTCATGCTAAGACAAATGACAAGAAGCCAATGTTGTGTTTTAAAGTGGTATGGCGTGTGTGAGAAAACTTGTGAAGTGATTACACAGAGGTATATAAACACACACAAAATCACCTAAATATTGAAGTGTACAGGCTTGTAATTTTACTTTGCAATTCTGACTAGTTCTATTTAACATTAGGCTTGTGTATGCAGAGGAGAGAAGAGTCAGCCTCCTGGAGGTAGGGCATGGCTGAAGACATTTGCACTGCACCAAGACAGAAGGATAAGGCTTGAGTAAAGGAGAACAACTGTTGAAGTAGTTTTGTCTGTTTATGGCACCTGAGATAGTTCAGTGTATCCTGCCTTGTGTTCAGCTGTTGGTGAGGAGCTTGGGTCTTATATGTGCTCTGTGTAATACTTACAGGCTCAAAAGGCACTAGATGCCATGATTAAGCATCTGCATTGTCCTCTTTGCCTTTCAAACACAGCTGGAGATGTAGATTTTCTCACACCTTGGTAAGGTCACTGCTGGATGTTGACTCAAGGCCTCTTTCCATGTTAAGGATGGCCTCCCACTGGGATGTAAAGCATGAAGGCTTTCAGTCCAAAGGGAATACAGCAAGTGAATAACTTCTGAAAATGTCTGCTCAGATCTTCCAAGTTAGTACTCAGTGGAAACATATACATATCACTGTTTTTCTTCTATGTCTAAATCAAAACTTTTACAATCTCCTCAACGGTTTAAGTGTAGTTTTAACAGTTTATCAAATTTCTTTTTCATTCTTTCTACTCCAAAATCAAATAAACTATCCTCTTAATGGTGACAGGACATTCCTTAATGAGATATGTCTTAAAAAAATGAAGTATATTTCCTCTTTTTGACAGCTCTGAAGGACAGGCTTTTGAGAGGAACTGTGTCTATTTCACCATCTGGAGTCCTGCCTAACTAGTCGTAGAAAAAAATTGCATGACCTTAAGTGTGCAGTACCACAGGAAAATATAAATATCTCTGCTTCTCCAAACTCTTCTAGAAATCATGAGATATTTTAAGCATTTAACTGAAGCAGACACTCTTACTTAAGGCACATTTTTTTTTAGTTCAGATTTATTAACAAATTTTGAACAACTTAATCATGTTCAAAATAGAAATATTGCCTCTGGGAGTCAAATGCTTTCTGTTCTGAGCCAAATCTGACTTTGATATGTGTGTGTTCCAGATACCATAGTCTCATTTCTTTCTGGTGGAAATTCTTTGCAACATGCCGTTTTTATTAAGGGTAGGAGTCACTGGATGAAATTTTAATGTAAATTCTCATCCGAAACAAAATAAAATTTAAGAATGCATATTTAAAAAGTTTTTTTTTAAAAAAAACATTTATTTTTACTTTGATTTAGCATTGTTCTGACTTATGAAATTTATTTCTTAGTATTGATCATTGCAGCATCCATTTTGAGTTTTGTCACTGGGTAAGACTGAGAGAAATGCATCAGTATAAGTTAGGGGCTGACCTTCTGGAATGGAGCTCTGCGGCGACAACAGGCTGACCATGGGCCAGTGGAGTGTGCCCTCGTGGCCACGAACAATGTATTGTTGGGTGCATTAAAAAGAGCATTTCCAGCAGGTCATGCTCCCCCTTTACTCTGCCCTGGTGAGGCCACATCTGAAGTACTGTGTCAAACTGTGGGATCTTCAGGTCAAGAAAGACAGCTACTGGAGCATCCACTGGAGGGCAGCTAGTTAGTAGAATAATTGTTTAGGGGTTCCTGTTGTTGTTTTATTTTATTATTATTTGCAGCTGGACAGATAATTTTATTTCTATCTCTACAGAATAATATTAAATATTATAGTGGAAGAAAACTTTGTTTCAAAGTAAAGAAATTTTTAGATAAATATCAAACTTGATGTTCAATTTAATATTGTCCATAATAATGGAGAAGTCATTTTTTATTACTTAGGTAACATCCAAGAAACCTAAAAATCACCAGTAAACTACCAGTAAAGCTATTGTATTCCAAGAGTACTGAACACATGAAATTCCCATTCCAGCACCACCAGCAGGGAGTCAAATTTTCAAGAGAGGTTTCATTGGCTTCTGACAATTACACAAAGTCACCAAATTTAGTGCAAGGCTGAAGATATGTGTGTGTATATATATGTGTGTGTGTGTGTGTATGTATATATAATAACAAGAACAATTAACCATTTTCATTAGGATGACCATTTTAAATAAGTTTATGAAATATCAAGGAAGTATTATAAAGAAGTGATTTCTTTCTCTGTGCATTCCTACTTGTATTTATGGATGACAGCAACATAATTGCCTTGAATCCTTCAAACTTAATTTATACTGAGGATGCTGGGTCTTTTCTGTGTCATGTATTGTACTTATAATATACTGAAGATATGGAAAGCCAGGGGGAATACATTGCATAGAACTATTGTGAAGAGTACCAGTGTCTAAACAGTAGTTAGTCTTAATTTGTGCTTGAATTCTTCAGTAAAGATGCATTCACGGGAGAAAGCTAAGACTAGTATTCAACTTTGATTCATATGAGTTTAGATGAATATTAACTCAGTTGTGTAGGTAAGGTGAATCACTTAGATACAGTTCACTCAAAACATGGTACAAGATGAGCTATATAGCTTTCATTGGTGTTCTGGGTTTTTATTATAATAAAGGTTCCTTATTTTGTTCTAGATCCTATATAACATAAATTACCAGCATTGTTTTAGGTTAATTATCTCCCCTTCATAGCTTCTTTCATACTGGAATTTCATAGAACATTAACATATAATGAAGCAAAGCAGAAGTCACTGGAAATGCAGTAACCTAATTAGTAGGTAGTTTCAATTAATTGGAAGAGACAGCTATAAATACTTTGCCTTGTTTTGTCCCATTCCTCTGAGAGCTAAGCATTGATAAGATCCGTAGCAATACACTACTACAATAAGCTTATCTCAACATATGCTGTTTGTTTCTGATTTAGGCAGAGAGTGTAGGAAAGAGAGCAGGTATATATATAGACATTACATCATTCACCAATTGCCCATGCTTATCCCAATAGGCAGAAAACTATCTGTTTATTAATGTTCATAAAATATATGTGAATCTCATTCTGTGATTAAGATAAAACTCAAAGTACTATGTTTAAACAAAGCTCTCCCAGCTTGTACAGTCATTGTGCAAGAAACTGTTCCTGTGCACATGAGAAAGCCAAGTTGCATGTTATTTCTTTAATACTCTATGTTTATTAATGATGCTTTTAGCAACTAATTCTGTGCATATCAACTTTAAATTGAGTGATTGGTGTGTGAAATGGTTGAGTCCAAGGTGACTGTATCCACAGAGTGAATAAGGTAAAGGGTATTTCCTACCTTATACATCAGAATCTGAACATTTCCAGTGTTAGATCTGGTAAGTAACTCATCTTACCACAGAATTAAAAGTTGTATCTGAACTTAAATCTGGTATTTTGGGTCGAGCTCATCTCTATCCAATGCAAAATTTTTTTTGCTTTCTTAAGATCTTCATTTTTTATGTCATCTAAGCCTGCCAAAATCCATGGAATCCAAATCTCTATAAACAAATGAACTGAAAGTAGAGGCTATTAAAATTAGTCACTCCCCAGATCCCAAACACAAGATGTTTCCAAAAGACCGGGTAGGTGAGGAACACTACTCAAGAAGTAGAATATGGGAGTAGATGAAATCCAGAAAAATTCGATATGGAATATAGTAAAATAGAAAACATAAAATGTAGAAACAGTGCTGGAATGGCCACTTTAATTAAAAAAAAAAAAAAAAAATCACTGTAAGATAGCTTGGCATTAGAAAATGCTCAGGAATTTTGTACAAGTCACATTAAAGCATTTTTCATTACTTTCTAAGTCTTCTGTCAAAACATAAGATCCATGCTACTATCAGTACACATCTTGTGGTGTATTATGCAAAGAGCAGAAAGTGGAATGTGATTCTTATCTCAACTTGAGATAGAAAACCCAATAAATTTCAGAGAAAAGGCTACAACTGAATTATGAGGGCCTTACCATAATTTTTATACAACATAATTTTCTTCTTCTAAGAATAATGGTGCTGATTTAAAAGTGTGGAAGGGAAGACAATTAGAAAATAGAAAAAGTGAAGTGTATTTCCTTTTGACCTTTCCAGAACAATTACAAAAAGCATGGTTTTATCATCTGTGGAAGTTATGGCTGTGATGCATAAGGTAGTTTTCAGTCTTTCACAGCCTTTAGCTATGTGAACACCTAAATACATATGTGTCTACACCAGGAGTTTTCTGAGCTCTCTGTCCTTGTCACTGTCATAAAAGAGATGTAGTTCAGGCATGAATGTCCATGAATTCTGGATGTCCATAAATGATGGGATTATGAAACACTTATTTTGATTTGCACATCTGCCCAGTGTAGTCAGACAGTTTAAGTGTCCTACTGTGAGATATTACTCCCCTTGTAGAACAGTTGAACATATGGCAAGGTAGTTTTGAAATAAGCCCAATGCTTACTTTCTGAATGATTGCTGACCACCTTCACAGGAAAAAGCTTGAACTTGCCTTTGTCAGTGCAGCTAAAATTCTGGCTATCCAGAGAAAGTATTCATTTTACAGGAAGCATCCTAATTCTTTTAAAAGAAGCTACACGTGGTTTCTTTGCATTGTAGGAAAAACAGAGAAGCTAATCTGGGTTCGCCTGGTCACTCTCTTGTAACTTGTTGGAAATGAAGCTTTTGTGGACTTCACTTTCTTCAGAGCAGATGCCTCCTCAGCTCAATGTATTATTCTGCATTAATTGGAATTATTAAGTATATACATTACTTATCTGATGAACACAATTATTGCTGGAAAAAAGATGAACAGTTAGGATAAGGTCTGCTTCTATACTTCCTCATACTGTGTATGGGAAGAGATTTGTAAAATCCCATTATATTTTCCATGCTTTTATGTCATGTATTGTAGTTTTCCTTGGTGTTAAAAGAAAAGTAGTTAAAACAATCTAGCTCTTTCTTTGTGCTTAAAGCCACATCAGGGAGGCATGAACTAAGTTGGAAGGTAACATAACCTCTTAAAAGAAGTTCTGCAGTTTGTTGAATACTATTCCTTAGATTTCATTCTTTATGGATTTCTTTACATACATTCTTTTACTCTGCCATGTTAAATTTACATTTTATATCTGTATCTGTCTAGATCTATATAAATTTTAAAACAGTTAAAAAGTCTTAATGTCCAAAATATGGACATTACAAAATATACAAAAAATAACTTTTTTTCTGATTAACTGTTTTGCTGAAAGAAAATTTCTCTCCAAATTGTGATTATTTTTTTTTTCAAAAATCTTCGATTTTGGATAACATTTGTTCTTTGATTTTTCCACTTGGATTTTAAGAGAATGTATCTGTGGATGTCACTGCATTTAGTAAGCAAAAACAAATCTTTAACTTAGCTTTTTTTGAACACAGTTCATCTGCTTCAGAGCTGAAGCTCTGTATCCAGTAAACATGCTAGAATCAGGCTCAGCTTCAGCTTTGTCATGCTGAAACCACAGAAATATCAGGAACACTTTTAGGTAAGATAAATAAGAAAAGATCAAGGAATGAGAGAGAGAGACAGCCAGACAGACTTTCCTAGGGGGGAAAAAAACATCGAAAAAAACCAACCTGCTTTATTTTTATTTTTTACAAATTGCTACATCTAGACCTTCTCCCCCCCCCCCCCCCCCCAAAAATACCAATGTCTTCCCCCAATTATTAGCAATTAAACTACAGTGAAGAATAGCAGCTGATGTAATATGATATACTGACACTAATGCAACTTGTGCCTGCTAAGTTGTAAGCACCTCCTGAAATCCTGAGAGATCCATGCGGTATCTGAGGTACTTGCAACCTGCTTGCCATAAAACTAGGTACCTGTCCAGTAATATAATACACTCTGACAAATTTCTTCCCTAACAAATTACAATATTGATTTTTGAGCATGATTTCTGTACTTGACTTCACAAAAATAAGTGGGCATTCAAGCTGTTCGGGAGTCAGGTACTGCACTTTGGCCACAGCTCCAGGCAACGCTACAGGCTTGGGACTGAGTGGCTGGAAGACTGTGTGGAGGAAAAGGATCTGGGCGTGTTGGTTAATACTCCTTCAGAACGTGAGCTGGCAGTGTGCAGTAGCCAAGAAGGCCAATCTCATCGTGGCTTGCAACAAAAATAATGTTGCCAGCGGGAGCAGGGAGGTGATCACCCCCTGTACTCAGCACTGGTGAGGCCGCACCTCAAGTACTGTGTTCAGCTTTGGGCCCCTTGCTACAAGAAAGACATTGAGGCCCTGGTGTGTGTCCAGAGAAGGGCAGTGAAGCTGGTGAGAGGTCTGGAGTGCAAGACTTACGGGGAGCGGCTGAGGAAACTGGGATTGTGCAGTTTGGAGAAGAGGAGGCTCAGGGGAGACTTTATCACTCTCTACAGTGACCTGAAAATAGGCTGTGACAAGGTGGATGTTGGCCTCTTCTCTCATGTAAGTAGTGATAGGACTAGAGAGAATGGCCTGAAGTTGCACTAGGGGACATTTAAGTTGGATATTAGAAAATCTTTCTTCTCCAGAAGAGTGGTCAGTCACTGGAATGAGCTGCCCAGGAAGGTAGGGAAGTCACTGCCCTGGAGGCATTCAAGAAACATTTAGATGTTGTACTAAGGGATGTGATTTAGTGGGAAATATTGGTGGTAGGTGGACAATAGTGGTCTTGATGATCTTCCAGTTCTTTGCCAGCTTTAGTGATTCTGTGATTCTACTATTTACCAAAAATTTACATTAATGTTAAATGTGGGATTGTAGTTACTTTTATTTAAAAAGAAGCCTAACAAGACTTTCTAAACTTTTTCTACTCTCTTATCTCTGATAAATCTCTCTGGAGATGTCCTGTAAAAATTGATTAAGTTTCTAAGATTGCATACTGAGACTGACTCTCTTTAGCCTGCAGTCTGCAGCTTCAGGATTGGTAAGAGGATTCAGAGATCCTATTTCTGTTTTTTTTTTTTTTTTTTTTTTCTGTCCACATTCCCAGGACATTTGCTTAGTTTGCAACTTTGAACCAATCTTTCATGAATGCCAGGAACCACAGTGGGATGTTTTTAGGGTGCGTGTGAGGAAGGGCTGGTTGAATGTGAGGTCATGGTATGAAATATGTAATCAACTCTTTTCCAACTAGAAATCTTTCCATTTCAAACATAAAACCTGTGGTTCTTACTATTGCTCTATTTTTTCTTTTATTTTGAATGCATCCTTTGCAGTGAAGCCAAACTGGCTCTGTATCCTACAAAAGCACTCCCACTATCCCAGTGCTTAAAGAAGAATACTCATTTGTTCTGGGGAAGAATTATTATTATCCTGTTGGATAAAATCTTTTTTGTTTTAAGTAGTTCTGATTTTTTTCCATGAGATATCCAACACCTTGTTGGTGTTTTCCTATAGTAAACATGGGGTCACTGAAAGGAAACAGGATAGTTGGAAGATCACCATGGTATTAAATCACTTCCATCTGCGAATACTATAAATCGCAAAGGCATAAAAAGAGAAGTTATGATAAGAACTCTGAAGGGTCATGTGTCTGGACATTAAAATGTTCTTCTCCTAAGGACTTTATTCTACTGCCAAAATTAAGAAAGATGAAGTCATGACTCAGGAGCTGGACACTGTCAAAGGCGTTTAGCTCTAGAAATGTATTCATCCTGTTGAATTTTATCTTCCATTCTCTATACAAAGGATGATCTTGGAATATTGTCTATTTAGATTGCTTGTACATACAACTTTGTAGTTACTGCCTTTACACTATTTTTAAGAAAGACTGAAGCTGAGGAAAGTGTTAGAAAATTAAAAAGCATATTATAATAAATTCATTTGAAGACATCACATTATCTTATTTAGCTTCAAATATATTTCAGGCTGTGAATTCAAACAGAGCATTTTCTGTATACATAGTTCTGCAAGCACCAAATTACTGTTTATAGTACATACTCCCAAAATATGGTATTCTGTTTTCTTCCCAGCTGTTTTGGTCACTCATTTTACCATATTCTCTTGCCTGATGGTTACACAATTCCTAAAATTATAACATCTTTTCCAAATTGCTTCGTAGGAACTTTACTATGATCTTACAGCTCAAGAAAAAATAGATAAATTATGCCTCCTTCAAAAATTTTATGATATACAAATATAAAGTGAAACAAATACAGTACAAAAATGTTGGTATTCTTTTAAGTATTTTTGGAAACAACGACATACAGATAAATATATAAGAAGAGTAAACTTCATTCTTAGAGCACTGGGTATTTTCATTATTATAAAGAAAACAATTATGTTCTACATCTTCATTTGAAAGGATTAATGTGTTTTGTGGATTTCCATAAGGTTAGTACAGATTGCTTGTTGCTGCTCATTGCATGCTCTGAGAAAGCCCAAAATGTGAATTACTGTTTTTTTTTTCCTCAAGGAGGTCCTGCATACTTGCCTAACAAAATACATTACAAATATAACAAAAACATATATGCACAGACCACAGATATAAACATTTTACAAGAGTAACTCCCATTCCCATCTATTTTTTCCCTGTGTATGAAACAAATTTCTTCATTGAAACAAAGGGAATGCTGTTCCTTAAGTTGCTTTTCAATTGGAGCCTTGCTTTTATCTATGCATAGTGAACAAAAAATGTTTGTTTATACATGTGGCTCTTTATAGCTGCTACTCAAAAAGTGCTGCATACAAATATTCAGGATTTCTCTAGCAGAAGGAACACAAATGCACACATTGAAGATAATGACTATAGGTGAAAGTTCCATTTGGCAGTTGTCCACACAGCCTGAAGATATTAACAAGGGGACCTCAGAGAAAGGTCAGATTTCTCTTCATCACTACCCAAAGCATTGTTACAGAGAAGTCTGGCTCTAGGTTCAAAAATTACTTTCCAGCTAAAAAGAACTCCAGGAGTTTTCTTTGATTCTGCCTTGGATGGATCTGTAGTAGCCCTCCCAAGGAGATGATGAAAGACAGTGATGAAGAGGTACATAAATATTTTAAAGAAAATCACCTTCTCCAAAGACTTAGTCCTGTGGACTAAGCTAAGATGAAGAAAAGACCTAGTGTGATAGGCTCTTGAAACTGATTGCCTATTGCTGTGATATCAAAGATTCTGATGTCAGATATTCTGGTATCAGAATATCAAGAATTGCACAGTACCACTCTTTTTAGTTAAACTTCCTCCACTTAAATTCTGGCTTCTTTCTAGAATATTTTAGAGAATTGTCAGTTGCTCCAGAAGTAATGCCTCCTATTTATTTCTGTGGAAACTGTAACAGCTACAAAACATTGACTTTTTTCAACATAGTCACCACCATCACCTATGCATTTTTGCCTACATCGAGCAAGAGCCTACATGGTACTGTCATAAAAATCTGCACGTCCCTTCAGAACATGGCATTGCTTTTGGGGCAGCCCCTGTGTAAAACACCTTCTCTATTCTGTTCAACTTGTTTGATTCTGTCCACCTTTTCTCTACTTTGTTCTTCACTACAGTTGATCAGAGAGTACATTTGAAAAATAGAAGGGATCTTAGGATTTCCATTCCCTGTGAAATAGTTTGAAGCAAACGTTCTGTCACTGTTTCACCTGAAAGGCTCGTCTACCTTTTCAGTCAATACAAGAGTGATTTTCAGTCAGCTAAAACCATATGTTGAAAGCTCAATAAAGTTATTTGCCTATAGAAAATAGTTATATTGTGTTTGTAGGAGATGCGCTGGAATGTTTCTATGCCAGAATATCAGTTGATATGTTCCTATAAAATGTTGTAACTCATTTAAGCAGCATATGGAGGAGAATGGTGAAGATATTTTAGAAGGGAGTAGACAGTGATCAGTACTTCTATTAATAACTTCTAAAACTTGTTCCAGCTATTGAATGGTAGGACTGGTAGTTCCAGCTGCTACACCAATCTGACTTCTTTCCAACATGTTGATTAAAACAGGTGAATAGTTTTTAACAGAATGAGAAAAATCTCTGAAAATCTATGGGGAAATTAAATGGCCACAGAAATATGGCCAAATGATTCTCCTGTGATATTTTATTTTGCCAAATTTAAATGAGTGCCAAATGCATTTACCTTGCCTAAATATGGTTACCCATAACAAAAATATTTAATGTAAGGATGTAACCCTGAAAACCCTTTATGGTTAGTGAAGATAAATAGGATTTTTTTGATAAAATTTGTCACCCCCTGCTGTACATGCCAAAAAAGTCAGAAAACTTTCACTCTTAATGACCAGTATCTCCTTTCTGACTACAAAGTGAGCTGAGGGTGTGTAGTTCACATACACGATGTAGGAACTCAACTGAGATGAAACCCTCACTGCTGATATTGTGAAGACAAGATATCAGCCTTTGATTTCTGTCAAGATAATTTCAAGAAATGGGACTCAGAGGGGGAAGAAGCAATGCTTTTTTTTAAAAAAAAAACTTTCTCAGTTCTTTGGACTGTTCCCAAGGATCTCATAATTTTTAAAATTACTTTCTAGTACAAAACTACTGGCACCACAAAATTATGAGACTGTCCAGACCGTAGTGCTGTCTTAGCACAAATAAAAATGAAACTGAATGGAACTGCAAGGCAAGCTGTATTAACAATGATACACCTCCTGTATTTCCAGTGTTTGTGGTGGCTGATGTCATTACTGTTTGTGCTACAGCTTTATAGGAAAGTGGCTTACTCTTCTGAACTATATCCACCCCTATATCAATCATAAAACCATATCTATGTCTCCATAAATACATATAAGTGTGGTCCTAACTGTTGGTAATACTGAATTGTTAGCCAGCTAACACTTTGGAAGAGACAGATGAAAAATGTTTCTATATTTACGAATACTTAAATATTTATAGAAAGCATTTTAAGGTAGATTTTCAGAACACTGTGGACAAGGACAGAATGGAAAGTAGATACAAGAATGCATAACATTAGGGTACTCAAGTACTTAATTTTGTGATAAGAAAAATATTGAAGATCAGCTACAACTGTTGTGAGCTGAAAAAGCATCAGTAACAGGAGATGGAAGAAGTAATATGTCAGGATAAGAGGCAGAATTCAGAAAAGCCTTTTTATATCAAAGTTAAACAAGATCTTATTTTAAGGATGTTTTAACTCCAAGAGTGCAAGTGCAAACAGCAGTGGTTTATTAGATGTATATACATTTTGTTGCTGTGTGACAGATGGTAGAAGAGGGGCAATCTTACTAAATGGTATCTGATATGGAAGTGCCTAAGAAGCAAAGGTATGTCACTTTATTCCTCCATGAAAAAAAAAAAAAAAAATACTTTCATTGACATCTGTTGATGCTTGTTGGATGTTTATGGAACCCAAACAGTGAATATGAGACCAATGGTGGCTGGTGCGTTCCAGCAGTGGCAACAGCAACTTGAAAGACAAGTCATGCTCTGGATGGCCATGAAGATTTTAAAGAGCATGGCATGCAGACTCTTGTTCATCATTGGTGAAAATACAGAGGTAATGGTGATGTCTATGTTGGAAAAACAGTATTTTATAGCTGAGGGTTTGCTCAATCAAACAGTTATTGTGCTCCTTGTAGTGGTTGTAGTTTCCATGTAAATAAATAGGAGGTATTACTTTTGGAGCAAGCTATATACTTCCCTGATTCTTCCACCACTTCAAACATTGTAAAGTTTAATTTGTCCTTTAAGTTTTAAGAAGCTTTAACTTCCTATACTTATGGATATGGAGCTGCTACTTCAATACTTACCAGCTTTACAGCGTAATTAACAACTTCTTATATCAATGATCTCTGTCTTTCTTTCAACATTGTTTTCAATACTTAATTAACAAATACTGCTTTTACTTTTACCCGCTTTCATGTTTTATCTCACATACTCAAAAGGTACGGAGAAGTAGTTCATTCTTTTGTAATCTCCTTTAAATATTTCCTAAGGACTTATCTTTAACACTAGCCTACATATTGATTGTTACTTATTAATTGATATATATTAACTATCAATCTCCATTTGCCATGTTTCTGTCTCCTTTATTATTCTTTCTCTTACAGTTATTAACTCTAGATAATCTTCATCATAATCTAAATCAAAAGTTCATAAACAAATATGCATAAGCAAAACACTTAGTAACCATGGAACTGTTTCTGTTCTTTCTCATTTGTTTTTTTTCTTTATAACCTCTGTAGCCTTTATTTATTTTGCTAATTACTGAATATCTTACTGCATAATGCAGATAACTTTTTCTGTTCTTCCATCATTCAACTTTTTTACTTGTTAGTTTAGTCCTGAATCACTATCATGATTTGAACATTTAGCATTAACAATAGACCTGCAGTTTTTTATAACTAAACATTAATTTTGATCTCTGATTAGAGAAGTCCACCATCCAAATCTCTCAACACAGTACCTAAAATAAACAGTTAATAAACAGTCACTAAACAGTTAATTAATCAATAAATAGCTATTAATCAGCACCTTATCAACAACTGAAATAAATATTTTTTTTTCCCTTACCATCTTAGGCTGATGAATTCCATAAGGAAAGAATATGAAGGCAATAAAAATTTATTTTTGTACATGGGTTAAAGGGTATTAGAAAGAAAATGAATCAAAGACATGAAGTATTTTCACTGTGCTTACTGCAAGTCACTGCAAAATTTTACTCTCTTATTTATTAAGGAAAAGACAAATTACCCTGATGTCAAGGAAATACAGCAGGGAGGAAGATGAAAAAAGTGGCCAGTGTACAGAAGTATTTCATGTTGTTTCATTGTAGGTACAATTTTAAGTTTTGATTTTACAATTCTGAACAAAAAAATTGAAAAAAAAAAAGACTTCATAGAAGCGTATCAGCAGTTAATACTTCTTTGTTCTTCAAAATTGCTAATAATTAAAATCCTTTTTTCTACATTTTCCCCAACAATTTGGGTCTCAAATTTATTTTCCAGTTTAGGTCCCATGCTTGTTTTACTGTCTAATTCCAAGTTCACATTCAGTTTTCCCAGATCATTCTTCCAAGGTTTCTATTATCCCCCATTATTGCAAGCATCCCAAGAGGTCCCGGTCTGCTGGGGCCCCTCTGTCTGCAGGTAGAGATGCATTCCCCAGTCCTAACTAATTCTGTTTGTATAACTGAAATTTTAATTTAATAGTTTCTCTATTATGGATTCCTGGATTTTCATTCATATAATCCATTCTACTGAAATGTTCTAAGGCTGAAAAATATCACTGTCTTTATGGTCATCAATTTTCATGATATTCCAAGTCTTCGTCTTTCTTTTTACTTCCTTGTACTTTCTTAATGTGTAGTTATGCCCTTGTGGAGCTTAAAGGGACCTCACAGTATAAAACGTCTTGAATACTGCTGTAACCCCAATTAGAGCTGTGAGATTAATAAGAATGTGTCAAAATTATTCTTTGTGTTCTGGCAGCAGTGCCCACTTTCAGGTTATGAATACTACCAACAGGCCTCTGCTGGACAGAAAAATGAGGTGGTTTTACTCAAGTAAAATATTGAGGGTGGAATTATATTGAGGGTGGAAATTGTAACTCTGTAGACCAATCTTTCACATCAGGACTAATGTATACTGTATTTTTTTTTTACTTTCAATACTTTAATAAAAAATTAGTGCTGAGGAGTGGGGCTCAGTGTCTGAGAGCCTCTAGCAGAGTGCTACATGGTTTCATGTGTATTTCTATGCAAAACATTACTTGCATTCTGCATTAGAAGATCTATTATCCTGCTACACACTTCGTGTTCTGCTTTGTGGATATGGGGGCACAGAGGACATGGAAGGATATGAAAATGGAAGAGAACAGGGATGCAAGATGCTTGCTCATGAATTGCTTACCAGAAAACTTGTCTTTCAGTAGCCACTATGAGAACCTTCTAGAAACACACCTTTGATTTTTCTTTTATACCATGAATAATGACATGCTGCCAGCATATATTTTTCTCTACCAGATAAATATTTTGCCTTTTTGTGGATTGACCGAAACTGAAAATCATCTCCCTCAATGACTAGGGGGCTGTTCTCTACATTTTCAGAGCATATTTGGACTTCTTCTGTAAAGATGTTATCTGATTTATGGCAGTACCTTCTGTGATGCCTGCTAGGCACTGACTTTTCACCTGACCATTGGAAACAGCTGCAGACGAGTAACAAAACTGGCACTTAATTCCAGCGAGTGGGAGGTCAATGCAACATCTGTCTTGTCTTCTGCTTATTTGCACGACTGCACTTTTTTCCTCTTTTGCTGGTTAAAGATTCTCTCAAGCATTTCAGTAATGCTTGCCTCACTGCATGTTTTGTTAGGTTTTAAGGTTTCTGCAACTCTTTTAAGACTTCTTTTATTTTAAGCAAAGTGGGTAAAGTGAATGCAGACTTTTCAGCTTATGTATCTAAAGAGTTTATATATCTCCTAGAGTTTGGATTATGATAATAAAATCTGTTGGAAGTAGGTTTATGAAATGTACGTGTATGAAAAAATATATAGTGACTATTTCTACAGATACTACAGTAGCAACACTAAGAGAAAAAAATAGCGTATAACTGTTCAGCTTCACTGTAACTTGTCTGATGTATCTTTTATCCTCAGACCTTATTCTCTGTCAGTGCTATGAACTGACAAAACTATCTTTCTGAAATAACATGAAGCCTGAGGAATTTGGCTAATATTGCCTATCTAGTACCATAAAGGAAAGATTAAGTATCTAAAGTTGGAACATGATAATACCTTTTAAGGCGATTTCTGAATTCTCCAGTAAAAGTCCTGAAGTTACTGAACTTCAAATAATGTGTTTAGTTATCATTGGTTGTCCCTTTACACTGTGAGAAAAATCTACAGATCTGTGTTTGTGTTATCTGCAAAGTACACTTGCAAGGTTGGTGAGTGCCAGACTCAGTGCTCTATTGCAGTGAAGCATTCAAATTCACTGTCTCTATGCACTGCCCTCAGAGCAGGCTGTTATGTGGATGCATCTCCCACCACTTTTGCATGGCAGGAAGGAAGCAACGTGAGTGGAAGGGAGGGGGTGAGAAAGCTGTGAAACTAGGTACTTCCAGTGTAGAAGTACACAGTGATACTGATTTTTTTTTTTTTCAATTAATTGTTGTTGTACCTCAGTCGTAAACTTAGGTATCTGCCAAGGTTAGGAGGCTGTGACATAAACATATAAAGAAAAGGTGGTACAACATGTTAGGGAAGATAAATTTCTCTCTGAAAAAGAAATCAGTGGGACTCAATTTCCAATTGCTTTTGTGAATATCAACACTGTCTGATATTTAGCGTTACACAACCAAATCAGCATGAGTTAGAATTTAAAAAAAAAAAAAAACTGCATTAAATGTCATTAAAAACAGATATTATATTCAACTGTATTATACATATTTAAAGCATTCTATGTATGCCGAAGTTTTGTCGGTATGCTTCAGTTAACAGACATTAACTAGTGCATGAAAAAGACACAAAACAGTAAGTCTAAGACTATAAAAGAAATGAAATGGCAGTGGGGAGGAAAAAGAGCACAGGAAGTACAAATTTCTTTAGGGGGAAAAAAAAAAAACAACTGTGAATAGAATAATTAAGCATTTAGGAATGAATGGAATCTACCAAAAGAAAGTACTTGATTTTTTTTTTTGACTGAAAAGAAAAGTGAAAGTGAGGTATTCCATACAGGCTGTAAAGAAAGAAGGCAAAGCAGTTTTGAATTAAAAGCCAGAATAGATAGGAATTTCTCCGCTATACTTTATCCAGCTATTTCTGTGTTTAGTTTTTGAAAACAGGTCAATACTTCCAGTCAAGGGAATCTGTGACCTACACTGTGCAAGCTGGAAGCTACATGCTGGAAGTATCTTCCTTACAGTAGTGAATGATGTCCAGAACCATTTTTGACAGTGAGAAAGCAAGGAGACTAAGAAACCATTTTTTTTCTCTCGGTGTCTTTGAAGTATTCAAATACGATGTGTTATATTATGTGTTTATAGCAGTCCCTCTGAGTAAAGTTTTCAAAAATTCAGCTGAAAATAGGAACAAATAGAGCTGTTTTGAACAAGCATTGGTGAATACAAAATAAATAAATAAATAAAATAAGAGGAATAAGGATGTAATAAAGCACTCATAGACCTATAGGAAGTACATGTCTATGAATCTAATAGACCTATACAGGGAGTCATAGTCTAAGTCAAGTATCCTTCTTCAAGGAGAACTAAGTTTGGATGGTTCTAGCTATTTATGATTGAAAGACTAGGATTGAATCACCTCTACTTGAAATAATAAGAACAAAGCCCATTCAAATTAATGAAAAATGGGTATGACATAAAATTGGAAAATGTGGTTAGCACAAAATAAGAGAGTGACTAAATGCAATGAATCTTAGAGTCCAGGAACAGAGAAATGTCTGCAGGAGAGGGGAAATCAAGCAAAAAACAATTTCAGGAGTCATCTAAGCTGTAGACGAAGTGTATTTAGTCATGACACTTTTTTTTTTTTAAACTGTGGATTTCCAAGGTAGTGTATAAGACTGATGGAAATGAATGATGTGAATTTCTCTGTAATGTGTTGTACAGAAATGTCAATGTCAAATTTTGTTTAAACCACATCCAATAAAGACTTGTGGAAACTAATCTACTATGAGGAGAAGGTTGTAAGATTTTACTGAGGTGCCAGGATATCATTTTGATTAATAAGTTATTAAAAAACACTCAGTAATTTGGTCATGAATTAATCTCTTTTTCTTCCTGTTGATAGATCTCATAACTTACTTATCACTATGTTAGACATTTGATGTAAGGTATTAAAACGTGTTAAACATTTTTTTAGATTCCTTAATTATAAACCTTGTGACTGTTTTATCTTTCACCATTTGTTTGATGACAGCCCACTGTGTTAAAAAGTCTAGAGAAATCTAATAACTCAGTTAAAAAAAAAAAAAAAAGCAGTTTACAGTAATTAGGATGAACACCTGTTTGTAAGCAAACAACAGAAAAACAATTTTAGAGAGGCCCTCATTACAGAGTAGAAGAAATATCAGGTTTAGTTGTCTGTAGTGAAAAACAAACAAAAATGTATGAATCCAGAGAGTCCACTGAAAAAGCTGCAAAGACACACTGCGTGGCAGATTTCATTTAAAGTTTTGTTATAATAAATAAAACTTCAAAAATATCTATCCATGGAAATGTCCAGAATGTGTCAGAGTGGACACATCTACATTCAAAGAGGATTCCAAAAGACAAGTATTTCATAAAGGAGTAGAAAGTACAGTGAGGATGTTTTTTTGTTTTTTTTTTTTGAAGCATGTATTCATATTACAGAGGATATGTAAATGAATATGTACATAATTTTTTTTTAAGATAATCTCTTCTAAGGCCCGGAGAATATTGCTTCAATTTGGGATGGCTTTCTTGAGTGCATCTTAGAAACGTAGCCTCCAATCTTCCATTTTAATTCTTAAACAGAATAGCCTTGTCCTGATAGATTACCACTTTCATCTGCTATCTATTTTAAGTATTTAATATTTTACACATTCCTTACTATTCATGTACTTAAAAGACATCATAGATAGGATTACCACAAATCTCTGAAACAATTTACAATTGTACAAGTGGTGTTTGTTATGAAAGAAGTCTGGAAGAGGACATGGATATGTTGGCACTGTGAAAAGAAGTTAAAGTGCTGTTTTCTCATCCCTGTTTCAAGCTTTTTGAGCCCCAAAAAGAATTGGGGAAAAAAAGAAGCATCATAGGCCCTCATTTCTTATGTTGCACCACATTTTGTCTGCAAGAGCATCCACAAGGGACCAACGCTGCTCACAGGAAGAGGTATGAAAATTCAAGAGAGTCATGCTTGTTTTCACTGTAGTCCTAGGATCAAAATGACATCAATTGCCAGTAAAAGAAATGAAAACATGTAAGAACGTAATTGCATAGGAAAAGTAAAACAGTATTAGAAAATCAATTGTATTAGTCATTATTATTATAATATTGACATCTGGAACTACTTTCCATCTCTATTGAGTAATTGAGCTAATTGAACCTTGTTTTTTAATTTTCAGTACAAAACTTAGTATGTAAAAATTAAGCAAGGAAGATTTTCTGAAAATATAAAGCTCTCCAAAATTTGTCTTATAGTTTCCAGGGAACAGCTGGAATTACTCATGATCTTGTGAGCTTAGTCATTGCAAATTATATAATTCCACTGTATGGATAGTAAATGTTCAGACCAAGATTTGCCTTGGTTTTCCATTCATTTCACAATGCAAACACATAAATGTTATACTTTTTTGGTTTTTTCTCCTTTTTGCTGTCACATAGATTTTACTTCTTACAAGTAAAGCCTTGCACACATTTAAGCCTGAGAAAACATTGTTTTATAGCATCGTGTCCAATTTTAATTTCCTTAGGTAGTTGTACTGTTTTGGTAGTAGACTCTAATCCCCTGGACATTGGAGGTCCAGCTGTTCTCCATTTCCTCTAGAGAAAAGGTGGCAATTCACCTTTGGAAACTATTTAAGTCTTGCAACACTAAGTGATAAGCAGTATCTAGGATTAGATGTGTAAGAATTTTTTAATATTGTATTATAATGCCATGACATAAAGCCAAGCTAAAAAGAAGATTTAATGCAAGCATAACTTGATTTTCAGCAAACAGTGACTGAACACATTCTGAGAAACCCATAGCTACTAGTTAGTAGATATTTTCCTGCTATATCTTTCATACTTACAGATCTGATTGTCCCTGCCCAACCTCAACTGGGCATCCCCCAAGCATTTCTGAGGCCACTGAGCCTCATTTCAGCCCAACCAGGGCCATTGGTTCTTGCTCCAGTGATGTCATAGGTGCTCAGAGAATCACAGAATCATAGTAGGTGGAAGTGGGCGTTGGAGATCTTCAAGTCTGACTCTTTGCAGGTTCCCTACGATAGGTTATACAGGAAAGTGTGCAAATGGGTCTTGAATATCTCCAGAGAAGGATGCTCCACAACTTCTCTGGGCAGCCTGTTCCAGTGCTCTGTAACTATCAAAGTAAAGAACTTTTTCCTCATGTTTTGAACTTCCTGTGTTCCAATTTGTGCCCATTTTGCCTTGTTCTGTTGCTGGGCACCACTGAAAAGAGCCTGGCCCCACCACTCTTGACACTCACCTCCTAGATATTTATAAACATCAAAAAGCCTTCCCTTCTTCAGGAGATGCTCTAGACCCCTCATCATGTTTATGTTGCTCCACTGGACTCTTTCTAGGAGTTTCCTGTTTGTCTTGAACTGAGGAGATTACAACTGGGCATGGTACTCCAGATGTGGCCTCACTAAGGCAGAGTAAAGGGGGAGGATCACTCTGGCCTGTAGCACCCTTCTCTACCCATTGTGACCAGGCCCTGCTTGGTGACATACCCACCTGCTCTGGGATACCCTTGGCTTCCATCTCATTCTCTCTTGTGCAGTAGCCCGGTGCTAATAGCTCCCTGGAATTCTGCTCCTGCTTGTGACTAGGCCCTGCTTGGTGACATACCCACCTGCTCTGGGATACCCTTGGCTTCCATCTCATTCTCTCTTTTGCAGTAGCCCGGTGCTAATAGCTCCCTGGAATTCTACTCCTGGCTTGAAGTTAGCAGAATCATAGATGTTCAACCACTTCAATCCGTGTTGCATTTGTGAGAGCTTGAACATCCGGAATAAGAAATTCAGGCCATTATGCTTTGAGAGTGGTGAGGTCTTCTTTGAGAGTTGTATAATATTCTTATGGAGATACTGTTTAGTTTTCCATCTATAAAGATAGGTATCTCTTTCCTTTATTTGGCTGGAGAAGTTCTCCACTTCTGATGGATGCTCATCTTCTAAGATGTATCTGAAGTTTATTTAGATATATCGCATAACACAAAATGCTTGCATTAGTAAGAGCTTTGTGTTTCAGAAGCAGAGATGATGACTACTTTTTTGAGCAAGGCACTGTACAGTACTGCTGTTTCCTGTGTCAAGTTTGTACATCAGTGTACGCTGCATTTAATTTAGACCTGTCTTTTGTCACCTTGTAGTCAAAAAAATCACTGAGTTCAGGTATGAGCATGCACTCATCAAATGTCAGACAGCTCCTCAGTCTCAGGAGGAGCATTTTTAATTTCAGAGGATCCTCAGGTGATTTTTAATTTCATTTTAATATTTGGAGGGTCATTTTAGCATCCAATTTTTTGGTTAAGAAGGAGAGTAGGAAAATTTGGTACTTTGAATGCTTTTCTTTTGGTTTGTCAATGATTCTATGCTCTAAAAACTGTTTTATTTATAGTGTGTTCCCTCCTCCTCCCAAGACACGTTTATCACACAAAAATTCAAAATAAATGCATTATAAACTGCAGAAAGAGAAATGGATCTGACAGAGTTGTTTGTTGTCATTGCAATTGCTGAAGCAACAGGAAATATTTGTTGCAAGATTTTCTACTGTACTTCTAAGAAGTCTTGTAGGATAATTTTCTTAAATTAGGTTAAACAACGGCACGTGCAAGATGAACTGTTACTTCATAAACGGTGTTAGATGTAAAAAGTGTTGCCTGATAAAAGGTCTAAATGTAAACCAGAGAAGTGATGAAAGAAAAGGGATGACATTACTTCAAACAGCTTCCAACAGCTGCTGAATGACGAACACCTTGAAGTTCTGCTCTTCAGTGTACCCTAAGCCTGCACATCTCAGGGTTACAAAGAGAATTGGCTGTGAAAATTAGCTTGAATGAGATTTCCCTTTAGCCAGTAACACCGAGGATGTACAGCAACATTATTGAATTCTAGGTATTTAAGTGCCGAGAGACTTCTTTCTGCTGTGCTGAATGAATGGAAGAAAGAACGTCCATATACTAGAATGAGAGCTCACAAGCGATAGAATGAGAGTTCACAAAAATGCCAGATCGTGTCATTTATCCTCTATACAGTTATGCTCACTGAGATGAACAGAAGATATTCCTACTTCAAAGAAGAAAGTATTTCTCCACTGTTGTGTCTGTTTTGGGTCAGTACTGGAGCTCATTCAAAATGGTGAAACATATGACGTAGGAATAAGACTAGAAAGTGCTTTGAGCAAGTTCTCTGATGATTCTAAATTAATAGGAGCTGTTGACTCTGTCAACTGCTGTTGACTCCTCTCTGGGGGAGAGAGAGGCCTGGTGGAGATCTAGACAAATTAGAAAGCGAGGCAGTCACCAACTGCGTGAATTTTAATGAGGGCAAGTGCTGGATTCTGCACCTGGAAGGGGGCAACCTTGGCTATACATATACGCTGGTGGATGAGACACTGGAAAACTGCCCCACTGAAAGGGACTTGGGGAGGGACTTAATCAACAGCAAGTTGAAAATAGATAATGGTGTGTCCATGCATTCAGAAAGGCCAGCTGTATCCTGGGGTGCATCAAGCACAGCACTGCTAGCTGGTTGAGGGAAGTGATTATCCCCCTCTACACTGCACTCACCTTGAGAATGACTGTGTGAGCAAGTGTGGGATGAAGATGCAGCCTTACCTTGAGCATTGTGTGCAAGTTTGGGTGCCACAGTACAAAAAAAGACATAAAACTACTGGGGAACATAGAAAGGAGGGCTACAAAGATGATGAAGGGGAAGACATATGAGGAGTGGCTGAAGTCTCTTGGTTTTTCAGCCCAGAGAAGAGGAGACTGAGGAGAGATCATATCACAGCCTACAGCTTCTCACAAGGGGAAAAGAGGGGCAGGCACTCTCTGGTGACCAGTGATAGTCCACTGCAACAGCATGAAGCTGTGACAGGGTAGATTTTGGTTGGATATCAGGAAAAATTTATTCACTGAGAGAGTGGTCAAACACTGGAACAGGCTCCCTAGTGAAATGGTTGTGGCACCAAGATTGCCAGAGTTCATGCAGTTTGTAGACAATGTTCTTAGTCATATGGTCTGACATTTGGGTGATACTATGTGGAGCCAGGAGTTGTACTCAGTGATCTTTGTGACTCCTTTTCAACTCGAGATATGCTATGATTCTAAAGGTCCATATGCTGCTAGTCTTTTTCAGTGACTGCTGCATTTTTCTGTAAGGGACAAAGAGATTTCCAGTCTTTCTTCCATAATGGCAGGAATACAGTATGTGCAGATAGAAAGATAGAAAAAAAAATCATCCCATTTTTATTCATCTTTGAAGTTTACTCCCTTTATTCAAATTCTCCATGAGTTTGTAAAGAGATTCGGATTACCTGCAAATGTAACAGCAAATGGTTTAAATAAAGAGCAACAGAACGATGTCTTTGGCAAGGTGACAATGATGGAAAAAGAAATAATCTAAATATTCTGTCTTATTTCCTCTCTCAGTGATAACATTCAGAGACCAAATCTTCTATTATATGGGAATGAGAACATGTAAACAGGATAAAAGGGGAAAAGGAAAGTGGGGAACTGTGAAGAACCCCAATGGCATTAACATTTTAGTGACCTAGTCATGCTTGTTATTAGGAACTTTAAAGTATTTTACATATAAATACTTCTATTGGATTAAAAATGGATACCAGCTCTGACTTCTAGCTCTCTCTACAAGATGCTCTTTATACAAAGGTGAAGTTTACAAAGAACAAATTAATGCCATCTGTTCATAGTGTACAGTACATTGTATTGCTTGCAGTTAAATTATTCTCATAATATAATATTAAATACTGATGGAACTGTGAACTTAACAGCTGTGTCAATTAGTGGATGTATCTTTTAATATATTTCATTGTGCTATACATTATTAGAATATGTTCTATGGCCTTTAAGGCAAGGAACATGAAATGGTTGCCATTTGAATCTTCATGAACTATTACTACAAAACAATAAACTAACATGATAGACAAACGTAGCTACTGCAAGATTGCCTCCATCTGTGAAGGCAACTTGTCTGATATTTCTACTGTCCCTTCCATTCCAGTGTTTCTCTGTTCAGTGTTTCGATCCATTAACACAAGTGAGACAGATTCACAGCAACTGTAACATTAGCAGAGTAATTCATTTGTTAATGCTTCTCTCAGAAGGAAGATATGACATTTCCTGTTCAAACTAATGTAGACTAAAAATAAATTAATTCACAAAGTATTTAAATATTTTAGGGGGAGTATAATTTGTTAATTTAGTTGGTGTTACTCTTTCTGCTTCCACTGTGGGCACTGGCAGAAAGGTTTAAAATGTTCCTCTGATGGAAATTCTCAATTTGTCATTAAGACCAAAATCAATTACATAATTAACCAGAGTAAAAATATCTACACTGAAGAGGCCACTTCTTCCTTCTACGTAACAGCTACAATTATATCCCAATGCCTAAAGGCACTGGAAGACATATTGATAGTATTTTCTTAATTCAGAGAGTGATTCTCTTGTTTAGAAAATGCAATAGCATAACTGACTATTCTGCCTTACTCCCACTGAATCCACTTGTTACAATAAGAGCAGAGATGGATCTAGGCTTGAGAATCATTCTACCAGTATGGCTTTGATGTGATAATTTTTTGATCTCTACCTGCTCATTGAACTGCTGGATATTTACAATTAAAATAAAGATGCTGATACTCCTTAATCTGGCAAAATGTCTTGTTTCTGAGCAATTTAACTATATTGATGAAGACAATAAATGTTAACAAGCCCTTGGTAATTTGTTGTTCAAGTTATACAGGGACTAATGAATCTTCCTACACTATGTAATTAACTTTGAGCTTCTTGGTGATCTTGATGTCATGGCTTCACAACTTCAACTACGATGAAAGAGTTTCCTGAGCCTTATAGATTAAAAAAAGAGCAAAGAAGACATGCCTACTCAAAACAATAAAGAAATCATCACTTTCAAGTTTTTCCATACTAATAACCTTCATTATATTTGAAGGTTTACATGTTGAATAAATGGCAATAGACAGCATACTAGACATCCCAGGAGCATGTCCAAACTTGGTAAAAATTATTAGGTTAGGTTCTGTGCTAATTGTTATTTGCTGATCACATACTTATTGGTTTGCTATTTTTTTAAACCTCATAGATGTAAAAATTTAAAATCTACATCTACAAATACATCAGTTTTTTCATAGTAATCTGGAATATATTTTTTGAATGTTGCAGTATTTTTCCTTCTTTGGTAACAATTTCATGTGTTTGTTTTGGAAGTTAATAGTGTAACATATGCTTCTGTCAGTGATATATCAACAAACTGTATTTATATTGTATTGTATGTTCTTGTAGCCCACCACAGCTGAGGTCTGATTGAGACTATAGCCTCAAGTGACTATAAACCAAACAATTATTTTTTAAACTAATGTGTATGCCTCCTAATGATTCACAACATTAAACTCTCACTTGGCAGGACAGCAAAACCTCTTTTCTTTGCTCTAGGCATAAAAATCCTGCAAAACATTTTTTTTTTAATGGTCGTGGGTGACCAAAATGCAATTTAAAACTTTAGTGGTATTTGCTCAGGGTTGCTTGCTTACTTGTAATTGTTTCCAGAATGTTTGTTTGGAAATTTGTTAGATTATGTATCACACGCAATAATTCAATATGCCAAATGGACTGCTGTAATACTTGGCACTGCAATTGGTTATGCCTATTTCAGCACCACTTAAAATAGTGAGTTCTGTATGTAAACAAGAATAAAGGTGATTTCAGTGTATAGTTTTTTTTTTTTTTCCCTGTATGCAATAACGTTAAATGAGTTGCATCAAGAGTTATTTCTGACTATATGTTTTGCAATATATTATAGTCACTTTTTCCTTTTGATAGCAAAAGTAAACCATTTTTTCTTTTTCTTTATATATTTTTTCTTCCTTCCTCTTTTTTGGGGGGGGGGGGCGGGGGGGGGAGTTGAATAAGCTTCAGATTATTGTAGCTAAAATCAGACACATTATACCAGATGTGTGATATCGAAGCTGAAGCAAGCTTTGTTGCACCTTAAAATAATATACCTCATACACAGAATCACAGAATTAGAAAAGTTAAGGTTGGAAAGGACCTTCAAGGTCATCTCCTGCAACTGCAATGTGGTTTTAGAGTACATGATTTTAGAGAACAGCAGAAATAACAGCAACATAAACACTAATATTAATTGATTTATGAAAAATATTATGATGTTCTGCAATGAACTACTACTACCTTGATGTTGTAAGCAACAATTATATGACTTCTGGAATTCCTTCTGATTTATGAATTTACAGAATAAATTGAAACTTTGAAAGGTAACTCTCAAGATCATGTAGTCACGTTGTCTTGCTCAATCATGGTCTAGCCAGGGCAGGCTGTTCATGACTGCGTCCTGGAGGACTTTGATTATCTCCAAGGATGGAGACCCCAACATCTCTCTTTATAACCTATACCAGTAACCAACCACGCACACAATAAAATAGTGTCTCCTTGTGTTCAGATAGAATTTCATGTGTTTTTACTACATGCCTGTTTCTTCTTGTCCTGACAGTGGACACTACTTAGGAGAATCCAAGCTGAAAAGTCCCAGCTCTTTCAGCCTTTCCTTACTTATATGACAGATTATACAGTTCCTTTATTCTCTTTGTGTCACTGCACTGGACTCACTCTAGTGAGTCCATATCTTTCTTGTGCTGGGAAGCCCAGAACAGGACACAGAATTCCAGACATTTCTCAGGAGCACTTGAGTAGAGTGAACCAATCATCTCTCTCAACATGCTGACAGTGTTCTTCCTCGTGTAATCCAGGAGGCTGCTTGCCATTCTGGTTGGGACATTGCATTGCAGACACATGGCTGTCTTCTTGTCCACATGGCCTTTAAAAGGTACATATCTATGGGTTGCATAATTTTCCTTGGGTGACAATTTTCATCTCAATCTAAGACAGAAGTCTGAAAAGGTATAGGTGGATTATATTTTCAGGTTTTTATTTTTCTCTACATAGATGGTGATTAGACGGAAGAGTCCAGTTTAGAACTGGCTGAGAAGGAATTAAATTTCTCATAGATCATACTGTGTTGTGTTTTGAATATGTGTCTAAAACAGTGTTGATAAAACATCAATGTTTTGACTATTGCTGAACAGTCTTTACAGAGCTTAAAGGCTTTGTCTTTTTCCCATTCAGACCCCTTTGATGAGTAGGCCAGGGTTGGACATGAAACTGGAAGGGAATGCAATCCAGACAGCTGACCCAAACTGACCAAAGGGGAGAGGGGTTTGGAGTGAGGTAGTAATTGCTTAGAGACTGGCTGGGCATCACTCTGTTTGTGGGGGTATTAATGAACTGATTTTACGTCACCTACTTATTTGTTGTTGAGTTGCTTGTTTTCTTTCTCCTTCTTTCTTCTTTGCTTATTAAACTATCTTTATCTTGACCTATGAGATTTCCCACTGCCTTATTCCTGTTCTCTTCCCTGTCCCACTGGGGCTTAGGGGATTGAGCAAGTAGCTTTTTGGTGCTTAGTTGCTGTTCAGCCCACCACAGATGTCTGCACTTGTCCATGTAACCCATCTGAGATACTATCCTGATTTGCAGATAACAGAAGGTTTGCATAGCCTGGCTCACTAATTTTCTGATACTGTGTGCTAGCATGCTGCTAAGAACATGGAGTTTCCAACTGCATGAACATTTTATACGGATAATACTTTTAATTCAGACCTTATTATTGAAAATAATTCTAAAGACTTACTGTGGGTAGCCTGTTTGTCACATTTGTGTCGCATCAACTAAGACAGTTTACTTTCTCTGTCAAAACAACTGAAAATATAGACGGTTGACTACAGTGATTTGCATAACTTCTCAGACTATGCTAAATGAGTTAAATATGTATTATTCATGATAACCCACCTCAGAAGCACTACCGTCAAACAGAAATGCTGTCGATCTGCCACTGTTATATTCGGTTTCAAAATAATATTTTTGATACAAACCTCAGAAATGTTTGGTTCAGAAAGAATAATTGTAGAGGAAGCAAGAGTGAGGTACTTGACTTAAAAAAAAACCCTAGAACTTCAATAACCTGGAGACAGAAAATTAATTAAATGTATAATCAATTGAGTGTATCGTTCCCAATTTTCTTCCATAAAAGTTATGAAGAAAAGAAATAAAATTATTGTGTATTAATGAAATACAAACCTGCAAAACATTTCATCTGTGTATTAGTGTTACATAATTGAAAAATCTTAGTTTTTTATCTTAAAAACTTAGAGCCTACTTTTAGGCAGATATAATTCTTACTTATAGCTTGAGTAAATCTTGAGATAATGAGGAAATCTTCTGAATATTTTTCACAGAATCACAGAAACACAGAATTGCTCAGGTTGGAAAATACCTTATAGATCATCAAGACCAACCACAACCTAACCATACTACCCTAACAGCCCTCCACTAAATCATGTCCCTGAGCACCACATCCAAACCGTTTTTAAACAGATCCAGGGATGGTGACTCAACCACCTCCCTGGGGAGCCTATTCCAGTGCTTAACAACCCTTTCAGTAAAGAAGTTTTTCCTGACAGCCAACCTAAACTTACCCCGGTGCAACTTGAGGCCATTTCCCCTTGTCCTGTCACCAGTGAGAAGAGACCAACCCTGCTCTCACTGTAAGTCCCTTTCAGATATTAGAAGAAAGCAATGAGGTCTCCCCTCAGCCTCCTTTTCCCCAGACTAAACAGCCCTGGTTCCTTCAGTCGCTCCTTGCAGGGCATATTCTCCAAGCCCGTCACAAGCCTTGTTGCCCTTCTTTGGACCTGCTCCAGCACCTCAATGTCCTTTCTGTACTGAGGTGCCCAAAACTGAACACAGTACTCAAGGCGAGGCCTCAGCAGTGCCGAGTACAGGTGCAGGATTATTTCCCTAGTCCAGCTCACCACACCATTCCTGATACAAGTCAGGATGCCATTGGCCTTCTTGGCCACCTGGGCATACTGCTGGCTCATATTCAGCTGACTGCCCATCAGTACACCGAAACTTTTTAAAATTTTAATTGCCAAAAGGCTGTCTGAAAAGTGGCCTACAAAAGGGAAAAGACTGGTGATGATGCTCAGATTGCTCTGCCTATTTTCTTAACTCAGGTACTGAGGTTTGGATCCATATTCTTTTACCCCATTCATAGACTCTTGAATATCTCAGGGGGATGAGGCACATTTTAGTTATGCTGACTGAGCTTATAGATATCCACTGCCTTCCACTCCATATGGAGTGAATAGCAGACCAGAAAGCTTTTTCTACCTATCTTAAGGCAAATATAAGCTGAGGAAGTAGAATGTAAGTATAAACATGCAAACAGCTTGGAGAAGACTGAGAAGGGATCTTTTTGATGCTTATAAATGTCTACGAGGTGAATATCAAGTGGGTGGTGCCAGGCTCTTTTCAATGGTGCCCTGTAACAGGACTAGGGGGAATGTGCACAGACTAGAACACAGCAAGTTCCAAACATAAGGAAAAATTTATTTTCTTTGATGTTTACAAAGCACTGGAACAGGCTGCTCAGAGAGACTGTGAAGTCTCCTTCTCTGGAGATATTCAAAACCTGCCTGGATGCTTTCCTGTGTAACCTCCTCAAGGGAACCTGCATTAGCAGGGGGTTGGACGTGGTGATCTCCAGAAGTCCCTTCCAACCCCTAAAATTCTATGATTCTTTGATTCTTCAAAGCATCCCATATGGTGCTGTGCTTTCCTTTTGTGGATAAAATAGCTCTGATAACACAATACCATTTTGGCTATTGCTAAATAGTGCTTGCATAACATCAAGGCTGTCTCTCTTGCACTTTTGCCATCCACTGAATGGACAAGGGGTGTTTGAGATGTTAGGAGGAGACATAGCCATGCCTGTTGACTGCAACTGATGAAAGGAATGTTTCATATCAAATGGTCATGCTCAGCAATTAATTCTTAGGGAAAGGAAGAGGGGCAGCACTTGTGCCTTTAACATTTGTCTTCCCAAGGAGACATGATGCATGCTGAGATCCTGCTTTCCAGAAATTGAATGCAATTATGCCTGCTTGTGAGAAGTAGAGAACTCCTTTGGTTTTCTTCTGTGCACAGTTTTTATTTTCCCTGTAAACTGTTTGCATTTCAAACTGTAAGTCTTCTCCCTTTTCATTATTTTCTTCCAATACTGTGGGAGAGAGGAGTAAGCTAGAAGCTGGGAGGGTGTTGGTCAGGATCAGCCTGACAGTGTTGTGATTTTTAACTAATCGGTAAAATATCCTGTGCCTGAGGAATGGCAATACCTCTATTCAGAAATTGAAACAAAACAAAACAAAACAAAAAAACCCAATATAGACATGCAAAAATAAATAAATAAATAAATAAATAAACACTTTTTCCAGGCAAGTATTACTCTGTTAGCTTGGCTACATTACTGTTTTAAGTCAGACAATACATTTTGAAGGAAAGCAAAATTCAGAACAGGACCCTAAATAAAGAGTATGACACATTTTCAGCAGTATTTTATGAAGGTTATGTTGTATCAAATAGTGTCTTCTTTTATAGTAGGAACTGATAGACGACTTAGTGCTGCAGAGTTAATGTATTTAAATTGAGGTATAGAAATTAGTTCCCCACAGGAGATTTCAAGCACAAATGTCAGGATTAAAAAGCTACGAACCAGAGAACATACCTGGAAGAGGAGATAGGTGAGAGGTTTTGTTTAGTTTATGAGCTAGAGTAGCTGGAAGTTTCTACTAATACAGAAGGTGACAGGGTCATTGTGTAGGAGGCATTAAATGACAGTGTTGACTGGTGTAAAATAGAATGAAATTAATAGCACAAAGAATTTTCAGTCCTGCATTTTCTCTGTTGTGTGTAGAGATGTACAGGTTTTCCATGTTTTCACTTCTTAAAGCAAACACCTTAAGAAGAGAGTATGATGGCATTTCAAACACTTTAGGAGGATAAACATCAAGATACGGATGAACTACTTAAGTTACAAAATAACACCAGCTCCAGATCAAAAAAAGTTATAAATTAGTCATAAATATATTTTGAGTGCAAATGAGAAGACAGATTCTAACCATATGAAGAGTGATATTCCAGAAGCATTCGAATAAGATAAAAGAAATGTGAATGATCTCACGTGAAGTTTGATATGTTTATGAAAGGGGTGAAAAGAGGTAAGTATGTAAGAAAAGGAGTAAGAGGTAAATATACACTGTGAGACTTCAGATAGCAAATCTACACCTGGATTTAGGGACTAGGACACTGATGTTACAGTCAGAAAATATTGTAAGAAGATATTAATCTCTGTTGAGAGTAGAGTGTGGTCTTTCTCCTCAGTCAGTCTAGATTTATTAGGCAAGTCTCCCAGTTTGTAGGGACTTGGGACATTAGCAATAATTATAATCTATTCTGTCTTCCTGTGATATGTTAGATTTGTGACTGTGGTCTTTTACTGCAGGTCTAAATTGTTTTATAGGATATTAGGATATGCTTCATGGCCATTGCAGGGATATGTTAAATAAAGTAGATATCTTGTGGATGCTTCTAAACCAGATGTATGGTTGTTGGCATATGCTTACTAAGGTCACTGTTGCAAGTTCTGTCTTCTATTCCTCTGTTCTTTTTAGCGCAGAAGTTCCTCAACTCTATCAACCTCTGCTAAACTTATCATCTGTCAAAAACAGTTGCATGTGATCTAATTGTTTCCTGGCTACAAGGAAATTAAACAGGAAACTGAAAATATCATCTGTTTATCCAAGATGACATTTTATGAAATACTCATCAGTATAATACTTTACTGCCATTATTTATTACTTGTATTGTAGCTCTTAGAAAGAGTGAAGAAGTTTTTTTTATTACATGTGATCCAAGGCCTCTTCAAAAGAATTTCTAAGAAAAATCAGAAGTGTGAACATGAGCAGTTGAAGAGGTGGCTCTGTGAGATATTGTCTAGAACTGTTGGTCTTTCTTTCTTTCTTTCTTTCTTTCTTTCTTTCTTTCTTTCTTTCTTTCTTTCTTTCTTTCTTTCTTTCTTTCTTTTTCTTTCTTTCATTCTTTCTTTCTTTCTTTCTTTCTTTCTTTCTTTCTTTCTTTCTTTCTTTCTTTCTTTCTTTCTTTCTTATATATTTCACAGAATAGATTTTGGAAATCTCTTCAGAAATATTGCATGAGAGAGAAGATTTTGGAGCATAAGAATGATTTTACTCATAGTCTAAACAATTTTGAAAATGCTGTAATCCCTCAGAATTGTCATATATATAAACATTTGAAGAGTAAAACATCTCTGTTAAGTAGAAGTTATTAATTTTATTGAATACTTATTTCTGAACTGGAAGTCTGTATGTGGGTATTGAAATACTTCTGTTTTGAATTTAACAGTGAAGCCAGAATCTCTGCTGAAGAGAGAAAAAAAAAAAAGGTGTATATCCTTGTGGCTGAAGAGGTGCTCACAGAAGTAAATATCCATTCTTATGGCTTGCAGAAATACTAAAAAAAATCTTTAACTTTTATGAATTTCTTTGCTACTCCTGCAGTAGTCCATTTTACACAAAAGCGTAAGATAAAGAAAATGTATACTTCTCTAAATACTACTAGTCTCAAAAATGCAATGTTATCTGTTAAGTAGATTTTTTAAAACATTCACAAAGATTTGTCTGTAAACACAAAGATAGGCTGCAAAATATTTGGAGGCTTACAGAAAAGCTGCCTCAGACACTATCCAGCAGAAATACTTGAACAGCTATATAGTAATTACTACATTTGTAAGCATATGCATCACTGCTCTCCGGACTCCTCAAGTGTGAGTCTCAGGCTTGTCAATAGTTTGAAATTATCTGAGAGCAGTGCTATAGATCTGTGCTTTAGAAGACAGATTATCTGCCTTCTAGTCTAGCTCCTGATGGGAAATTCCCAGCTTGCCTGATGTCTAGTATGAGTAATGGTATCACACCGTTTATATGGTAAAAGACGGCAGAGCACAGTCAATACAGGACAGACTTAGTACCCTGTTTAGAACTGGTCAAGAAATTGTTAGCACCCTATAACAGGCTAATACAATAATTTGACTGAAATATTCTTAACACGGTATGGGCTCAGCATTGATTGGCAATGCTGAATGTCTCTGATGTCACAGTTTGGCTAATGTGAAAACACCTTCTGGAACACTGGGCTTACTGCAGCTGACCTACTGCAGTAATCTCCTGAGACAAATGTACTAATCTCTAGGTTTCTTATATTTCTTGGAGACTTTGCATTGGGTTTATGTGGCAAGGTATTATCAGCGGGAGAAATGGGCACCACAGTGGCCTTTGAGAGGAGCAGCCAGGGCCTCCCATAATGCCATGACTTGTTGGGCAGGAGGCAAAATAGAAAAGATGGGGAGGAGGTAAAAAGGATAAAGTGCTCAGTAAGCAAACCCTAAGTAATCCTGACAACTTCATGTATGAATTTAAGATTTTTCTTTACACAAATAGCTTTTTATCTTTCAGGGCTTGCAGAGTAACAAAATGTGCTTTTCAAAATATATATTTTCTTATTTGTATCATCAGATCAAGTCCAAAGTAAAATTGTATTAACTTTGAGATATGCTGCTTTGAATATTCTTTACTTAAACACTTGGGAAACAGCTTCTGTTGAGCATGGTTTTCTTGGAAATAACAGCATCAATGGCCCCCAGGTGGTGGTTTGTCTCCCTTCATTTGAGCTTTTGTTTCCATCTCTGATTTTTTTTTCTGTCAAATTTTTTTCTCAAAAAAAAATTGTCAAACTTGTCAAGTTTTTTTCTCAGTGCAATATTAATAACTTGCAAGGAAGCCAAAAGGTATGTCCTCAGAAAATGAAGTAAAATAATTTGAATATTAAAAGCACACCAGAATAACAAGACGGTCTGTGAGAACTTTTCTAGTTCAATTATTTCTTGGCAGAAAAAGCAAGATATTGAAATGCATTGCACCAGTATTTTCCTGATCAGAATAACAGTGAAAAATTGCAAAAATTTTCTAATCTTTTAATCTAATCTTTCCATTTCTCCTGGGCTTCTGGTATTAGAGAAATATTTAGCACAAATCCTGGGAAGCCTGGGGCTTTGTGCTTCTCTTAATTGCTTCTTAATCTTTTAGATGCATGCATACAAAAAAAATTCAAATCCTGGACTAAATCCAAAATTTCTGATAAAATTTACATTTCTTTATATTCACCTATATCTAATTGAGACGTCTTACTTGTGTGGTTTTCCTCAAAGCAGCCCCACTGGGAAGGAGTAGTAGTAGGATGGGAAAGAAAACTATTAGCAAAGGAAAGGAAGGAGGGAAAGGAAGAAAAATGAAAAATTGTCTTTTGAGCAACACAAAAAAAAATGTATCCTTTTAAATTTTCTTTTTATTGAATAATCTATAAAATGGAAAATGTCGTAAGCACGGAGAGCTGGGGGAAGTGCAAACTCAAAGGCCTTGACATTTGAACCTCAAGAAAATCTCCCTTCCAAATGGAGAGTTCAGTGGCACTTCTTTACTAAGCAACATCGCTGGATTTGCAAGAGCAAATCTTCATTTTCTGTCCTGAAAAGCCTGCCAGAGCCAATATAGAGAATTACAGAGTAAACAGCTGTTGTGTTCTTTGCCATGGCAAGCAAAAGTGACATGCCTGCTGCCTTCCCTAAGGCACACTGCCATTCTCATTTCTCCAGCACATCAACAGACTTTGTCCACTCAGCCCAAACCCAGTACAAGCCACATCAGTTGAGCAAGACTTCTGAGGTCTGTAAGACACATCTGTGTCTTTAATTACAAACTTGGAAAAAACAACAGTGACCATATTAGTATTCTGGCTTCAGAGGCATAAATGCTCATTATCAAATGTTCCAATGCAATAGCAAAAAAAAAAAAAAAAAAGAAGAAGAAGAAGAAGAAGAAATGGCTTATGGTTGAAAGGCTTCCTTCAGGCTATTGAAATGTAATAATTTACCTTGGTGGAATTAATTAGTTTGTTCTCTCCTTTTGACTGAAATGTTAATTATTATTTTATGATTAATTTATTAATTTTAGTGTAATAGATGTTTAATGGTTTTCTAAACAGGTCAAATAGCCCTAAACAAGAAGACTTCACTTAGTATTTATGCATCTTTTTTTCTCTCTCTCTACCAAGATCCTGAAACAGACCTTTAATTTTATGATCATCATTATCTGCCTGTTTGAAGCAAAGAACGTATATATCAAAAAATACATTCTTTGCTTCCAGAAGTTACATCTTGAATGAAAATAAAAGTGGCCAGTTACATTAGATCACAGATGTTACATTTTGGACTAACTACTCAGAAATTTCCTCACACTGAAATAACTGCCCAATTTAAATTTAAATACATCTGATGATCTCAGCTGGAAGACATTCCTAATGTTCAACTTCTGACTGAAATCAAACTCTTAGAATGAAAGATACCAGTCCCAGTTAATGCCAGCATTAGAAGAGAAAAAATTAGCAGTACTGGTATTGAGCTTCTATTTCCTCTTCGTTACAGACCTTGCACCCCTCATTATCTTCTGTGTGTTATACAATACTTACAATTTCTGCCATGTCTTCATTCTTCCCTGCTACGCCCTCATCTGTTCATTTGAAATATCACCTTAAATCAGATCCAACAAGAATGCAGTTTTTAGAACTAAACCCCTCAATGGGATTATACTACCCAATTTTCACAGCTATGAGATTCAGGACATAGAATATTCTGCTCTCTCCGGCTCCACTGTACTCATAGCTTAGCTTTGACAGCATTTGTAATAACATGTTTAAAGTATTACATGTGTCACTCAAGGGACCCACAGAATTGCAAGCTTTAGTAATAGGCAGCTCTATCATCCGCATTATGAATCATAAGAATTCCATATCAGTAACATTTTATTATACTGCAAGATAAGATTGCTTACAATACTGTGTTCACTTAATTGCTATACTATATGCAAGACAATATGTATATATATGTGTATACCTATACATTCATATATGTACACATATACAGGCACTTTTCACAGCCCCTCAAAAATCATCATCTGTAATCTCTAGACACCAATTTTGTTTCCTTTTTCACTGTCAAGTCTGAATAATCTCCTCCTAAAATCATCACTGAACAGCAGTATGAGACAAAACCTACTTGAACAATTTAATCATACTACATAATTAGACAGCATGTCTGAATCTCATCATTTTGGTTACAGTTATTCATAGGCCTTAAAAATACAAATGTGAATCTTCTTAGTACACCTAGCACATCTTCCTTGGGTGAATGTACAACATTCTGCTACGTTTCTTTTCATAAGCACTGTGCACTTAGAAAGCATCCAAGAAATGCATGTCTATAATTTAACATGTTACAAGGAAGAAAACATTAAAAAATCAGCAAAGCAAAATGCTAATTTGTTACCACCATAACCCAGAAGTTTCATTCAATGCTAGGGCTTAGAGAAAAAAAAAATCAATCTGTTTGCTTTATTGTTTAAGGTATACCAAGGTGCAGATAATTTAATTCAGTTTGGGCTCTATCTTGATCTGTAAATAGATAGCTGAGGAAAGATCTAGTTCATTAGGTAATCCAAGAAAGTCATTTTAGTTTAAGTTTTAGCTGTACAATTCATTGCCTGACCACAAATCTGTGCTTCATTAAGATCAAGTTGTAGATCATATGATTTCTTCCAATAATGGAGTATCATTTTTCAGCAACAGAGAAGAGATTGTGCACAGAGCAGAAGAAAAGAGGGTTAGGATTAGGGAGTCCTTGAGGAACATTTATTTTGTTCTATACTAAACTAGAAGTAATCCAGTGTAACAAGACAATCTGCTTCCTCTTCATGGATACTTTAGCAATGAATTATTGATGTTTTTTTGCTCGTCATTTTAGTATTTTTAGGCAACTGAAGGGTATGATCTAACTTGTCACATGCCGTAGCCAGGTAAAATAGCAATATTCTGGTATGTCCCACTGGGGGGGCTACTAGAGAGAAAATGAGAAATTAATATGTGGCTGCAATACATGCCAAGGTATCATTTGCAGCAGCTAATAGACAGAAGATTAAAGTATAGAGAGTTGAAAAGATATCAGCCTTCATGGGTCCTCTTAATAATTCTTGCTTCATGTCACATTATCACTCTGCAAGAATTCCAGGATATGACTAAAGTAAGAATTTATTCTCTCTCTCTAAAGTTGTGGATTACACAAAAAAGACTTTTTCCATCTCAGCTTGATGGCCAAAATTTCCACTATCTCTCTTTTTCTTTAACTTGCCCTAACTTGTACCAGCCTTATAAATATTGAAGGAACACTTCTAAGGCCCGTAAGCCTAAGATTAAATCTACCAACTTCATCTGTTTTGCAAGTATGTCAGAATGCTGCTCTCCTGTCTGTTTTGCTTCTGTGAGCAAAAAATAAATCAGAAAATTACAGGCAACTTTTTCTTGAAATCCAGTGGTGTGTCAGTGTAAGTGCCAATGTGATCTGCTTATCTGAGGAACTTCAAAGGAATGGATAGTGAGTAGCTTCTTTTTTAGACTTAAATCTGTCACATTTTCATGACTCTGCTTTGGGTTCCCATCCTTGTCTCTTGTTAAATTTCAGATAGGTCACTGTCCCTTTTCCCTAGAAAGAATACTATAAGCACTGAGACACAGGAGAAAAAAGTCTCCTTTCTTGTACCTGGAATCACAGCAGTCTCAAGAAAGCAAGAAAATTATTGAAGTGAAAGTCCTGTCCAAATCCATGATTTCTGGTACAGGAAACTTTAAACTTCCCTGAAGAAAGAACACTGCCATATAGAAATGGTCACAACAAAGAATACGAAGTGTAAATACTCCATGGAGGGAAAATTAATTATCAGGGTTGAAGTAAATTCTGCTTGCTAAGTTTAACCTGAGATTTCTCAGAGCCATACATTGCAGCTGTTTTTTTGTTTTGTTTTGTTTTGTTTGTTTTGGGGGGAGCAGGGAGGGGTTCATTTGTTTGTTTGGGAGTTTTTTTGCAATTCCTTGAAGGTGGTAATAACACCAAAGTTGTTCTCTGACATCAGAGTAAAAACTACATCAGGTTCCTGTGCTGTGGTCCATACTGATGCTAGGGCATCTCCACAGAATCACTGTAGTCACAGCAAGGTTATGTAAGAAATGTTTTATAAATATTTCATAAATAATAGTAATGTAGAAATAAAAGTAATCTTTTCACTAAACTTTACCCTTGAGTATTTATTATTCCATTTAATTGAAAAATCTCATCTTACAGAATTCTTCAAAAATTGGTAAAGTTCAGTAATGTGTTTTAGTGAGTTATACAGGCAAGTTTCACCTTAGCTGTTCTTAATTCAATGTAGAATATGGGAACTTGTCAATAAAGTCTTCACTATGGCTGTTATGGAGAAAATTGGACTGGATAAATCCTTAAATAAGGCAGCCTCAATTCAGAGAAAAAACAACAAAGTAGCATGCTGCCTATCAATCACAAATTAAAAAACACAATAAAAGAGCTTGCGTAGGAGAAATGTAGCTAGGCACTGTTGTCAAGTAGTGAAACTGAGAAGCATAACAGTTTTATGAGACATTTTAAACACTGAATTGAAAGTAAATGTTTTTAAATATTTTTATAGAAATTATCCATTCCAGAGTGTAACATATATTTGCTAACTTGGAAATTTCATTATATTTGATTATCCTGTTTTGTAAATTAGAGAATAACTTGAATTTTTTTTCAGCTTTCTGGCAAATCAGTAGTTCTACATGAGGCATAAAGTAGGTTTTCCTTTGGGCTTCTATTCTAGACACCTGCTAATTCTAAAAGATTCTAAGAGATTTTCTTAGTAGTTGGAGCATGTCTGAGGAGTCTATTCTGTGTCTATTCCCTTTTGCCTAATTATATAGCAGCTATGATGCTGTTTTTACATCAGTTTGGGAATTCTTATTGCAGATTTGGAACATATGACTAAAAATAAGCTTGTCACACATTCTGTGATATACTTGTTGTAAATGATACAGTCAGAGATGTCTTTTCTTTTATGATACTTGGAGTCTAGACATGAAATTCCAGGACAGCCCACATTTTAGTTCAGCCCATGTTTAATCAAGTAAATAATGCCTAAATAGTCTCCCTTCTCCTTCTACCCTACCTTTTACAAAACTTGGAGAAACTTTATCTATCTTAAACTTCTATTTCTATCTAATTTTGTTTAAATCTGTCTAAAGTTCTAAACACATTGAGATGATGCTGTCCCAAGACTCATTTTCTTAGGAATTCATGCTCAGCACTCCATTCCACAAAAGTTAGGTTTGGAACAAGCCTGAGGAGGTAAGTTACATTCAGTATCTAGGAGTTCTCTGTGGACTGCAGATGCCCCTCTAATATTTGATTAGCTTCAACAAACTGTAGATGCTTGCTGAGAACAATAACACCCCAAGGACTGATTGAAGTCCCATGGGGATGTGCTTGGTTTTATTTTTCATTCTCTTTAAACAACAGTGAGAAGCTCACATTCAGCATCTATCCTTGCACCTCTCCTTACCCAAAAAGAACATCCTGAGTTATTAGTTTACAAGATATGAAATTTAGGTTTTAGTTGTACTTGCCCATGAAAAGCTGTTGCCACGTGTCTTGATATATTACTTAGGCATGGAGAATGTAACTTGTGTTGTGGTGTCAGATCAATAGTGCACATTACAAATAATAAAGTTTACATTATCAGCAATTATTCTTTTCTTTTTCTCACAAGGCAACCATGCCTCTACTCATTAACACTTTGTAATGTAAATACAGCTGATGTTAATTGCTTCTTAGCTTCAGAACTCTGGCAAAAGTTTTTGTTAACTCATCCATTTTGTTAACTTGTCCAAGATATATTATCTGTTATTTTATTCTGAAAATTTAACATTATTTATTTGTTTATATTATATATATAACATATATATAATATATAAAAATAAATATATATAAAGATATATATGTATATAATATATTATATATATATATAGTTTATATTTGTTTAGTATTTATGGAACTACTTCTGACCTCTTTTGATGTGTGACTGACTTGTCACTCTGACCTAAATATCATGACTGGGATTTTTATGTGTTGACACCATCAGAGCATGAATATAGAAATGTGTGATAATGTCTGTACGCTATTGATTAATTAACTAGTGAGATCTGCTGCAGTAAAATAAAGTAAAATAAAAACAAACAACAACAAAAAACAGTAAAAGCACCTTTTTGTCATGATTCCATTCTCTTCCTATGGTTTGGAAGGCCAAATTAAATAACAAACAAAAAAACTGACTGTTTCTAAAGCAAGGAGCTGCAGAATGCTTTATGGGAATCTTTAACCATAAACCACCTACTGAGCCCTGTAATTTACTTACACTGCTTACTGGGAAGATGATGTCCCAGGGACTTTAACCTGGCATCTCGAGGGTTCCAAGGCCTCTTAATTATTTCCAGAATATTGACAAAAATATATGGGGAAGCAAAGTGAACAGGAAGGATAGAATGCCCAAGCAAATCAGTTGCTTTACCAGAAGGAGGAAGTCTGACTTTTTCTTTTTTTAATTTGTGGTGTGCAAAATGTGAATACAAATAGCTATCCTCAGACTTTCTGAGTTTTTTTGTTCTGGAGTTTAAGTATGGATGAAAGATGGGAGAAAGGGAAAGAAAATCTTATTGCAGTACACAAGAGACTTAGGTTTCTTAGGCTGTGTTTTTTCTTCACTTTAACAACAACAACAAAGACAAGAAAGCCTCTGATTTCTTCCCTTGCTTGTGCCAGTGAGAGCAACCTCTGTTTCCCACAAAAATCATAGTTCATTTCTTCCAATGCTTTATGCCTTACTGGTAACAAATCCCCTTTATATTCCTTCCAATCTAAAAGTTCCTATATTTTATTTTAATTCTCTCAGTTTTGCTAATATTTGTGTTTGTTTGCTTTTTCAAAAAATAATAATATCATAGCTCATTTCCTCCAAAAAAACACTGAAAAGTCATCAATGCTTTTTCTGTTTTTCACAGTTTGTGTCTTCTGACCATTTCACTCAGAGGAAAGCTCAGTACCAAACTCCACAGAGAACAATTTGAATAATTTATGTAAACATATATAAATATCATGCAGTGTTTAAAAACACTACAATAACAATGAATCTAGAGAGAGAGAGATCCCACATCAATTGATTTGCCCTCTGGAGATACCTCCTCTTACAAAGACCCTTGGGTAACTGGAAGAAAATCCAATCACCTCTTTTAAGTGCGTAAGGACTAAGTGGGATGAATCCTGGCCCTGTCCTAAGTCTCCTTTTGGAACATGGGTATTTTTCAAGACTCTTTAAATGTAGCTGTACAACCGAGTCTTTCTACCTGTTCTTCATTGGAAATGTATATTGGCTTAACTGTTTTGGGAAACAGGTTAAGATACTGATTAACAGGGCATAAAAAGATCCTCAAATTTCAGTGAACAGTTTATGTATCTGAAGTGTGGCTCATGTGCCATCAGTCATTTCCTGGATTGTTATTTCTCAGGAATAAATTTGGAAATAAAATAAAAAGGGAATAAATGAGGAAAAAAATTCTTCTCTGAAAGAGTGGTGAGGCACTGGAACAGGCTGCCCAGGGAGGTGATGGAGTCACTGTCCCTGGAGGTATTCAAGAAATCTGCAGATATGGCACTGAGGGACATAGTTTAATGAGCATGGTGGTAATGGGTTGATGGTTGGACTAGATTACCTTAGTGATCCCTTCCAACATTAATGATTCTGTGGCTCTAAATTACATTAGCATCTTTCTCCCTTTATTTGTCAGATAATAATTTTATTTATTTATGTACTTAAGACAGAAAGTTTTAAAGCAGTAAGGTAATCTCTGGAACTCTCCACAAATTAAACCATTCTGTGCTATGTCTCAGTGTTCTGAAGGGTAGCAGAATACAATTTTAAAAACTTCTGTCTCTAGCAGTCCAGTTTTTTTGCAACTGACTGATACTCTGGTCAGTAATATGCAAGAAAGCACGTTCTGATAAGATTTTTCATAGAAAAATTTCTGTTGATTGTTCATAGAAACAAGGATATGAACTTCTTCTGCAATCCAGACAAGCCTGTATGATTCACCTGCTCTTCACACTTCCTCTGTTTCTCTCTGGTTCTTCAAGAAGGTCTGTTTCTAACACAGATCCAAAGCCTGGGATCTTTACAGTAAATTTGTATTGTTATGTATTAACTTTTATTAATTCTATTGCCCTCACATGGAAGTTTAGTGATACATGATTACTTTAAGAGCGTAAAAGACATTAGTGCTATTGCTTCACCCAGAACATTTGTTCCATTCTTGCAAGGATCACTAGACTTGTAAGTTTGCTTAAAAATCTAAGTATACATATGCTGTCCTCTGATAACTCTTTATGAGTTTCAAAGATTAGAGATATCCATTAGTTGCCCTACTGGTAATTCTATAGTTAAATTTCAGACACAGATGCCATGATCATGTGAGACGTTAATTCTCCAGAAGAATATGCAAAGGCAAACTGAAAAGTCAAAGGAGAATTTCTGGTGAGGCATACATTTCCACAGTAGCATTTGCGTTTAAATACAGAGCTGCAGTGAGTCACACTGGACCTAAACACCACCTGGAAACCTCTTAAAACATAGTGTTTGTTTCAAGTTATAACTGAATCCCAAACCTCTCTCTAATACTGATGTTGAACCCTTATAAAACTGAACAAAAAGAAGAAAAAAAATATTTAGGTTCTGGTTGGTAGTAAAAGCTTAGCAAAATGCTCATCTCCTCTCAGAGGACTTTTTTCTCATCAGTAAGGTTTTACAGAGTGCTCATTTATCAGAGGAGCTTCAGTCGCACCTTGTTTGCTTTCCCTCTGTGCTATGTGTTACTTCTGCACCAGGGGACATTCTTCCCAGCACTGCTCACTCCAGCAAGGACCTGCTCAGCACAAGGCTTTCTGAGGTTCGCCTTGAACAGACTCGAGTTATAATGACCCTGAAAAAGAGTATGATTGGACTCTCTATTATTGCAATATATGATGCATATTACAATGAATATTACAATGTATCATGATCTCAGAATCCTACAATATCTCAATATTAGACTGCATCATGACTAATTTCAAAACAAAAGGTTACTCCTTGTTCTCTTCTCCTCCTTCTTGGGCAGATTTGGGCATTATGACTCTATTTGTATGAGATTTCAAATCACTCACTGACATTCCTTAAGGCTCGTTAAACATTTCTTAAAATCTACCAAAGGCCAGACAGGTATAAAAACAATGTCAAGTGAGGGAAGAGTTAAGAATGCACTGGACTAAAATTGTAAATCATTGCATCAGCTGAAATCTCTGTCAAAGATGATGCAATTTGTAGAGCTGTGTGTGAGAATGTCAACATTCTTTACTTCCCAGTGTAGTTTAGTGCCAGTGACTTTATGAAATCTAGCAGCAGTGTCATGAATATTCTCAAGATGAGGTGGGTGGCACATTCATTGAGAGATGTACAGTGGATTGCTTACAAAAATGACATTATTTTTTTAATAATGCTACTAAAACTGTAATAAATCTGCCATCATTTTACATGTTTTAAGCACATTTGTCTCTTTTTGAATCTCAACAATGTTTACCTCAAGCTATTCTTTTAGCCAGGACAGAATTATTTTCTTAGCCAGAATCCCTGAGCTTGTTGAAAGAATTATATTTTAGACTAATTTTCAACCTAAAATAACCCCTTTACTGTATAAACAAGTGACATAGCAACAATAAAGCATGATTGATCTCAAATATATCCTGGTTCAAAGTAGGTGTCCTTTGGGTCAATTATCAATTTTAAATGTAGCAATACAGGAACTCCGTAAAAAACAAATTCCATCTAAACAGGACATGAATTGTCTGGCCAATCTGACAAGCTATATAAAACCCATTTACCAAAACCGAAATGATTCAATTCTGGCTTGCTCTGTAATTTAAGACATTATAACCCAAAATCACTACAACAGTGGTTTGGCACACAAGGAGAGGGAAGGGACTTGTGGTTGAAACCTAGACCCAGAACACATGAAAATTCTTTTCTATTCTTGGTCCTGACACTGACTTAAGTAGCCATGGGTAACTTATAGATCTTGAAAGGTGAGTACCCAGGTATCCCAGTGACCTCATTTGGGATTTGGTTGCTCACCATTTCTGAAACACAATCTCTTGCCTTCTCTGTAACTGACTTTTTCTATTTATGAAAAGATGGTCAATTTAGGAGCAAGGCGAGGCAGTGTCCATTATTTTATCTCTTCAGTAGTTCAACCAAGGTCTAGGACTGGAATAAGATGAGCACATAAAATTTATAAATGGATTATTCACTGTTTATTTTCACAATTTATTATTGGCACTACTAGTACAAAATATACTGTTGATTGCTTCCTAAAGGCTTTGATGTGTGTCAGTTGTTAGGCACAGCAGAGGGAGGCTTTAAGCCCTTCCAGCTACCTCGTTTTTCAGGAATCAAACACCCAACTCCTCAAAAGAGGAAACAGCAGTGATTTTGTAGGGCATGTTTACACTCACATTTTTATGAACATGTTTCACATCTGTGTTCTCTATAATATTCTTTGTTAGGCTAATTCTTCCCATAGTAACTTATTCATATGATAAATTTGTTTGGCGTTCAGCTCTATTGCTTTGCAGTTAAAATCCCACATTCACACATACAAATTCATGCTTTCTCCTGCACACACATACAAGTAGAGGTACACTTCTACGTATAATTACATTAAAATATCTAATTTCATCTAGTAATGAAAAGCAGAAAACCTGAGGAAAGGCATGTCCAACCCACAGCTCATGGGCCACATGCAGCCCACCATGGCTCACAATGCAGCCCAGCCCCTTAGCCCCATCTAGCCTGATCTTGAATGTCCTTGGGGACAGGGCTTCCACCACATCTCTGTGCAACTCTGTGCACCTCACTACCCTCATTGTAAAACTTTTTTTCTTTATATACAAACTAAATCTCCCCTCGTTCAGTTTGAAACCATTTCCTTGTCCTGTCACCACAGACCTTGTCTGCCCCTTGCTTCCTAAAGCTCCCCTTTAGATAATGAAAGGCTGCTCTCAGGTCTCCCCAGAGCCTTCTCTTCTCCAAGATGAACAGCCCCAGCTCTCAGCTCATCCTCATAGGGAAGGTGCTGCTGCTCCATCCCTCAGGGGATTTCTAAGGCCCTCCTCTGGATGCACCCCAACAGGTCCATGTCTCTCCTACGTAGAACTCCACTTCTGGATGCAGGACTTCAGGTGAGGTCTCACTAGCACAAACTAGAGGAACAGGATCACCTTCCTCACCGTGCTAGCCACAGTTCTTTTCGTGCAGCCTAGGATACAGTTGGCTTTTTGGGCTGTGAGTGTACATTGCTTGCTCATGTCCAGCTTGCCATCTGCCAGTACCCAACTCCTTTTCAGAAGGAAGGACTGCTCAGTCCTTCCATCCCTCAGTTTATATTGGTAGTGGGGGTTGCCTGAAACCAGGTGCAACCCATTGCACTTAGCTTTGTGGAAGCTCATGAGATTCTCTAGGGAAAAATATCCTTTTCTTCACAATCACATCTTATACGTGTCATCACTTTTTCAAAGAACGCACATTTTGAACAATTATTGTCAAGGATGAAGTACAGGAAGAGTAAAATTTCATCAAAAATCTCTGATGAACACCTTGGGATCTCACTAAGATCTCACTAAGAATTGCATCCACTGGCATTGAACCAGACTGGCCTATTAGTTTCACAAAAGGAAAAAAGAAAAAAAAAAAAAAAAAGGTCAAATATCCCACTAGTTCACCAGTTTTATGTTTTTGTTCCTCTCTCTTTCTTTTTTTAATGTCTGTAGAAAAATATTTAAAATTAAAATTCTTTGTTACTTATATATTTACCATATTTTATATCTTGTGAGGGCTGCTCTGAAAGTAATGTCTCCTGTTTTATTAGGTTGATCTTTTTCATCAGAGGCAGATGGTAGTGGTATGACAGTAGAGCTTGAACCTCCCCACCAATAATTCATTACAATTTGTTGATGTGTAGCAGATGGCAGCAGAGGGGCAGTCTGACAAAATGATCTCTGACATGGATGTGTGGATGAAGCATAGGTGTGGAATTGAATTCCTCCATGTGGAAAAAATTGCACCCATAGACATTCATTGATGCTTGCTGAGCTGAATATTTAGGGAGGCCCAACAGTGGATGTGAGCACAGGGAGGCAGTGAGTGGTGTGTTTCAGCAGTGGTGACTGTGGGTCACCTCTGCTGGTGCAGATTGTTATGAGTGCTGCTTGCAGGCTCTTGTTCATCACAAGGGAAAATGCATAGCTAGTGGTGGTGGCTATACTGAAAACTAATGTTTTTTAGCTGAAAATTTACTCTAAAAAATAGTGTCATTGTGCTCTTTGTATCTGTTGTCATTTCAATGAAAATAAATAGGTGGTATTACTTTTGGAGGGACCTATATATATGCAGCCAAAGACAATTTCTATTCACTAATTGCAGCCCAGGCAAGCCTGAAGTTTGGAGACCCATGCCTGGTAAGGGTACTTAACAATTTTACTATAGTTGCAGGGTTATTTAATCATCTAAAAATTCATTCACTTTGACCTAAAAACACACTTCTTACACAACAATCTATTATGAAAGATGAATACCTAAAAATCCTTCTGTCTGGTATTCCTTTTTCAGGAATCTTGCTTGTATTTTCTGGTGCCAAACATACAATCATTAATATAGAATATGGATTATTTTGGCAGTTTTGACATTAGAAAACTTCCTCATCTCCATCTCCACAGATTGTCACAGCTGTAGTTACTGTTATTAGCAAGGATCTTAATATATGGAATAATATTTTGAACACTGTTAATCATTTACAAAATAAACACAGTCTAGTTGATATAATTCTCTAGTTGGTATAAGTCTCCCAAGAGAAAAAACATTATTAATGTAATTAATTTGGAGAGGTGATACAGATATGCAACAGTGAATTCATTAATTTCTGTTGAAATAATTATTTACAAATATTTATCTGGTTTTCCAAGACATGCTAATGAGTTGTAAAAAATGTTTACATTGTATGATTGGCTGAAAAATGGCTACTAGCTTCTGCCTTGTAAAGTAGAACTCCCTTTTATGATTTCCAAAGAAATGCTAACTTAATTGCATGAGAGTTAATGCAATTTTTTAACAGATAGATTATTTGCTGAAAACTGCAGGTTTAAGTCAGCTGAAATTAGTAATAAATATATGTATAAATTAATAAATAACTTAGGCCACAAGTTGAACACCTGTCAGAAATATGTCATTTTGTCATTTCATTTTAAAGTTATGCTTTCATTGGTAACACTGCCTACAGCTAATTCTCAAAAGGGTTAAAATTTGAAATAAATTTATTCCTTTATGCCTGAAAAATATTTGCATTTGTTTCACCAAGAAAATTGATATGTATTTCTCAACTCAGTCTACTTTTGAAATATTTTTTTCTGTTATGTTCAAGACAAATACTGTATTGTTTCCAAAATAGTTTAGGCTATTTTGTAGGAATCTTTTCTCTCTTTTTTTCTGGGCTTTTCTTAGCATAAACTGTTCCATCAGTAACATATAATATACGAAGGATTCCTTTGGCTAATGCTTTCTTTCAGAAATTATCAATTTTCTAATTCCATAGGGATGTTCTGCATAGATTGAAAGTCTCAACACTCTCGAATGTTGAAAAGCATATTTTAATTGTATCCTTTCACCCTACTTCTGCAAAGGATTCATTACACATAATTTTTCCTTTCCATTCATTGACTACTTCCATGATTTGTCAGTGTGAGTTTCTTTTTTGCATTCTTGGCTCCTTGCTTCATGTTGCCACTTTTCTGGCATTGACTCAGGTAATTTTATTTAGGGAATGTTGACCCAAGATCAAATCATGTTAATGGGCCAGATTCTGTTGCTTCAATGCAGACATCTCATGCCATTTTTGCTCTCTAGGCTATCCCTGATAATCTACAAGAAGCTGGTAGATAGGGCATGGGCCCCTCAGGATACACATGCCTTTCTGGAGTGCCTGATGGAGGTCTGAGGTACATCTTTAGAGAAAAATCCTAAACTAAGAATGAAACAACATCCCTGACTGTTTCTCTCAACATGTATTTTTGACTCTTGCTGAAAATGCTCAATACCATAATTTTGTCTGTTGTGCAACATGTAATTGTATTTTTAAGGACCTTTTCTGTTTCTTCAGATTTTAGCCTTATTCAAAGGAATGTAAAACATATGGAAGTATCCAGATCACATTTGTTGCTGATGTCAGTGATGACATAGATACTAATTTGAGTAATATAATAGGGAATGGCACTAACTTGTGGGGTTCCCTGTGTTCATGCAATGAAATGATCCTTGTGGTCTTTTCACGGTCTGTCTTCCTCCCTAAAATTTTTCAGCATTGTGAGATCACAAAGTTCGTACATGCAGACAGTTCTGTAGTATTGTATTCATAAAAACAGAAAGCCACAGTAACAGAAAGATTTTGTTAGTTAAAATAAAATAAGACACAAGAGAACTGTTTGCAGATAAAGTGACATTAAGTCACTTATTCATAAAGGCATTAAGTGACAGCAGTAGAAGGTAGAAAACAAGAGATCAGGGTGTAATAAAAGTAAGGCACACTATTTTTGTTGAGTTTCAACATATGTACTGTAAGTTTTATGAATTTTAAGCATGAATGGAATGCTGTGCTCAGCTAATTGGGGCTTCAGATTGGCTATGAGCCAGTCTGGACTATGGGGATTCAAAGGCTAATAAGGATACAAACATTTCTATGTTCTGCAGTGCTTACTACCCAGTTTTAGAAACTGATCAGAATATTTGGGGGTAGCTATGGTGTGATGAAGTTTCCTCCTGACATTTGAAGAAAGATGCTATTTGTGTTTTGGTTTTGTGTTGATCAGCTATTTCAATTCTGTGTGTCAGAAATCGTAGAGACCACGAAAATTCTAAGCACTTCTCTGAAACAGTCAGCTTTTTATAAGTTAGGTTGTCCAAAATAAGCCTAGATTAAAGATACCAATAACTGTGAAAGTTAGGATAGAATTTGCCAGAAATTTTATCTCCGGGATTTTTATGAAGATAACATAAATCAGAATAAAGGTTCTGTGAGAGCCATTTTATTCGTCCAAAGTGATAGGAATTTAAGTGATACTAGAAATACTAAAAACTAAAAATGTTTGAAGTGTTACATTGATATCTTTTAGTGTAGTTATTTCTTATAGTCAATTTCAGAGCTTTGCTCGTTTTGAACCTGGCTTTCAGTGCAATTAATGAAATCTAGTTTTCAGAAAACTGAAAATTCCGGATTAGCTCTCACAAATACTGAAAATTCAGCTCAAAACATTAAATATGATTATGTAATTAAAATATTTATAACAATTACAAACATTTCTGTGATCAGCAAAGTTAGCAAAACTAAGTTTCCTAAGGCTTTATGTCTTACCACTTGGTTATCCTTTGTCCCACAAGGTATGAACGTTCCTAGCAGTTTTCTCCTACGCAGATTCTCTTGTGCCTGATAAAGTGCTTGAGTTCATGTTACACAGGGTATTTTCATGAGATTAATTTTCCACATGCACACACAAAAACATGCAGCAGAAATCTTGTAACTGACAATTCCTTAGCAACTTAATTCTGTTGCATGTAATCAGACACATTTCTTCTCAAAATGTCTCACCCCAATTTTAATTCTTTGTGTTGTTTTGTAATTATTTCTAAGTTTCCTTTGGGTTCTCCTCAGTCATGCACCTGTACATTGATTAGCATTCTTCTTTAAGCAGCTAAAATAAATCCAACTAATTACAGTACTTTGTTTAGAGTAAGGTTCATAGCAAAGGAATGGGAAGGAAAAGTAACACATAGGTTTTCTAGATTCTCACCAGCATATATTCAAGTAAAAATTAAAATTTGAAGAAGTTTAAATACTGGAAATAACCCTGCTTGGAGGAGCAGTTGAAGCAGTATCCTGTGACTCTCAGATAAATAGTATTTTCCCTGATGCAGGACTTAATCCCAGAGTTTAACAAACAACTATATTTTCCTCTGTACATTTTTTTCTGTACACTGTACATTGAATGGAGTCTGAATAGTAAAGCTAAGAGCAAAGAACACTCCTGAAGGTAGAACAAGCAAAGAAACATGAATATTACTTTAGATATTAAATTAATCATAGTGTGGATGTTTTATTTAAACTGATATCAGGGGTACATCTATGTAGCAGTAGGGGCAATGACAATGAGTAAATCAGTATCACCACAAACTCGCTACTAACGTATTCATTTGATATTCAGACAGAGCAAGGGCAGGCTGAATTCCATTTGGGAAATGATACTTCAGCCAGCATAAAATGACATTTCAACCTTTTTGCCTGCTCTCTCTTGCCCTGAACTTCTCATTACACCTCCCATTTAGCTCATTCAGATTGTATTACTGGTAATGCTAATATCTCCATATTTCCTCCAAAGCACATTTTAAAGCAATTATTAGAAATTAGCTTCCTATTTCACTTCTCATATCAAAGCAGAAAGTACATCATTTTAATATAATTAAAAAATCCATTGGCAGTCAAGGCATGCCACAGATGGAATGCTAATCATTTCATATTTTCCTGATGACAGCTAAATTTCTGCTCAAATTTGACCCAAAGAAAGTAGGAAAATGGACAAAATAATTAACACTCCACTGATTTTCATAAGGCTAGAGAGAGTTGTAGTCACATAGCTTGAACAGACTTTGAGAGATGAGATGTGCACATAGCTCAATGACTATGCTGTGCATGGCAGTGGCTCAAAACGAGTTAACAGGGTTGATCAAATCCTCTCTGCATGAACTTATGAGTCTTCTCATTGTTAAGAATAACAAATTCAATATCTAAATATTGAACACATTTTGCTGTTCTTCCTGTTTTAGTTTAAAAACAAAGATAAATCACAAGTCTTTAGCTATCACTGAAAGAGGTAATATGCTTTTTCTCGTGGCTTTGTTGTTGTTGTTGTTTGTTTGTTTGTTTTACCATTCACAATATCTATCTGTTGTTTTCATGTGTGAGAAAATATGCAATCAGAGAACAGGCAGTTAAACACTAAGTAAACTGACACCAGTAATAAATCTTGTATTTACAGGATGAATCTTAAGCCTGGGGTAAAGTAGTAATACATCACCCAATCAGCTACAGAAACAGGCAAGTAGGATGAAACACAAGAAAGGAAATATTACAGCAATTCTAGATGAAAAAGGTTATAAACTGCGCTGTTTTCTTAAGTGAATTGGAACTCAGGATATCAAAGTTAGAAATGAAATAGGTCAAACAATAACATTGACTAAAACTGATATTCCTGGAGTCTCTGCAGGCAGATCAGGAAACCTGAAAGAATGGGGCCAAGCACTGGAAAAAGAACTATCTGGACAGTATCGTTAACAACCATGATTTTGTCATTTGGTTCCCAGTTTTAATCAGAAAAAAGTATAACTCATAGAAGTAACTTCATTATACTGTTCACTGTAAATTTTCCAGTATGCTTTCTCAAAGAAAGAACCAAGCACAACTCATAAAGAGCTTCCCAAGATAAACTCCACAAATGCAGTTTCCAGAAGAGGGCTCCAAAGCAACATCAGTACTCCAGGGAACTTGTTAGAGTATCACTGTCCCGCTGAGAAACAGTTAATTAGTGATTAATTAAAGGGTTCGTGCCCTTCTGAACTCTGTCAAAAATTTAAATGGGTTGTATACTAAAATGAAAAAATGAAGCTGTGACCTAACAAGGGATATTAATGATTTGACTTTGAATCATACAACTTAATGAAAATTTGGAAAAATAATAAGGTTGATAAATTTTTTTAAAAAATGCATTTATTTTGAAAAATATATGATTATATGTATGTAGCAAATAAAATAATGGTATAATAATATATAAATTATATAAATATTTAATTAATTTACTAATAAATTCCACAATATAGAATAAGAAAATAATTATCACCTAGATCTCTTCCTGAGCTATATATTTCTGTTTACACAGAGGCTGTGCAGTTATTCTAGGGGAATAAAAAATAACTTGGCTGTAGTCTATGCTCCTCAACAACTGGAAAGAGAAGACATAGAGGAATTCAGATACAATAATGAAATATTTGAAAAATTTTAAACTAAGAACCAAGTACATTTGTGGTTGAGATTTGTCTTTAAATGAAATATAATTTTTAAGGCTTTATATTTATATATCTCTGTAGATACATAGATATATGAATGAGATGCACTTTTAAATCTTTTAATTTGTGATTAACTAAAGTGCTGTCTTTTACCACTAATTATAATAATATTGAGTTTAAGATTTGTATCAGGATGGATAGTAAATGGCCTGGATTTACACAGAGAACATATAGCTTCAGACATACAAATGAGATTTAAATTCAAATATTCTTAAATGTCGAGTGTTTTGATTCTGTTTTGATTTAGGCCCAGTATAGCATCAGATCCAAGCTGAACAAAGATTTAGGTTTGAAACCAGGATCTAGGGTTTGGCCCTTTCTCCAATTAATTGCATAAAGCTGGCTTGGAGACTTTTAAAAGTCTCTGCTGAACATTGTGAAAGATGAATGAGGTGAAATTCCCAGGCATGAAAAATAGAAAGGTGTAATGTGTTACTGTATAATGTACTAAACACAGAGACACAGCTTATTCCACTCAGATGCAGCCAAAAGAGCCACCAATGCCAAAAATCCTAAGGAAATATAAGGTTAGTTTTGAAATTTTTGATTTACTTCCAAATATTTTCCAACTTCAGGCACACAGCTAGCCAGAGTATATAAAAAGTGTGGAAACCTAAACATTAAGGCTGCCATGCTGACCTCCCATTTGCAGCAGCCTTCAAGTGATAGAAAGGGCTTCTCCACGCAGTCTCTGCAGTCACTGCCGATGCTGGAATGCACACTGACTTCATTATGAGACCTGATTTGGTAGCTTGTGGAAGCAGGCCACAGGAATATCCATTAAAGCAAAGGGGGACACAAGCGTGCATGTTCGGTCATATACTTGTCTGTGTGCAACTGCTCAGAGGTTCAAGTTCACATCAGTTGATGCAAGCTAGAGTCCTGGACCTGGGAACATTATTTCTCTCCCCCTCTGAGGAGGATGCTTGACCATATGCTTTTCTGATTTTGAGGAAAAATATATTTTGCAGGCTTAATGGCAGACCTACCTAGCTTTGAGGTGCTACATTTCGAGTGAGTTAACGCATCTTGGTGTTTTGAAAATCTTTTGTACTAACAAGGATAACTGATGTCCTCCCAGACCTATTTTTGAAACACGTGCATTTTATTAATGCTTATCTCATGATTTACAATGCAATAAAGAATACTGTGATACCAAATAGTTGATCTGCTAGTCAAAATTTTGAATTCCAGTAAAAGACACATATGTTACCATGACAAAATCTTTGCCTTTTGAAACTTATTTCCTCATTCTCATGAATCTCAGGCTTTACTAGTACAGTCTAAGAAACCTAAAGCACGTTTCTGGGCAAACAGCTATTTCTTTTCAGATACTTCCAGACTTAAAACCTGACTCATTTCAAAATGACTTTGGATCATTTCAGTTCGTCTGGTGAACCGTCTATGAGGGCTGAGTTAATCCATCTGAACCCTTCTGCTTATTCCAACTGCTGTTTAACATTTTGGTCTGACAGTTTAATGCTGTTCTTTCACAAAATATATGTTCCTACTGAAAACAAACATCTTTCATATTAGCAATAGAGACAACTTCAAGGGATGAGGTTATCATGAGGCAATTACACTCCAGAGGAATTACAGGCACTTATATCATGATAACCTTATCTTTGGTGTGCCTTATTAAATAATTACAAGTCTGCCACAGCCAAGTATAAATACCCATAAGCTCCTCAACTATGGGCTTATCTCTGAATAGAGGTAAATGTTTATATGAGCCTGGCAACCTCTACCACTTGTACTGATGTGTCTAAACAAACTTCAGCCTTCCCTTTAAATGATGACAAACACTTAATGTTAAGCTAGTTTACTCTAACAGAATGTTTGCCATTAGAGGGGGACTTACAGTGAAGTCTGAGCTCTTTCTAAAGATTCACAGAACATTTTAGATTGGAAGAAATCCCCACAGGTTCACTCACTCAATTATGAGTCCTTGTCAAAGTCCCCTGAATTACACAGGACTATGCTGATTAAGTTTATAATAAGAATGTTTCTGACTGAGAACATCATTGCTCATAATTTTGATTCCAGTGTTGCTTTCAGTATCTTCACTCTAAGTTATTCTATAGGAAATAATGCCTTCTTGTTTCACCACATAGTTTGGCAGAACTGCTCATGTAATGGGTACACTTGGAAAAATAAAAGTAAATATTTTCTATGTGTATATATTCAAAATTTCAACAGTATTGAATTTGTTCATGTTCACAGATCTTTCATCTTCACTTCCCATTAAATTTTTAGTGATTGAATTTACTGGCAAAAAATAAATTTTAAGGTTCAGTGATCCAATACTCACCAAAAATAAATTAGCAATAATATGTGGTAAATCCATCCTGCACTAGTTCATTTTATAACTGCAATTAAACAGGAAAATAAAATTCTAAATCATCCTCAATGCTGATTTTTTTAATTATGTCCAGTCATGCAGCTATATTTCTTTCAATAATAAAGTTTATTTCTTTATGTTATGCTAATAATACCAATAGCACATAATAGTATTAAGAAAAATACCACTAAGATACTGTGGTTCAGAATGTGAAATTCAGTTGCAATATATTTCCAGGCCTTACAGAATGAGATAAATGTCATAGACAAGTCATAAGAACTGGGAATAGCAAGCCAAGCTGAGAATGGTTGGCAGTGGGAGCCGACTGAGTAGAAAGAGCTTGATGATATACACATAAGCCAGCACATTTTACAAGGGAATACAATGAGAAGCAGATCAGGAGCAGAGTTCCTTTAGCTATCCCATAGGCAGGAGTGGGAAAACTATTCTCATAAATAGGGAACATGGAAAAAGAAAAATAGTTCACGTTCTCTTACAGAGAATAAGAAGGGCAAAAGAGTGAGAGTAGGTATTTTAATACATGCAGAAGGGCTTCAAAAGTGTTTTTATGTCTTCGGTGCTTTTTAATATATCAGTAGATGTTAAGACAGTTAACAATGTGACCCTAGGAAAATAACATAGTAAATTCTGTGAATTTGACCCAATAAGCAGTGAATTTTTTAAATGGTTAAAATTTAAATCAAGGCAAAATTATTTGACCTCTTTGAGTTTCCTGTCAACAAATTGTTACCTTCTGGGTATGTGACATACGTGAACTCTTCAAGTACCTCAGCACAGTTATAGGTTTCCTATATTTAGTAGTCATTTGAGACAAAATATGATAATTTATTACCTGCAATCTATATCTTACTTTTTAAAATGGGCACAATCTATTTTACTTCCAAGTGTTATTATTTTTTTTTACCAAGATACTGCTATTCAATTCTTAAATATTTATCTGTGAGAGAAATATTTTATATTATACTTGTTTTTCATAAATCCACCAATGATCTATGCTGCTCAACATATTCTCTTCTAATTGCTTAGAGACAGCTACCAGTATATGAATCATTCAGCTTGCTATGTATGACAATGCAATTTACACATCTCTAGTCCTCTATGTCCTCTTGTGTTCCTTTCTGAAAATCATTCAGTGTAACAAGAGTACATTTTCACTTTTTTCCCCGTTTCTTGACTAGACACTACCACAGTAAAATCTCAGAAACAATTTACTTTTTCCTCTGTGTTCAACAACAAATAATATTGTAATAAAACTTTACTGAAAAACAATACATTTACTGAAAAACAATACATTTTCCGATTAATTGTTTTAAGGGATGAATGTGTTAGACTAAGACTGAAATTCTTAAACTTGGGTCTTGACCTGACGTTCATCTTTTCCATGCGTGCAGTAATTATGTTTGCCTATTTCTCACCATGCTGGAAAGCTAAATTAGGAAGCTGAACTCCCATGGGAGAGAAGAGTAACTTTGCACACCTACAATTGTCAAAATTCAATTTACATTCAGCAAGGGAAAAAAAGAAGAAGAAGAAGAAAAAAAAAAAGATGGCAGAGAAAAGAAAGAGAGAGACTGAAAAATATGTGATTTAACTAACTCTGACCTCTACATTTCTACAGGGGAGAATTTGTTTTGTCCTACCCTGCAGAGAACTCTTGTCTTATCCACGGACAGTTTTGTCCAGTCTTGTCTTTTCAAACAATTTGCTTTCAGATATACTGTCACTGATAACCAGACAGCATGAAACAGGTCTCTGCAGATCACTGGCTTGAGCAAGCCTTCTTCCAATCAGTTTCATGAGACATGTTCCTTTCTTGTTGTTTCTCCCTGAGCATCCTTTTCAGGAGAAGTTTTGCAAGTTAGATGCAAGATAGAAACAAACAGCTACAAGCTGGGGAAGAAAGAGGAGAATAATAGTTCTTGCTGCAGTGTGTCAAACCCCATCATACAGAGCCTCAACAAAGCTGGTCTACAGAAAGACCATTGGTGTTTTCTGGGAATGTAAAGACAGGGCGCATAAAATTGAATGAATACGTTTGAATGAGAGACATGCCTTCTCAACATGGTCTCTGATGTGAATGGTGCAGCTTTCCTCATCAATCTGCTCTCTGTTCCACAAGTATGTATTGTATGTGGATAAAATTGCTGAGGCTACTGACTCATCTTTGAAGGAGAGGCCTATCAATGGACTAGATTGTGTCCATGATGATTATTTCTTTATAGATGATCTTCAACAAATTAAGATGGTGTCACAAATTTTATAATGCCTTATTTGCAGTGTAATAAAGTTGATTGTGGGTTTTGTGACTCAAAGTTTATAAGAGCAATGTGAAGTTGACGTGCAGTTAGGTGCATATTCCCCTAGGTACTTCTAAATATATTCTATGTTGTGATGAGAAAATGAGGAGTAATTATCAGTTTTTCAAGCCTCAAGATATATTACAGCATAAGCAACTTTTGCTTGATTGTGCCACAAGAAAATCCATGTTTTAATTTACATTCTAAGTATTTTTTGTTCTCTGAATGACATGAATAGGTGGACAAAATATAGGAGACAGATATTAGTTAATATTAATGCTATTGCATATTGATAAGTGATTAAATAAAAAGTTTTATATAAACCATTCTGTGTAATTTTCCCAATATATCCTTGCATGAACTACTCTACAAGTCACACTGATCTGAGCTCTCCCAGTCTCACTAGATCTCAGCTTTCTCCTGCTTACACTAAAGCACTGTATCAAGCCTGTGTGCTCAATTCAGACTAAGTAATAGTTTCATTATACCTTTTTCCCTCAGTGTGCATCAGTCAGTTGACAAACAGTGTGCCCAACTATTTTTTATCCCCTTTCTTTCATAGCAGGCCTTGCCTTATTCTACTTTTCACCTGAGAGTAATTTTCACAGCTTTCACATGAAGTTTCTTATCCTTGAAGACTTAACTTAGAAGATATCCATGACAAAAAGAGCAGTAAAATCTTGTCACTCTTCACAGGAGAAAGTTCTAGAGAAAGGAGATGAAAAAATGGGACAAAACCCACTTCTTTTGTTTACTTCAGTTCACAGATTTTGTACCACAAGGAACTACCTCTCTGAAGAGGGCTGGCAAAGAGTAATGACTGATAAAACAGCTTTATCTTAACAAAGCTTTCTGAGGAGAAAAAACATGTCAGGATAAGAAAACCGATAGAGTAACTGGTATTTTAAACTATCAAGGATTTTATTTGATGAATCCTACCTGTATGATAATGGCAAACTACCAATTTACTGAAGTTATTTGCTAACGCTTAGCAAATTTTCCAGGCTTCCCCTCATAAAGAACATATGGTAAATAGAAATCACACAAACATCAGAGGCTAATCCCTTTGCTTCCAACTTGAAAGCTTATCTGTTTGAATCTTTACTTCTGTGAAGAATTATACCATAAGGTTTGGGAATCACAATAAGAGGCTTGAAATAAAGCAGTGCAGAATAAGTCCATCAAATCACCATGCCTGAAAATGTTTATTGTAAAATTATTTCTTTGTCTTATTATTTGGTAGACATAGTAGCACCTTCTGCTCTCCCATCATCCCTGATATAAAGAAATTACTGGGGAGAAAGGTTCAATCTACTGGGTCATAGCTGTGGCTGACCTAAATCTTCTGTGTCTGCATCTATGGCAAAGAAGTATAGCTATAAGTCTGTCTATCTTGAGTAAAATCTGCAGGCCTTGGTGTGTTACACATTTGGAATCCCTGTGAGTCCAATTTGGCTGTTAACTTATAGTCTGAATAACCAGTATCTGCATAAGTGTGCCTCCAGGAAGTTTCTAAGCTTGGAAGAAAGTCTTCCTGCTCTCTTTAGAAAGGAACAATCATTTTCTGATGGCTTTTAGCAGTAGTAAAAGATCAATCCTTACATTGGCTCAGTTACTCTGACTCATATAGAAGGACCAAGCTTTGCCTGGCAGTTTGAATGCCCTTTCATCAGACTCCTATTGAGTGGTGCAGCGCAGTTCCTTGGACAGATTCTATTATTGGAGATACCTGTGGCTGGTCATGCAACTTGGATTATACTCTTGCCATATTCATAGAATTTATAGAATTGTTTGATTTGGAAGGGATCTTTTAAGGTCATCTAGTCCCCTGCAATGAACAGGGACATCCAGAGGTAGATCAGGTTGCTCAGAGCCTGGTCCAACCTGACCTTGAATGTCTCCAGGGACACAACAGCCACCAAATCCCTGGGCAACCTGCTCCAGTGTTACACTACCCTTATTGTAAAGTTCTTTTTCCTAATATCCAATCTAAATCTCCCCTCCTTTAATTTGAGACCATTTCCACCTATCCTATCATAAGAAACCCTGTCCCTTTCTTTCTAAGACCGCCCCTTGAGATACTGAGAGGCTGCTCTCAGGTCTCCCCAGAGCCTTCTCTTCTGCAAGATGAACAGCCCCAGATCTCCCATCCTGTCCTCATAGGGAAGGTGCCCCTGCTCCATCCCTTGGAGCATTTCTGAGGCCCTCCTCTGGATGTGCTCCAACAGGTCCTTGTCTCTACTGTACTGAGGACTCCACTTCTGGACACAGTACCCAGGGTGAGGTCTCTCTGGCACAAACTAGAGGGAGGAAAGATCACCTCCCTTACCTTGCTGACCACATTTCTTTTGATGTAGCCCAGGCTTTCTGGGATGCAAGGGTACAGTGCTGGCTCATGGCCAGCTTGCCATCTGCCAGTACCCCAAGTCCTTTTTAGCAGGGCTGTGCTCTATCCTTTCAAACCATACAGTTGGGATTGCCTTACGTATGCAACCATTTTCCTCACAATAGCATGTAGTAGTAGTAGAGGGGCAGTTTACCTGGTTGGGCCTCTAACGTTGTCACTATAGCAAAAAAGCTCACCAACAAATAGCGAGATGCAATTGGGCCCCACATACTGCATAGCTACCTAGCTGACAATGTCCATTTAATCACTAGAACTCCTAATGTATATTTTAAGAAACCAGCATTAAAGTAGGACAATTTATTTTGGAAGATGCATGATAAACACATTAAAGTTTCAGCACAGTGCCTTTCACAATTCCGTCAAATATGGATTTTTTTCTGTGTTAGTTGCATATTTAGTTCTTTCAAGAACATCCATTTTCAATGTGTTTCTGTTTTTACATTCACTAGGGACCTGTGTGAGGATCTGGAGTACATATATGAAACATTCAAGACCAAATGGACCAGAAAGATTACAACACTAAGGAGGACACCTAAATTAAACATTTATTCAGCAATGATGTAATCTAGTACATGCCAAACAAACACACAAAAAATTGATTTTAAAATGGAAAAGATGACAACCAGTCTCACAGACTTTCTTTGAAAATGAAGGATGTTAAACAATTTCAGGGTAGCTATTAGATAATAATTTGCGCAGAGGCATCACAAGATATTTTATGTACTTAGATATTTATTTTTATTTCTAATGCCTCTGCTTATGGTGGTCTATTCATCATTGTGAATAAGATGTTTTAATCCTGTCTGTTTAAATTTTGTTCTTTACAGTTTTAAAGCTAACACAGTCACTCAAATGTAGCATTTTCTATAAAATTTATATCACATTAGAGATTTTGCAAACATTAGCAGATGCTTGCAGAGCACTTAGGTGCTTGTTACGTACAAGATAAACAGTCACTCTCAGTTTTCATCAGTATACAATTTCAAGACAGTTCACAGTTCTGTATCACAGAACAGTTCAAAATGGATACAGTACCCATACTTCAGACCAGATTTTTGGAAAATCAGTACCTAAAGTTGTGAGCTCTTTTGGCACTCAGACTGCCTTGTTTGAGCCTGAAATGAGTACTTGGTCTTCCAAAATTGGAGCTTTGAAAGTGTATGTTAAGAATCTTTGAAAGTTTGAAGATGACCCCAAAAAGCACAAATAATTTCATACATCTGCACTAGGGTATATGGAATTACAATTTTTACAAGGTCCCATAGCTGAGATTAATATAGCATTAATTTTTAATACATTACAGATATGAATTTTAATTTGTGTATTCAATTTATCAGATTTCTTTTATTTAGGCCAATAAAATCTAGCTAAGTAAGCAATTTACTTTGTCTGGAACCAGTACTTTTGGACATAGTTTTTCTGGATCACTTACTTATAGGAATCATTCTCTTTGACCAAAAAAAAAAAAAAAAAACAAAAGACAAAAATAAAAACAAACGAACAAAAAAAAAAGCCCACCAATACTGAAGAGCAGCAGCATTCAATGTTCAGTTATAAAGGTCCAAGTTATCTTAAACCACTTCACAGAACCATAGAGTTGTTTTCTGTCACCTGATAGATGGATTATAATCTAAAGTAAGAGGGAAATGTAATCCTGACTACTTGTTTAAGTATCTACAGAGTATAAAAGTATGAAAACTCGTCACTTCATGAAAGATGAGAGACTCACCTCCACTATTTCCAGGACATTGTCAGGTTCGCTACTTGATTCAGCATCACACGTTTTATTGCGCTTTTTTTATTATTCAGGAAGGGTTGTTTTGTTTTGATTGTTTGGGTTGGTATTTCTTTGTCTTGAATTTGCCAGATAGTTTGCCATTCTGAAACCCACGGGATTAACAGGTGGTTAAGAAGTATCTTTTCAGAAAAGGAGAGAATTTATTCAGAAGATAGTATTAAAAATTGCACCAAGGAGAAGTTACAAAGTTTTTGTGTATCCGCTGGGATGAAACATCCTCCCTCCCCAAGACCAAAATATCCAGAATTCAATTCTGTCCACTACAGATTAGCATTATAGTCACCACCTCTTTAGTTCTTTATTTTTAGCCATGGAAATTTTCACACTCTTTGTCTCCTTTCAACAAAAATTATTTAAATATGATGTTCTATCATATCACATTATAGTGTATGTGCAAGGTGCCTTGACTATTAAGTATGATTCTCTCAAGCAGTTATTCTATCTTGGACCTATTTGTCACCAATATTATCTTTTCTCATCAGAAAGAAGCTTTTTGTTTTGTTTTGTTCTGTTTTGTTTTGTTTTTAATCTCAAAATCTGATCAGAAAGAAAAAAAAAATAGAAAAGACCACTATATATTGCCCATCAGTCAGGCCAAATTATGCAGATATTTTGAGTACTAGATCTGTCAGTGCAGGCACTGGATCTGTCAGTACAAGCACTAACACAAAAGACATCTGATTTATTTTTCTATGTAAGTTAAACTAGTACTGCATTTGTAGTCTCAAAAAGTAAAGAGTATGCTAAAACAGCCTTAACATTTTTTATGTGTCTGAGGATCTTTTCATAGTACATTTAAAAGCAATACTTTGTAAACTCCATTACAGCAAGAGGAGTATGCCAATTAAATCCCTTTTCTCTAATAAAAAAACCCTTGAAACAATTCCTTCATGTTCTACTGTTGGGTTAGCAACTTCACACTCATGAAATGTTGTTCAAGCCTTTTCATGCCTCACCTAGCAGTAGTAATTCAATTCAATGACTCTGTTGTACTCCACATTGCAGAATGTCAGAATGTGTTTCATGCAATGTCAGTCATGTGCTAATTTGACAAATTATTTCAGATTCAAATAGTGAGTATTCCTTTGAGGATATTTAAACGCAAAGCACAAAATATATATTTTCTTCCCCAAGCTCATGTTTTTTAACCCCAGAACTAGAACAAGCAATGCCAATTTTGCTATAGATGTCAATCAAGATATGCAGGAATTCTTGACCTCCCTTCTAGGAGGAAAATATTCTCACTGAATATGTACTACACACTAAATATCAGAGGACATTATTGGTTTTAGGACACTGACAACTCTAAGCTTATAAGAAATGTTCTTCCTTCATACTAAAACATATAGTGTTCGAAAGCACTAATACAGCTGTTCTATAGAAGTTATAGACCTTACGTTGTTTATTTTTCTGGTACTCATTGATGACTTTCTATGCTTGATTATGAAGGAAGCAATCAACTTTTGCATACTGCATTGATCCCTGGCTTATCTCTCATTGATTATTGTTAGCAGAGATCAATGTAAATGTTTAAATAAATTCAGAAAAACAGTCTCAGACATCCAAAACCATAAAACACCTTAAGCCATAGAAGTTTTAGCAAGGCCATTAGGACTTTTGATAAAAGTCTTCTTTCCTGAAGAAATGGATTTATTGGTAATAGAGACAAGGGGATATGAAATGCAACCTACTTGCCAATGGAAAGAATGAATTTATGAAATCAGTGGATTTGCATTATATGCGGGTTAATTTATCCAGAAAGCAAGAGCAGGAAGATGTATTTGGTGACAGTACCTTCTATTCTTGCAAAAGCCACATATACACCATGACAAACACTTGTTTTCCATACACAGTTTCTTCATCTCTCCTACCTCATCCTCTCATCTTTTTTCTTCACTTCTTGGGATAAAACAGGAGGCTTACATGGGTCTGCCAGTATAAAATTCTAAAGCTGAAAGCTTATAACCCTAACTCCTATTTCAAAAATTGAATCATTCACAGGAGGTGAAGAAATACAGTATTATGAAATAAATTCCATAATACTAAATACAGTTTAACATGTTCACAATGCCATAAATCACATTTCAGCCTTTGACATTAAAAGCAACAACTGTGCAACAAATAGCAGTACTTCTCTCACAGTTGTTGACTCCATATACAGCATTTATATCATCCAACAGCCTGACCCTGAAACATGTGTCATTGGATTTATATCAGATCTTAACATGTAAGACGTTTCACTGCATAATCAGAAATTGAGACCTGTAAAACTAACGTTAAACACCATTGACAGATCTGTTGTCCATTCCGTTCACTCTCACCTCATGAAGCTAAATACAATCACACATATTTAAGAGATCTTGTAAAAGATGATAAACACCACATAAGTGTTAAAAAGCCCACTGGGGAACCATCAATTTGAAGAAGGGAACTTAAGAAAAAGCATACATGTGTATGTATAATACAATCAGAGCTAGAGGGAACATATGATATATATCTAGCATAATCTCCCCAGATTTGTAAAAAAAGCCCCACATATCAGACTGAAGGGAAGTATGTTTTGTCTAGAAGACAGCGCAGCTGGAGATACATAGTCATACAAATGCTGCTATTTGGGATGGGATATATTCTACAGTAGGAAATATTCTCTTCATCAATACATTTCTCTGATTAGATGTTAAAAATTACACTGTAATTTACAATAAAAATTTACCTTGTCCTCTTTCTAAATTTTATTCTTTAAAATGACTCTTTTCAAGGTTAGTTTCTAAACTAAAAAAAGTTTGAAATGTCCTTTTCTTTTCATCACTATCTGTCATTTTTTGGGGACATGTGTCACTTACGACATAATTCAATGTGACATTATTGTTCATAACCCAACACACTCCACTGAGTGATACCGTCCAATGAGTTTTTGCTAGACCTGTAGAGAGCAGCCAGATAAGCAAATGCAATAATGAACAAAGCTTCAGAAGTCCTCAGATGGCTGCTACTAGCTTCCCTGTAAGGAATCACAGTTCTCTGACCTGATTTTCATTTCTTGCCAGAAGGTTCCAGAAGGTGAATGATAGATAGCTAGACTACAAGGGACAAAAAAGGGAAAATAAGCCTGCTAAAGGGAAGAAAATCTGTAAGAGGTCAAAGCAACACTTCTTCCAATGTATATGACTAAAACAAATAGGAGAGAAGGCAAAGTAACCTAAACATATAGTCTCTAGAGTAATGGGTACATGCTCTGTCCCTTTTTGCATTAAATCAGGAGAATGCCTTGACTTTAAGAGAAAAACCTTAGCTTTAGAAAGACTATGTTTATATCAGTTAAATGATTAAATAATCATGCAAGTTGTTTCATGGGCTCACATGGTCATCTTGAAGAAAAGTAGAAATTCAATGCATTTAGATTCACAAAGAAGTCAGATTCTTTTTTGTTTGTTGAGAACTCAAATATGGTTTGTTCTTTTATTAAAGAAGTCTTGGATTTTCCAAGGCCATGAATCTGCTGTTTGCTTCTCCGTGGTCAATTAACTACAGAAGTCCTACAGGACCTTTTCCAAGGTCTTTCGTCTCCAGGACATTCTGCCCAAGATGGACAGGTTTCCATGAACAAGTAATTTGAAACATTGCTTGTAGTTTATAGATAAGTAAAATGTCACTGGACCTATCCAGAAGTTGCCATGATTTACCAGCCTAGAAACACTTGCTCCATTAATTAAAAGTTATCATTTTGAACATCTTGTAAAGGAGAAAACAAACAACAAACAAAGCAACAACAACATAAACAGCAAGGTGATGGATCATATCAGTTAAACCTCAGGAAACAAGAAGGATTTAAGCAAATCTTTCAGTAAAAAGCATTTCTTGGTTGCCCATCTTTACTACGGAGAAGAATACCAAACAAAAACTCCAGTGGTTCATTAAGAACCAAGGTTACAGCCATGCAGAATTTACAGTTGGGTAAAATTTTCACAGTAATACAAGTGCAGTGTTCAACAGCTCCTACTGCTTCATCTAAGGCTAAATTTTCCAAAGGTTATAAGGTTTTGAGCAAGAAATAGTTCAATAGAAAACAATATATTTCTTAGTTTACCTTACTTTGCACCAAACATAGCCCATTGTAGTATGTGTATCCTCTTGTTCTAACTAAAATCACAACAGAAGAAAAAATATTCTGTAAGTTAACAGATTTTAATTCTTCAAAGTTTTTTTATGTATGCTTTATTAAAAAAGCAAGCATCAAAACTCTGCTGTCATCATCACCTGGATTTTTTCTTTGATTTTATGTTCTTTGCCTTCCTGAGGTATGCATAGAACTATGAACTGCAACTTCATAGTTTGATAAGGGGGAACAAAAAAAAATTTTGGTTTTGAAACCTACTTTGGCTTTGTAGATTCCCAGGAATCAAAAGATCCTAGTGAGAGGATTTGCTAAGCTTTAGTTATTTCCTGGGAAAAAGTCTTTATATTAAAATGTTTCTAGATGTAGGTTCAGACAATGAAAATGTAAACCAATATACATTTATGATAACTTATATTTTTTGGAATTAATGCTCTGAGCCATTTGAAGATGATATGGAGATACATCAGGTCAAATCTAATCATATAAACAGATGTGTATCAGTAAATATGATAAGAATAAACACATTTTGCTAACTAACTATTCTGAACAGGTAGCAATATTCATACCAGTTAAAAAGAAAACAAAAAACAAAACAAAACAAAACAACATCAACAAAAAAAAACAACCAAACAAAAAAACCCCAACAATGGAGTTAATGTTGAAGAAACCGATGCTGTCAAAAAGTAATTTTTAGGTATGATTCCATTCAAATTAAAATGCAGTTTCAATAAGTGCAGGTAGAAAATCATGATTTTGTACGTATTTGGCTTTGGAGATACAACAGCCATTCACGTGGTGTCCTCAAGTAGCAGAATTTATCTGTAAAAAGGTTGCCAGAACAATTGTACAAGGAGCTGCTGATTTTTTAATGCCGTTGTGCAGTGTGGCTAGTGAATTATTCAGTTAATCAAACTACCCATGGATTATTCAAAACTAACAAGTTCTGGATACTGAATCCCACATCCATAGCATCCTTTCTTTTTTAATGAGTTATTTTATTATTATTGTTTTGGAAAATAACCGTGGCACTATGTTCTTTCATAAAGAATTCCTTAAAAAATTCTATTTAAGGAGGTTCAAAGAATAGTTTAGCACAAAACTTATGGACACTTTTCTGAATTTCTCTCCTCTTTTGAAGCAGCCTAGAACTAGAAAAGCAGTGAGGCAGTAAACAACTCAAGAAAAACAAAACAAAACAAAACAAAACAAAAAAAACAGATATATTGCAGTTAAACAAAACTGCATAGAGAGTAAGTGCTTGTGTGGTGGCATACAGTAGAGCTTTGTCAGGACAGCATTTAGACCATCTTAAATGACTGCACTGAGACTAGTAGCCTAAAGTCAAACCCTGGGGGTAGACCTAAATTTCAAGTCCAGACCAAGATCCACTGTTCCCAAAAGATGTTTGCTTAGATCTGGATTCAGTGGACAAATTTTCCCCCGAAACACTTAGGAAAAAATGACAAAATGAAACATATTTTTGTAAGCGAGTGAAGAATGTAAATTTCAACAGCTAGTTATTGCAGAGGTTCATGCAAAAGGTAACTGTATTTTCCACTAACATCTCTGAAATCACAGGTTACTTGTGGAGAAAGAGGAAGCAGCTTCCCCATTCTTTCATGACCCCTAGATGTCTCTAGATTGTGTTATTCCCTATTACATACTAATACATACTAATATTCTCCTGAGTAAAGAACTACAATAAGTCTTCTCTTTCATTAGGCAAAGGATAAAAGGTGAGTTAGGGAGCATGTCCTTAAGGGCAAAAGAAGCAACTGATCCTTTAATGTGGCAGTACATTATAACACCCAATCAATGTATCTTCCCACTTAGAACCATACCCACTGTAACTTTTCTCCACATATCTGCATAACAGTATTGCCATATTATGGTAATTTCCCATCTTTGAGGAACAAAGAAATTGGAAACACTTTATTCCTTAGAAAGATGGCTCTCTCTCTGAATCTTGTGACTGTGATGGAAATCTCATCTTAACAAAATCATACTCAGCTCAATCCTGTCACCGGAAAACACGAGAAATCTTTTTTCTCGGTACAACCGTTCATCACAACCTTTTTGTATTGTTTGTTTGCTTGTTTTACTATGGGGCTTTTGTGGTTTTCTTCACTTGCTTGTTTGTTGATCATAGTACTGGAAGTTAAATGCAAATTATGTAATCATCATTTAACTAACACATTTGACATCACTTCTGACCTGTAGTATTTTTAATCAGACAGCTATCATTCAGAACACTGAAAAAAATTGACCTGATGCCTTTTACATCATCCATCATATTCTGGCATTTTTCCTTCATACGCTGCCAGTGAATGAATGGTATTTATAGTACCATTTGATGATACACTTGATGGAACTCTCACCATATGCCTCTATTTGCCAGTTAACAGGCAAGGACCAGTAAAATTTAAATTCAACATTTCTGTCTGCAGGTAGAAGAGTTGTTGAGAACAGATTTTACAAACAAATGGAAGTTTTAAATATTGGGCTGAAACATAACATTTTCTTAATGACCAAATGTAGTAGATGTTAAACATTGTTCACTGAGCTCAGAAGTTCTGACAACAAACAGAAACATAATCATGCTCTATTATTTCAGCTCTGTATGATAAAGAGAATCAGACATGTTTTAAATATTTAAAACAGATTCAAATATATTTTTTAATTAAAGCCATTTGATTAAAATTTGTTGAACTGCAGAATATTATTGTGCAAAGTGGTTTTCATTTTTTTTTCTTCCTCTGCAATTACTAGAAGCCATAAAGTTGAGATGCATGAAGGTTCACTAATCAAAGTTCTCATGCAGTAAGGTGTCAAAGTAGAGTTCATTTCTAAAAACAAAACCCTGCTCTTTCTATTTCGTATGAAAAAGTGACATTTTTTTCCATCCTTCATTTGTCTAAAATCATTAATAATAAAGAACATTTCTTCAAATGTACAAAATTTTACAGTCATTTCACAATGCCATCTGTATAAGCTAAAGTATATATTATACAGTATTGTAAATTTATAATATACAGTAAAGTATATAATATACATCTATATACTATAATACAATATACAATTATATCAATTACATATGGATGTATACAATTGCAATAAGAAGACAGTTTCCTGGCATTCATTAAATACATGATTTGTGAGTATGAAAATAAAATTGTGGTCAGAAAGATATGAATGTTTTTTGCTTAAGCTTACCTGAGCATATCAGTGGTGACAGTGTCATTCCCTTTGATTCCCATGTGTCTAGAACAGTGTTTACCATACCCATGTAGTTTCTTTACAACTAAGAAGCACACATTGAAATTTCTTTTAAGTTTTAGATTGAAAAATCACCAGAGCTGTACACTGAAACTAAAAGTTACCCTTCTGACCTTTGAATGAGCATCAGCATTTACCATCATTCACATGCTCTTTCATTGCATACCCATTGATTAGGCAGATGTATAAAAGAATGAGTATAATCCATTTCCAGTTAAAAGTAAAGTAATTAAATCTGTCAAAAAACAAAATATTCAAAATATTTTCAAGAAATATATTCAAAAAATCAGTGACGTTTTACAGACAAGAATATAATTTATATTGTATATTTGACCAATTAAATTTGCCAAAAACCTGACATTAAAATATAATGTAAAGAATATTAAGAAGTCAAACTGACATCTTTACTCAAAATGAATAAGAAGTTTGCTTGAAACAGTTAAACAAGCTACAGCATGGAATCAGTAGAGACAGGAAAGTTAATATATAGAGAGGGAGTATGATATCATACTGTAACTATTTTACATTTGTAAGCACTATAAAGGGAGATAAATTATGTAAATGTTGCATGTATGTATTCTATAATAAGAGAGTTTATAATTAGAAAACATTAGAAAACATTAGAATTTATCAGGAAGAAACTGCTGACCATCATATTAATTTTCTTTTTTATTAATTCCCCAAATTGAGTTTTTATGGCCTGGCACTTTCAACCTAGATTGAATAACAAGAATAGTAAAAACTACAGTTCTTGTACTAGCAGTGAACTGTATTCAGTAACTTAACATGCAACTCTTTTCTATCTCCCTTTCATGACGGGAGATAGTTGAGGGAGAATTGAGGCATCCAGAAAAAAGTTATCATATTGAATTATCTTTTCATCGTGTCATTTACTGAATAATTCATCATCTAAGTGCATTTATGAAAAAAGTCAGAAGTTTCCTGAGCTGTTAATCCAGGCTGAATTCTTTATGTCTTGCACGTGATTTTGTCAGTATAACTAACAGCGTGAGAAAGACTTACAAGTGAGAGAGGATGGGAGAATAAAATATGAGAGAGGAGGAGATAATATGCTAGTTACTTTTCATTGGTTTGTATAATGCAAACAATTGACAAACAATCTGAATTATGAATAAGCATTGTATTTTTATTTCCTATATATTTCTGCTGCACTGCAGCAGAATTTCTTAACCACAGAACTAATGTTACATGTTTTGAGGTCAAACAGCCAATATAGGAAATATCTACATCACTAGTAGACAGAAGGGCAGGTTCGCTTTCTGGCTTATCAGACTCAGTCTTAAAATGTAGTGTAGTATGTCTAAACCAAGAATATTTGTATAACAAACTCATCTTGAATTTTATTGTCAGCAGAGGTAATACAAAGAACACAGGGAAATCTCTAGCCAAAATAGTCACCAGATCTTTTGCCCTCCAGCTCCCTCCTGCTGCTAGCAGGGTCACCTCAGCTTCCCTACAGTGGAGTTACTCCTTTCAAGTACTTTATAAGATGAGGAAAAGCTGCAGGTGGTCATTTTCTTCTCTCTTCCAATACTTTCATTGCTTTCACAGAAAAACCTAAAAGATATTATAAAAAGCATGAAAGACTTTGACTTCAAATTAATCTAACTTCATCAGCTCTTGGTGTTTTGTAAAAACAAAGGCTTAGGCTCAGTTGTTTTGAATTGCAAAAAATGAGTTTATGGCTCACAGGACCAAGCAGTAGGTATAGCCATGACTGCAGCTAAAACTACGGTCCCAGTGAAGCAGTTGTGTTCTTTCTTAAAGCAAATAGATGTTCAAGATGTGCAAGCCGGTGAACTGAAAACCAGTTCTTCTGGGGTTTGGATAGAAGATATGGATAAAAGTAGACTCATGCTGCATCTGTGCACACAGGGACACTGCCAAGCCACCTTCAAATTAGCTAGCTGAGACACCAGAAGCAGGCTTGCTGAGGCAACACAGACTTCAAAATCAGATGCCCAGCCCACATGAGAAGCAGAATAAATTAGCCTACGCTGAGCTCCTTGCTTCTCTGGCTAAAACATTTCTTGTCTTTAAGCTATGCTGCAGTCTGAAGAGCAGACATGCCCAGAGTTAAAACATAAATGACTCAATATTAAACCTTGAAGTTATGGGCAGAAATATATCTGAGAATGTATGAGGGGTGGCACTATGAGAAAACACACTGATGATTTCTAACAGTCAATTTGCAGCTTGACATCAGGTGATCTTTTACTCCAAGCCTACTGCTTCAGCCTGGAGATCTTAGGTAAATCTGCTCACTTCTGCTATTATCTCTAAAATTGGATAGATGCTTTCTTATACATCCCATAAGTGCTTGAGAAAATTATTTCAACATTTTTGTGTGACACCAAAACTGAAGCGCATCTGTGGCAGAAGTCTGCTAAAGGAAGTGTAGGGAAAAGTATAAGAGCATGTTTCCAGAGCTTTCTCCCAGGCTCTACGAAATTGCAGACCCAAGAAGGACCACAAAAAATGTTTCTTCAATTAAAATTTGGATTATATTTGAAGCACATGAACTTCTTAATATACATTTTCGTACAGTGAAGATAGACAGCATGAAAAAGTACCTCTTTTCAATTGACTTAAATCACTGCTTACTAATTTCATTTGATGCCTTGTAGTTCTTGTAGTGGTGGCCAGAAGGAATAGTCCTTCCTTACGCGTTTTTGCCACGCAAATTGTGATTTAAAACACCTATTAAATTCTCATTTATTTTTAAAATGAACATTTAAAATAGGACATATAGGCAATCCACATGGAGCCCTGGTCCATTTGGCTATTCTTTATTATCACTCTCATTTTCCTTGCCTATATTTTTTCATTGCTGTCATGTAATTCTTTGAAACGTGAGGTGAACATTGTATATAGTATGGGAGATATATACTGCAAGTACAACATTTAGTGTTAGTTGCTTGGGGTAGGTTGTTTCCTGTTTTTATTTTTTGTCATTTTTGTAATTAATGTTGATTTTTCATAATGATCAGTATTTTTCATTGTGCAAATCTTCAATAAAGCTGTCTTTTACAGAAATTGAATTCGTAAATGATAACAATCAGTTCTGATCCTTCTATTGTGTATGTAAAATTGGCATTTGTTAAATTGACATTCATAACTCATTTAAAACTGTAATTCCTTTGCATTTTTTTTTATGATCCTCCAATTTATTACTCTGAAAACTTGGCACTGCTGACAAACATTTTTAACTCATTTTTCATTCACTTTTCCAGATGCTGAAGAGCACATACCCCTGCACAGATGCCTGTGGGACTTCATTCCTTTCTGTAAAACTGCCCTTTTATTTCTACCCTTTATTTCCTACCTTTTAAATAACTATTCTATAACTAATCTCATGACAGATTGTTTTTCTTTAAAGCAAAAACTCTGACCAAATATTGAGGGATGTGGATAGGGTCCTTTCTGTTGTGTTTCTTTTCTTGTTTGTTTTTGAAATCCAAGTATAATTATCAAGCAATTGCATACCTGAAACATACTACTAATATTGTGATGATGCAAGCAATGTGATTTAAAAAATGTTCATAAAGCAGTCGGTTGTTCTGTTGAACAATACCAAGACCAAATAATTCATTAATATGTAATTGTAAGGATGTTATAAGGAAAACACTCAAACTCCTTCAGTAATTTTAACAACTGAGTGGTAACATATTTTACAAGTGACTTATTTCAAGCAGTATTAAGAAAAAAAATAATCCATTAATGGCTTTTCTCTATGATAATGAAATTAAAGCTGTTAAGAACAGACTAAATAATTTAAAGTTTAGAACATCACTAAGATGAAAATCTCTGGAATCACATTATCAGTTTGCAAAAGTACAGTGACAAGATCTCTGGGACAACGCACAGCTCTCCCATAGCAAGAGAAAGTGTAGGATTCTCAGGTAATACCAAAAACTGAGAGGTAGCTGGAAAGCAATTTCAAAGAATTACTTAATATGAATATTCATGCAAACAGTGCCAATTTAGCTGCACATGGTTACATAAACTGATCACAGATCAATCATATGTAATTAGCAAGCATCACATGATTGTTCATCCCTCAGTTCTGTAAGAGATATAAAGTTTTTCATCCTTCATTACTCTCACATGGAAGTTTATAGGAGACATAAACTGTTCAGATATGACTCCTGTTCCAAATCAGTCTCATCACAATGTGATGCTGACTTCTGTATATATGCAGCTTACTCAAGTATCTTTGAAAAACATGAAAGAAGATGTAAAACTTATATTATCTGTGACTTAATAAATTTGAATTTCCATTATATATTGTGCATTAGAGAAGAAATGTAGCTGTATAAGTAACTCTGCCACAGAATGCTCTTGACCAGATATTTTGCAGACCATTTATCAACAAACACACTACAGTTGAGCTCTTGCAAAATAGAGCTGGTGTATACATATACTTTAACCAGTTATCCAGCAAGCAGATTTTCTATATCTAAACTGAAAAAGTTGATTTCACCTTTCCAAACTGTGCATTGCAGCTGGCTATATCTGAATTCAGTTGTGATGAGAGAATTTCTGTTCACCAAACACGAGAGTAGAAAGATGGTCTTGCCTCGCCTTGTTTTTTGTATTCACATACAGTTTGTAAAAGTCCTGTTGCATTATGAAAATTTGGACAGAAATGGATCCTTTGAAAAGAATGTTAAGAATAAATCTTATATTATCAAGGGCAGCTGTCTCTTGTTTGTCTGTGAAAGTAATCTTCCTTCATATCCTGATATGTCAGACATAAGGAAATGATTCACCTTTGACACAGCAGAAAAATGTGTTTAGTTCTAAGGCTGCATTTTTTGTAAAACTGGGTTATATGATTGAATTGTATACGCTGGTATTCACATAGCCATATGGGTCAAATAATAAAAGTAATTTTGTAGATTAACATAACAAATATTTATATATCTCATTGCTTTTGAAAGTGTAGGTTTCACAACCACATATTCTGTTTTATTTCAAGTTCATACAATCCACTTCCTTTCTCTCCCAAGAGCTACAATAAAACAACAACCAAGTATTCTAATAATAAAACTTGTCAGAATAGTGGACTGATATGTCTTTTCTGGAAAATAATACTGTTATGAGACTAAATCAAAGCAAAGTTCTCTGTCAGTCCAAAGACAACCTACTGTCTTTGATACTACCCACTCTCATATATTCATACTTTTAAAGCATTTTGTGAACTGAACCTGATCTCTAGAAAATCACTAAGCTTTTAAAAAGTTTAATACAAGAAAACTAAAGTGTTTAAAATATGTTAGAAAAATTGTTTTGTACCATGGTTCAGTTTTCTATCAGAGGGATTTAAAGAGGAAGTTAATTCCGCTTCAAGAAGAATCCATAAGATCCAATAAGCAATATATTTAATAAATATATTGAAATACATATTAATAGATCTATCCACAAATCAAAACAGAGAAACATATCATAATCACTTGGAGTATGAAGAGTTCTAAACTAATTGTGCATGCCAAACCAGTCTTACAATACACAGTGTATTAAAATATGAGGGCTGCTCCAAAATTAATGCCTTATATTTTATTACGTTGATTCAATACATCAGAGGCAGATGTTGGTGGCATAGCAGTAGGGGTGGAATTTTCTCACCAATATTCTGTTACATGCTGTTGCCATGCCACAGATGGTAGCAGAAACAAAATGGCAGCTGACATGGCAGTACATATGAAGGAAAGATGTATCATCGAATTCCTCTGAGTGGAAAAAATTGAACCTATTGACACTCATCAAAACTTGCTGAGTATTTATGGAGACCAAACAGGGAACACAGTGAGGCAATTGGTTGTGTGTTTCAGCAGTGTCGACAGTGGGTCACCTCCGCTGGTACAGATTTTTATGAGCATGGTATGCAGGCTGTAGTTCATCACAGGCAAAAATGCATAGCTAATAGTGGTGACTACATTGAAAAATAGTATTGTGCAGCTGAGAAGTTGCTCTATTAGTGTTCTTGTGCTCTTTCTATCTCTTGCAGTTTCCACTGAAATAAATAAGAGGCATTTCTTTTGAAGACACCTACATAATAACAAATCTAAGTATTTAATTTGATGGAATGAATGCTTTGGTTATTCATCTTCCATTCCATGCAAATCTAATGTCTCGAGAGTGTAATGTCCAGTTTAGCAAAATAATCCACTGTGATGTTACCTGAAAATTTTGCCCAGAGAAAAACTGTTTAAATAAATAATAACGTTATTTTACTAACACTTCATAGGCATTAACCTTAAGTCACCAAGGAGAACAGAACAAAATGTAAGTAATGAGGTCAGAAAAAATAGTTACTGCAGATATTTTCTTAAGTAGTGTGAATGCACAGTGCTGTAAAGCTAGTCAAGGTACAGCAAGAAGCTCATGGCAGCTGAGAATTTGAAATTTTATGCTAGCTACCATCAAGTGTTTTTTTTCTCTCATAAAAGAAGAACATGAGTTTTTCCAGCTTCTGAATATAATGTGGTAGTGTATTTTCACAGTTGATGGTTCTGGACCAGTCCACCATGGAGAAGGATATCTCCTCTTTTCTCCTTATTTCCATTAAAATTCTTTGGACTTGTAAATTTAAGCTGTAATTTCATTCTTGTTGCTGCATCTAAATTTTGATAATTGTAATGAAAAGACTGAAAAAAAGACTGGAAAAATTTAGGATCCAGCTTTGTATCACTCCTCATCAGAACATTCAGCCTCACTGGTCATGTTTTAGAAAGAAAGCTGAACTGGGTCAAAACCATTCAACTGCATGACCATGCTTAAGATAACATATCTTCCCTAACACAGTATAAATTAATGACATCAATGCTCCCTTTTGATGCCCAGGTTGAGAATCTTCTGGAGTCATTCAGTAAACATGACCTCCCCAGAGGTATTCAGCTTCAACTACACATTCTTCAGATTCTTCAATTTATTACAAGATGATAGCAAACTATCTTACAGATCCCACTCTCCAATTAATAACAATTAAAAAAAAATAGCTCCTAACTAATAGCATACAATTCTTTGCAATTTTTTTACACTTATTCTTGTAAGAGCATGACCTTTAGGACTAAGGGCTGCCACAGTCCTCGCTGCCCAGCCATCAGTCATTCTGTTTTTCAGGGCAGCCCTCAGTTGCCAACAGCTCAGACAAACAGTATGTTGAATTTCATTGCTCATATCCCAGTCCTTTCATCATCATCCATATGCCTTTCCACTAGTCAAGAAAGCAAAGTGTAAGAATATTTATTATGAGACCAGAATTTAATAAGGAAATCAAGTGCTATTTGCATAAATCATAATTAAACAATAAACTCATTGCCACTAGATGTGTTTTAACACAGCAGGCAGCCCAGCACCACAGTTGTTTATTCAGATGATTATCTCCATGATAGTTAAGCAACGGTGTTAGGAATATATCAAAACCACTTAGAATGGATAACATAGGAGAATATGCTATAGGTATATTATTGTTTGATCTAATTTTATTCCCTTTGCTTCAAATGCCAAAGAATTTCAGAATTATACTGTATTTTGCCAGAATTTTATGGAAACCTTGAAAAATGTCTCCATAATCAATAGATGAAAGAGTCCTAGAATCTTTTCCAGCTATTAGAAACACTTCTGGATATAAGGAAAGGATTTCTCAGCTTTGCTTTAGAGTTCCTTATGCATGTCAAAAATGGGGATGTTAGGGAAACTTTTTCAGTATTTACTATTTCATTAACAGTCTTGCCTATTAGAAGTTAAAAAAAATACCATTAAATGCACAGAGGTGTATGTATTTTTTCATAGACGTAACATATTGCAACAAAGAATTTATGGCATATATTTGGAATTGAGCATGAGAATAGCTAACTATTAAACTAAGGGCATGTAATATCAAAAGGGAAAGATATAAAGGATGTTCATTCAATATTATAAATAATTGTCTATATACTTGACTTAGTATTTTTATTTCAGCAAACAAGATTATCTTTACCTGACTCAGCCACTTCCTCTGTGAAAAAACTGTGACCTTTTAAGAAATTATAAATATTATAGAAGGCTTGTAATGTCAAAAATCTGAGCATAGAATGTTTGAGGAACATTGTGTCATGAAAGATTTAAGGAGGTATATGTGTGTGCTTCAGCAGTTTAATGATGGAAATGTTCTCTTGATACTTTAAAAATTGTCATATTATATTCACTGCTGACACAAATACAGCAGTGGAATATCTGTTATAGGTATACATGCATAGATGAGTTCCTTGTATAAATATGTATGGTGAGACTGCAGAAACCTGCCATGTGTTGATTTTGTTAAGACTAAATTTCTAATTAAAGTTATTTTCCTTTTCTCTAAAAGTATATTAATAGATCTTTTAATTACATGTTTATTCTTAGAAACAAAAATACAATAGATATTTAAACTGACAATACTATGGTTTAACATTCTGAATTGACTTTACAATTACTGAGTTGTGAAACTGAGGACAAAAGAGGATCATCCTACAGCAATTAATTCTGTATATCTAATAAAGCACACTCTGGAACTTCCATCAGATTTATTCTTCCACAGGTACTAACCTGTAAGTTTCACAGAAATCATATATTCATTGGCACTTTTCATAGCCTGGCTATAGATACAAATCAAAGTGAGAAGAACGTGTATATTCCTATACACACCAGATTAGTGTGAGGCTCCATGACCTCAGCACACAGATAAATGTGCATCCTTGAACTCTGGAGAAAGATTAGCAGATTGGAGCAAAGGTGAGCATACCCATACTATCTCTTTGGAGTCATGCTGCAGATGGCCACAGCACTGGTCAAACTTTAATATTTCCAGGTCAACCACTCAGAAATTGACCAGAAAGTGTGGACCCAGGGGCCACTTCTCCATGGGCTGATTTAGGGCTCACCTCTGACAGGTGACCTGATGGTGACCTGAAAGGTGACCTGGATGAAGGTCATTTCCTGAGAAGGAGCGTTCTGTAGGTAAAGAGACTATCATCAGTTGGATGGGTCAACTTCTTCCTGTGTATGATTATTGCTATTCCTAACAACACTTTGTCTGGTATTGCAAAGAACTTAACAGAAACAATTTTACTGCTTCTGAAGACCAACAGGAGTGAATGAGAAAGAGAATGAAAATAAGAATTAGTTTGCTACCTCAGTAGTCACAGCTGTATCACTAAATGTGATGTGCTGAGCATTAATAAGAAAAGCTTACTATTTCTGTGACTGGGGTTGCTGCACTTTGGTTAGATTCAACCCTTCTGAGAGAGGCAGATTACTTCTACCTGAAAATAAATCGATGGGCTTAGCTAGGAAATACTGAATTTGAGAAGGAGGCAGACATTTGCAAGCAGAATGAGCAAAAGGACCCAATTTAGAATTCATTGGTAATATACTTACCTGTAGGAGAGCCTCTGCTGAATTCTGGTGTGGAAAGAGAGAAAGTATTCTTAAACATCTAGAGAGGACTACTTAAAGTGTGGACCCTCAGAAAGCCAACTACTGGAAAGGCAGATTGGAAGAAAAAGGATTTTTTGCCAAGGGCACAATGGACAACACAGTTCATCCAGAAATCCTAACATTTTTGTTGCTTAAGGGATTTTTGTATTCTGATTTCAGCAAAACTTTATTAGAACATAAAAATGTTTAGGAAATGAAAGTCTTTTGAGTCTTCTCATTCTTCCTTGCTAATAGAAGAAAGCTGCAGTGCTGTTACCTTTTTAAAGTGCACAGAGACATGTTGACAAAACAGTATTAAGCTGAAGAGACTACACTTCTGAATCTTACAAGAGATGCAGAGTCTGCTTTCGACATTTCATATCTAGATGTCTTGTGAATTATCACTTAGTTTCACAACACTATGCTACAAAAAAAAAAAACAGAGTACTTCCAATATCTTCTCCAAAACTCAATAGTCCGGCATCATAGCAGCAACAGCACAGATACTCCAGGTAAGGACCGATAGTTTGGCACAACTAGAGTCAAGACCATAGATCAAAGCTGTCTTGTGTAGATGTAGCTGCTATATTTCTCTAGGTGCCTGCTTTTTTGTTTTTTTTCCCCTCAAATTACATTGCTGGTTTTGCAGTACTTATCTCTCAGTGAGCATGCTTCATTAGCCTCCAAAAAGATGTGCATTTGGTACAAAAAGTGTAATAAAAAAACAATTAGCAGCAGCAGATTTAGCTGCCACCTTACATGGACTTCAAGATGACAGGGGTAAATAAGAAACTCCTTCTGGGTTTGGTACACTTACACCAGACGCTGTGCTCCCAGATGTCTGAAGTAGTTGTATCTCCAGTGACTGAGCTGTCAAAGCCCTTGAAATGAGCTTTGGTACAAAATTAAATTAACAATCTGAAGAAAACATTTTCTTTTTGAAAGAGACAGAGATGCCCTGCTTTTGACACTTTCTGTCAGACCATTTAAGTCTTCTGTCCATTTAATAGAAGTATGTTCCCTGGAGCTTGTTTCCATCAGTACATGACAATCAACTTGAGGTCAGATGGAAGCGGTCTCTGCCCCTTACCAGAACAGTTAATGTTGATGTTCACAAGGCTCAGCAAACACTATTGATTCCCAAATCACCCTCAGCTTAAAGAACAAAAGACTCATATATTATTTGCAATGTAAATTATCATGCAACATGTAACATGAATGATGTAATGGAAATTTTTCACTGTCTGGGCTTGATGTAGTCTCTTGGGCTACTTAAAGTCATCTGTGCAACTTTCTGTTGTTTCTTTGGTTTGTTTGCGCTGTTGTTTTTCCTCGATCTCCTTTCTCAAAAGCCTTCAAGCCAAAATATTATCAAAGATTTTTTTCATTGCCTCTTTTTTGTGTGTGTGTGTATTGTTGTTATCTTAATGGTGAAAAAAGGCAGGAGAAAGAAATATAGCATGTTAAATAAAGCATTTCAGCGATGTTTAGGGTGAGTATATGCTAGAAAGTTTATGAAGGCATGCACAGGCTACAGTTTTAGAAGGGGCAAGGAGCAGAAAGATAGGGAAAAAAATGATGTTTCCTAATGTGCAGATGTGGAGCTGCTGTCCAGATTTCAAGCCAGGAACTGTGCTGGCAGCTTCTTTTCCTAACAAATGCAAATTAATGATGGTATAAAACTACCCTGTTTTCATACAAAGGGGATAATTTGAATGCCCTTATGACAAAAGCATAAGCATTTTTTTTAATGAGTAGTGTTTTAATGAGTCTGAGGGTTGTGTGGCTCTTAGCATTTATTTAATATTTACCATGTATTTTGAAATATATTTAAAAATTAAAATTAGAAGACCAGAGTTTTAAAGCTTTGATTTTTGAAGTCACGTGATGTAATAAGAATCAGAGCTATAAACTGAAAAAATAAAAAAATAAAAAAATCACACAGCAACCTGAAACCATGAATCAGATGCAATCAGCTAATTAAACCTAACCAGAATCAGCAGGAAAATAAAAATAATCTTTGATATATGTGTTGAGACAATTTTATGGTTTTTACGTCCCTGGCTTGGCCTTTGAATATGTTGATATAGAATTGTGAAACAGTCTAATGATCAGTTCCACAGAAATAAAAATAAAGATCTTAAACCTCATTAAAAAACTTTTGCAAAATGTTACAGTGGTGCTTATTAAAAAAAAAAAAAAAAAAAAAGTGTTGCATTAATTTTGTCATCTTATTTCAAGAATATGTATCAAAATAATTAGGAATAGTGATTCCAGACTATAGCGTTGTCGGTTTTCTTTTTATAATGATATATTAACAACCGATTCATGAAGAGCATATGATTGAAGGACAAACCATATTATTCTTCATCCATGTGAGATATAAATTCCTTACTGTAAATTTTGTAATGATACCTACCCAATTAGTAGACTGTCTTAGTTGTAAAGAAGAAAAAAGAAATTAATTGTGTGAAAATTACACAGTCACAGGTGTAGATTTTTAAATAGCATACGCAAGAACAGGAAAAGGGTTGTAGTGCATTCAGTATAGGTCTGAAGTGACCAGTTCTGTCTGCAACAATACTACAGATGGGGTAATGTTATCTTTGTCACCTATATTATACAAACAATTTCTGAATCCAGTTCATAACAATGATATGTTTAATTGAAGGGAAGATAGCAGAAGAATCAATTCTCTTAGCTTGTAAGTAGGTCTTAGTAATGCAGATGGTGCTTTTTTGTTGCTGAGAACATATTAAGTGAACTATTTTCTCATGTTACCTAGTTTCATGGCTGAAGATTATATGCAGCTCCTGACAAGAGACAGAGCAGACCTTAGACCTCTGTGGAAGATGGAAAATCATGGCTATTGGTACAAGGAAAAAAAACAATTAAAGGTGCCTCTTGAAAGTCCTGTGATTATTATGTAAGCTATATATATATATTTGTATATATATATATTAGCAAAAGCTTTGAATTGCCAAAGCTGTTCTTTGGAAAATATGTATTCATGCAAAATTGGAAAAATGACTTTGTAGCTATGTCCATGAAAAATGGAAAATTCTATAATATTAACAAATTGCAGAAACAACTTTGAATCCCTGCTGAGTCTCCTGAGATTTACTATACCCACTGTAACAGACTTGCAGAAAGAATGTGAAATCAAGTTTTTATCTTTCAAATTTCTCACTTGAAAAATTTTGTTTGGAAAAGAGGAATTAGATATCACTGCCACTTGTCCAGTTTCTATACTTTATACTGAAATGGCATATTCTGTTCTCGAAAGGTTAATCTTGGTTAACAAGTATTCAGGTATAAGATCATCTACAGTAACGGTAACTTCTGTAAGAGAAATGCAAGATCACAGCCTGAACCAGTAATTGAGCACCTGGTGGGAAGGCAGGGCCAACTCAGGGGAGCTCAGGTGCATGCAATGTACCTGAGTGACCAGAAGGGGTGGAGCCAGGATCCACCCCTTCCCAGACCTCTTTTAAGTGTTGGGGGGGGCAAAGGTGTCTTGTTGGAGATCTTTGTGTGCTTTAGGCTTTCTGAAGGGAAGCAGATTCTTTCTCTCTTTCTTTCTCTTTTTCTTTCTGTTTCTATGGCTGTTGTGTTTGAGCAAGTCCTTACGTGTTGTAGCCTGGGACATTACTACTCTGCCGTCACTGTTTTGCTTTCTATCCTGTTACGATTTCTTCAATACTGTTTTGTGAAACAGAACAGGTACAGTTATTTCTGGGTCCTCGCTAAGGTTCAGATGATATTAAATGTTACTGGATATCATGAAGCAAAAAAATAAATAACCTTCCAAAAGTTTTTATTTGTTTAAATTGTAGAAGTTCATCTTTTCCCTGTTTATCCAAAATCCTTCGGGGGGGGGGGGGGGGGGACAAAATGTAAGCCCTGGGGATTTTCTATTTGAGTATCATTGTAACATATATATGTGGTAAGACTTCCATGACTCTTACGGTGACAGAAATAAATTTAAGTTTGGGCCAGTGACAGTGAATTTGAATTGAAGAAAATGGAAAGCAATGCAGTCTCTTCTGTATGTTAACACACTCTCTTATGTATGACTTTTTTTTTTTAATAAACCTTGGAAGTTTCTTTTAAAGCAGTTATACAAGTAAACTATATCTTATCACAGTATTTAAAATTTAAAGGCAGAAGGAAAGAGAACAGTTCTGGTGTTATGCAAAGTTAGATGTGTTCATATATTACAACTTCGTCTAAATTCATTATGTTTTATTATTAAGTAGGGGTATGACTGATTCCTGATGGAACTTAATAGAGACAGAAGTTTTGATATATAAATTGGATTGGTTGATGTGTCTGCAAGTGTTCAAAAGTTTGATATTAAAAGTAAAACTTCTCAGGCCATCAGATGTTTAGTTCTGCTAGGTTTCCCATCATTCTATTAGCTGTGAAAGCCTGAGTAATTCAATCTCGTGAGTAATTGCAGTGGTAAGAGTTCTTCCCAAAGACATGTAGCTTTATTATTATTATTAAATATATTTGCCCTAAGAAGAACAACCACTTTAAAATGCAGAGCCACTTGCCTTAAAACTTCAATCACAAAAGAGTTGTGGAATCGATGATGGAGTCTATCTTCAAAGCCAGTGGTTAGAGAAAGGTCAGTCAAGGTTTTCCAGAGAAGTGTGGGTAAACGCTAGTGCCAACATCTGCTTCACCTGCAGTGATTTCACATTTATGGAGATAGATGCAAAGGAGATGCTGCTAGAATAGTTTAGAATAAACAAACATGGGGCATTCCTTCTCTATTTCCCCCACTATACGTTCCCCTTGCCCTTCAGTATAAATTCCTTTTGTGGATTAGAATCTAATGTGGATTAGAATTGGCTGGCACAATTCTAGCAGACCTGTTTAAAACCTTTAGCCACAGGAACACAAGTGTCATTAATGCTAACAAAATCAAGGTGTTCAACAATATTCTTCACTTGAAAACTTCCCTAGTGTCTGTTTTTACTTCATCCTTTAGCCACATTTACAATTGTCATATAAAGCTGCAACGTGCAAACAGATTTTTGTGAACTCAGTCTGCTCTTTCAAAGAGATCAGGCACAGCTATTTCGATTTAACAACTTATATAGTATCTGTCTGTATGTGCAATGCCTTAAATTTCAGTACAGTCTACAATGGAGAGTTTGAAGAGAAAAAGCAGGACGAAGGAAGAACCAGGACAGAGGACTTCTCAGCTCTCTAACTCTGATTTTTCCCAGCAGGGAAGTAGCAAAGGTCTTCTCTACCCTAACTATATCCTCTAATAAATCAATGTCTGGAATAGGGAGTATTTCTTTACCATTACTGCTGAGGTGTCTGTGTGAGCTGAGAAAAGTATATCCATTCTAAACCACTGGAAAAAGAAAAAAGTTATTTCCAAGCAGCATATGCTTATAAAATCTGTAATGGATGGTGGAAAAACAAAAACCACAGGGGATGGAACATTTTATTGCTACTGAAAACCATTCACGTGCAATGCAGACTAATACATTTCAATTCCTTGGTTTAGTTTTAAATAAGGATATACATCATAAAGATACAGTAATAATATTGCCATTTATTTTTTACAGAACCCCTTGTTTCTGGCACAAACTGATCAGATCACATCACGTGAGGATGATGTAACTTTCATATGTAGATTTACTTTTATACATTTGCCAGAGAGAATACTGTCTCATATTCATCTATATATTTATTTTATTTAATAAGTAAGTCTATTTTGTGATGGCCAAGATAAGGAGAAGTGATTTTTTCTGTCAAGGAATATAATAAGACATGATTAATTCATCTTGCTGCTTATTCTGCTTTTATTTCTCATTTTATATAATTCCCAGAGAAACCAGGATTCAGTAGTTAGGCAGCTGTGTGGAAGAAAACAGCGCCAGCACTACCAGACAGGATAAAGGATGAAAAAAGAAGGCAAAGAGGGAAAAAAATATTTACAATACAAATAAGTACTTCTTAAGAAGAATAATCAAGAGATTTATAGCAAAAGATGCATGTAGCTAGCCTGGAGCCATCAACACAGACATATAAGGACCAAAACCAAAGATAATGAGCTAATTTGCATATGACCATTTGCTTAAGATTGTGATCTATATTCCCTCTCCAGAAGGACCAAAATACTGACAATAATTAAGGTGCATGTTCAACTGTGCAAAGTCAGTTGCAAAGTCAGAAAATTGATTCACATCAGTGAATTATGTCAGTGGAAGTTTAAGCAAGAAAAAAGATCACTAAGGAGTAAGTTAACTTATTTAATTAGCAGGTAAGGGCTTGGAAATATGTAGCAGAAAGATACTGAAAGAGACAACTGTCATATAAGGTATGATACTCCTAATGAGAGGGAAATGATGTTATAACATGTTGGCTCCCTTGCAAGATGGGGTTCTGTGCCTGGTGTCTGGGCCAGTTATCAACAGGGAGAAGAAATGAAATACAAGAATACAGAAGCCTTAATCTTGTGCTGCTTCTTCTGTCCCTTAAGCCAGCCACAGCTGTAGCACAGCTATTCAAGCCTGCCTTAAGCCAGCAGGTAAAGTGGAAGAAAATAGGGCTTGAGGATTTAGAGAACTGGTATAATAAGACAACTGGAATAGTAATATAAAAGGTGAAAGAGCTTGTCATGCAAAGACAGCTAAAGAAAAAGGAAGAGGTAGGGATGTGGTAATATATATTCTCTCTTAAGAGCACGTTGTCTGTTATGTGCAGAGAAAATCATGAACGATGACAAATGTGAATGTACTGTTTTGCTATAAAGGAATTCATCCACCATATAGCCAGAGTAGTAAGCAACTGGTTTTGTGGGATTTTTTTTTCTGAGGATTCAACAGAAGTCATCCAAAACACGCAGCTTCCAAGTAATGGTGAACTTTAATGCCCCATATATCTTTGAGAGGGAGAGTAGCAAAGACACTCAGTTGTATGCATCGCTAACAACTTTTAAATATAATTGGAGACATCTATATTGCAAAAGTGCCTCAAAAGGCAGGAAATGGTAAAAAGAAGCTAAATTGAAAATATCTTGGGAGAGAATGATATGATGGAGTTCATGATCCTTAGGATAAGAATGAGGAACTATAACAGAACAAAAACAGGGCATTTAGAAAAGGTAGGCTTCAGTAAATTCATAAAATTGGTGAACGGGAAGTCATAGGAGAGGGGAAAAATAAAATTGAACTGTTGATTTCACAAAGAAATGATATTAAGAGCACAATTACAAAATATGTTATTGCAGAGAGGAGATTAAAAGTGCAATAAAAGATGAGTTTAATAAAATCACTAGCTTTTTGTGAATTTCTAACATTAAAAAAAGTGAAAGCTAGGTCTGCTTACTAAGGTCAAATATAAAAAGTAGGATGACTGTAGGAAGAGAGTAAGAAGAGAAAATATAAAACCAAAGCTCTTTTATCAAGGAAGCTAAATTACAACAAGAAATCCTTCTGTAAGACAAATATCAAAGAAAGGGTTAGTTCACCTCTTATTGTAGTGGGTGAGCTATTACAAGCTGCTCTTGGAAAAGTGAAGAGTTCAGTACTTTTTTCATGAGTTATTACTGAAAATGTCATAGCACTGTCATAATTAATACAAGTCACAGAGGGTAAGACCTCCTTCTCTAGGAAGAAAGCAACAGGTCAAACAATATCAAAATATCAGATGTTCTCAAAACATTTGAAACAACTGGTCTTCAGTGCAGTCTAACTGAAAAGATGGGTGATTAAATCACAGCATAATTATGTCTGAAAAACTAGCAAGAATGAGAAGACAAGCAAATATGCAGTTTGAAGTAGTAACAGGGATAAAGTAAAGCCAGAGCATAACAGATCAATCAGCTTCTAGGAAATTACAAGGAGAGCTGCTGAAATTGTTTTAAAAACTTAGAAAGAAACAAAAATGAATAATTACTGGCAGGTTATCAACAAGAAAATGTCAAATCGTTTATATTTCTCCCTTGCAGAATAGCGGACTACATGGGTAGAGTAGAAACAGTTGATATATTGCTTGACTTCAACAAGTTTTCAACACTACGATTATATTCCTCACAAGCAGAGCATGGCCTCAATGAAAATATCAGAAAGAAGATACAAAGCTAGTTGCATTACATTCTAATTGTAGTTACAGTGGGTCCCATGTAAGAACAGAAGCATGTAATTAGTGACACTCTGCTGCTATCAGTCTCAAGTCAGTGTCCTCATTAGTTATGTGGTATTATTAGATGTGTAAATTGAACGTGGGTGGGGGGACCACCAGTGGAGCACAGGACAGACTTAGAACTCATAGCAAACAAGACACAGGAACTGCCATCTGAAAGAAAAATGAGGTATTTAACAATGACAAGTGTAAGTGGGAAATATCAGCTAGGCAGTAACAGTAAATAAATGTTTACAGCAACAACTAGCTGAAACAACTAATTAGATAGTCCAGCTGAAAATGATTTGGAGCTGTGTGGAACATGAAGACTGAATTAGATTCAAAACTTGATGTACTTTTACAAAACAAACAAACAAACAAAAAACCCATAATGCTTTGATATTTTGGAAGACATACCTTAATTATCTGCTCTTAACAGCATTCTTCTTTCCGGAGCTCTATGTCCAGGTTTTGGCATCCTCTCTTCAAGCATATGCTTCCAATGCAGGAGACAAGGAAAAAAATCAGATGCTGAAAAAACATTGCCTCTATATAAACACTTCATGACTGTAGGTCTGGTAAGAAGAGGAGGAGGTCAAGGAGTGAGAATGGAGAAGACATAGCAGTTTTCAGGTATGTGAAGTTTTCTGCAAGGATGAGCAGAGCTGATGGTCTTCTGTGTTCATTGTAAGAAAGGAATTAATGCAGGGGAAATTTAGGACAGACGTCTGAATGGCAAAGCGCTGAAAGCAAATTTTAGTAAGAAGCTTGTGTCTTCAGAGAGACAAAGACACAAACTTCTTAGTAAAATCTGTGTCGTCTTCTATGATTCTTCACAACTTCATTAGCATTGTCTTCAATGTCTGAAAAATGTCTGTCTTGGCTGACCTATATCATTCTGCCTCAGACAAACTAATGGCCTAAATGATGTCTTGGGGTTACTTCCTTACAATTGTATGATTCTATGTCTATCCAGAATTTACTGCAGCCCCCTTCAGCAGTTAAGAGGCAAATGCATACTACTTTCCTATGTGAGAATCCAGCTGAGATGCAGGAATGCATGACAGGATCACCATATGTTTCACTCTCACAGTAGTATTGACAACAGCTCTTTCCTGCCAGCTCTAAAGTATACTTCATTCCTTCTATATAAACCACATGCACAGGGAGGGTGCTGATAAGGAGACACCCTATAGCTAGTGCCGGTAGGTTTGATCAGATGACCCCTGCAGTACTTGCTTGTAATTTGGCCTTACTTTTGGGATTCTGCAATGTATCTGCAAGCATTAAATACAGCAATCTGCCTAGGTAAGTTCATATAAATACTATGGTCCATAGAAAAAAATGAAGACAAAAAATAATAATAATAATAATACAGTAATAAAACAGAAAAATGTGCAGTAAATGCAGAGCTTTCTCAGTCAATACAGAAATAGAATATTCCCAGAGGCAGATCATGAGTTTTCCTTGGTGCCTTTATAGCCTTTAAAACACATTTTAAAGCTATTAGAGCACCAGTAGCTTTTAGCATCTTCAGTAATACTAGAAGAAAAAAAAAATGATGGGAGCATAGGAACATGTTGACATTTCTTAAAAAAAAAAAAAAAAAAAAAATCCAATCTTTTATGCCAAACCTAACAGAAGAGACACAGTCATCTATCACAATCAGGAGATTTATGAGGGCTGCCCCAAAAGTAATGCCTTCTATGTTACTACATTTACCTGCAACACCAATGGTGAATTGGTGATACTGCAGTAAAGGTTAAACCTTCCCACCAATACTCTCCTAATTTTTTGTTTTTTTGCTGTGTGGCAGATAGCAGAGAGGCAGTCTGACAAAATGGCATCTGACATCTGTGTGCATATGAAGCAAAGCTATGGAAATGAATTTCTACATACTGAAAAAAAGGAAACCATTAACACTCACTGACACTTGCTGAACATTTACGGAAACCAAATAGTGGATGTGAGTATGGTGAGGCGGTGGGTGGTGTGTTTCAGCAGTGGCAACAGCAACAGTGGGTCATATCTGCTGGTGCATACTCTTACTAGCACACAGGCTCTTGTTCATCACTTGTGAAAATGCACAGCTAATGGTGCTGACTGTGTTAAAGTATAGTGGTTTGTAACTGAGAATTTACTCTACCAACTGGTGTTACTGTATCTTTTGTAGTTTTCATGAAAATAAAAAGGCATTAGTTTTAGAAAGTTTTGTATATTCTACAGAAAGTATTCCAGTGATTGGAAAATTATTTTAAAGATATTTTTATTTTTTTCTTTCTGTTAGATCTGCAACAGACTGCCATTAGTGTGGGTACATTTTTAAGATCTAGTAATTAACAAGTGCCAGTATGTATTTTCTTTCATCCTTCTGACATCTGAAAATTAATAACAGCCAGTTTTAATTTTCTATGTGAAGAAAACCAAACTTCTTCCACAGGTATTATGATTGTGAGCTTTAATCTATTGAAGAACATCTGAGCTCTTTTAAATGACGAAAGCTGAACACCACATTTAGTCTAGATAGAATCTTCACACTTGTGTTGTGATAATGGTAATATATCCAGTGGGAATATAAATTCTCTGCCCATGACTTTGTCACAGATATAAAGATCTCTTGGAGAAGGCATATGCATCAGGCATAAGAATATAAGATATTTCTCCACCTCTGCAGGAATCAGTTCATCAGATAATCTATTTAAGGAAATTCCAGCACTGTAATTTGCCTTTTTGCTTTTAAGCAACCAAGTGATAATGCAGAAGCCATGTTCTATGATTTAGAATGATTTAGTTTGCAGGAAGCACATTAATTTAACCGTATTTTCCCATATATTTCAGCACTGTGTCCTGTCATCTGGAAATAATAGAAGCCATAGCAGTAAACTATGAAAGCTAAGAAAAAAAACATGCAAGTACAGTTCACATGGCATTTACTGGTATGCTAATGTTAGCCCAGCCTAACCAAAATTAGGGTTTCTCGGTAAACCTGGATTAGCTTTCTAGCGAAAGGGATACTGAAGTGGCAATCAAAAACAAATGTGTAGTAGTTCTATATTTATATGACATCATGAACATAGCTGTGTGTATGAGTCCTGAATCACAAAGACATAGTAAGTGAGCATTTTGTTGTTTCTGCAAAGACATAATGTTGACTTTGTCAGTGCAATCCTTGGTGATTCTATGAGTGAGAATATCAGCCTAAAACTAAGAGAAACTTTCCATTAAGACTCATAACAAGTCTCACATCTTGAATTCTGTAGTTCAGTTATGAGCAGTAAATATAATTATAGTTGTTGGCCATGAGAATGTGTTTCAGAAGGCTTTAATGTTCCCTAAAGGCAGTACTTTTTTCAGAGTAGAAAAATAGTCAGTTAATGTGAATAAATAATAAGAATCTCTTCACAGACTAGGATGGAAGAAGAAGGAAGAGGAAAGGCTTTGCAAACTTACTGTGCTTCCAATGTGCACATTATGGCTTGTAGCTTCTAGGAAACAGTGGGAATTAGAGAGAAAGTGTTCAGATACTGGATCAGTTCTGATATTCTGTAGACAACTGAAAGTGAAATGTATACTCCCCCCCTCTCCCCCCACCTCCCCAGTATGTCTCCACGTAAAAATATATGTAAGTATTCACACACACATGTACCTATATTTATGTATATTCTGTGCAATATATATATATATAAATAATGTAGATACCTATATCACACCCTCTTGTTATGTTCTGAATAAAACATGATACAAAAGAGAGGACAGGATATCTCAGAATGTATCATAAAATGCTGCAGTGCTTTTCCTACTTACATTAAAGAAACTGTAATGACCAATTCTGTCACAGATGAGAAAACTTAATATGTATTGAGTATCAAGGAATTAAATCAAATTAGTCTCAAAGTAGTTGCATCACAAACTTGATTGTTAATTTGCTTTAATGACATTTAGGTTCTTTTTTTTTTTTTTTTTACCAAATCTCTATAAGAACTGTAGTTTAAAAAAAAAAAAAAAAAAAAAACCCTAAGAAAATTCCAGTATTACTCTATAGGGTACAATACAGTTCTTTTATTCCTTCCTTTAATGTTTTTCTAATAGTTATATACACATGAGAAGATGACATCAGGGGCAGAGTGGTCATTGGAATTGATGCTAGCGCTGCTGGACTAGCAGATAAATGTTCAACTATGACCAAATCTCAACACAGTAGTAACAGTGCTGAAAGGAATTTGAAATTAAACTCTCATTTTCCATGGCTGGTATCCTTACATTGTTAATTGAGGCCTTAAACTTTTTATACTGCTGAGATTTATGCACATGAATAATCTACTTGAAATGAGATTACTCATAAATTTAAAGTGATTTTCTAGAGCTAGGTCCTACCTAAAACAATGTGGAAAAATTGATAAAGCTGGGAGGAATAAAAAGAGGGATTTTCCTTCAGGACTGTCAGTACAATACCTTTATCAATAAACAGTCAAAAGTTGAAAAGTGAATAGAGCTGAGGAATAAAATATTTTATTTTCTTCTGTGTCACAGCTTGAATAATACTCTCCACTAAAGAGGTTTATGGCCCATGAATACTCTTAGGCTGATCAGAACACCTAACATGAAGGACAAGTTGACATGGATTTTTATATAGTCTAAGCTACTGCATTTAAATGAGCTGAGATAGGAAGCACAGAAGAAAAGAGGTTTTTCCAAAGATATTCTATCCATACCACAGAACTAGAAGACACTGTCAAATCAGAAACTTGGAGTGATATATATCTTTATGTATATATATATATTTAACTCATATTTGTTTTAGTAGCCTGACCTGTGAAACTGAGGCATATGAAAGCATTATGGGAATGTAAAGTAAGATTTAGTTTGTATTTTAGAAAATGTTTTTTTTTCAAATGCTAGCCTTTATTATATTTTACTAGCAGGAATATATATTTTAGCATAGTTACTAGTGATCACTAACAGCTGATCATTGGTACACCACTGCTCTCTTTACAGAAAATGAACTGTTCCCTAAAATCCACAACATATATTGTACCCAATTCAAAGATGTAGGATGACAATGAAAGTCCTCCGAAGCAGAACTGTAACCTACCTACTTTAATGATTCCTTTGTCAATGAGCTTAAGAGTTTACTTAGTTTTAACAGAATAGTCTAAAAGGAGTCCACTGAATGATGTGTATAGAAGCCAGACATATCTGATATAATCAGACTTACTTAAAGCTAACTGATTATAAATATATGTAAAAGACCTTGTATACAAAAGTAAGAATTTAACTTCAGGTTCAGGCTTAAAAGGGAGAGATGTGTAGGTTGCTCCTAAAGTATTGACTCTTATTTATTTCCCTGGAAACTACAACAGACACAAAAAGCACAACAATGTGTCACAGAGCAAATTCTCAGCTACAAAACACTAGTTGCAATGTAGTAACCATCACTAGCTCTGCATTTTCACCAGTGATGAACAAAAACCTGCATGCTGCACAAGTACCATTTTTTTGCATGGAAGTATACTTTTGCTTCATATGCACTTCCATATCAGACACCATTTTGTCAGCCTGCCCCTCTACTGTCACACGGCAACAACATGTAACAGAACATTGGTCAGAAGGTTCAGCCCCTACTGCCATACCACAAATACCCACCCCTGAAGTTGTGGGCCAACATAATAAAATGGGAGATGTTACTTCCAGAGCAACCCTTGTACATCATCTCAACAAGTAGCAATTGATGCCTTATAAGGGGTTGTAGTCACCCTATGAGTGGTGACTGAAGGAACTGGGGCTGTTTAGTCTGGGGAAGAGGAAGCTGAGGAGAGACCTTATCGCTCTCTTCCAGTGTCTGAAAGGTGCTTACAGCAAGAGCACGGTTGGTCTCTTCTCACTGGTAACAGCTGACAGGACGAGGGGAAAAGGCCTCAAGTTGCACCAGGGTAAGTTTAGGTTGGGAATCAGGAAAAACTTCTTTAGAGAAAAGGTTGTTAAGCACTGGAATAAGCTCCTCAGGGATGTGGTTGAGTCACCATCCCTGGATGTGTTTAAAACTGGTTTGGATGTGGTGCTCAGGGACATGATTTAGCGGAGGGTTGTTAGGGTAGTATGGATAGATTGCAGTTGGACTCGATGATCTTTAAGGTCTTTTCCAACCTGAGCAATTCTATGATTATTTTGAAGGAAAAAAAATACTGATCTGGAAGGGAAAGAAGAAATTAAGGTTCTAATTTGCATATGCCTAATTTTTAGGTTATGCTTTTGGCCAAGTTTTCTATTCAGAAAGGTATTTAGTTAAATAATTCTATATACTCCTGTCGTTCATAGTGAGTCACCTGAAAGAAACAGTCTCTGAGATGCAGGAATCTTAGAATTTAAGTTCCTCTTCAGAACTAATTATCAGGACTTTGAACTCAAGGTACAGAAGCAGGCTCTATGTTGTGCTTGTTGGTCCACGTGCTTAGAAGATCTGCAGTTATATTCCTGAGCAGCTGTAAATTGCCTCAATTCCATTGTTTTTATTTAAAGGATAGCTGTACCTACTCTAAACAGGCAATAAATCTGAGAACGTATTTCTGGATGCAGTATACAGAAACTTAGGTGAGTTCTGTCATTATAGTAGAAATGGAAAGCAAATACTCTTGACAGACTTTGAAGTTAGAATGTCACATGCATGCCCTTCATCATATACACAGTGAAATTAAATTTAATATAGAATTTTTCTTTAGATGTGAATTAGTATGTCTGGAAAATATCTCAATCCTTATGCGCTTAGGAAATACCAAAGATTCTGGCAAAGACTATCTACTGAACTGATAAATAGAGAAACAATGATTAATTAATTTTGTCCATTCTAAACAGCCTCCATCTGCTAGCACATGTGCTCATGTTATTGAAGGCAATAGATAAAATAGTGACAGCCTGGTGTGTATGATTTCTATCCACAATCCTGAAGAAATCATCCTTCAGTACAGTGAGCATTCTGCAGTGAGCATAGCTTTCACTTCTTATTCAAATCAGTGGCTTAGATGGCTGAGGATGAGCAGATTGTGGGAAAACAGATGATGCTGGATTTTACTGACACCATGCTCTCTAGAAAGTGAAGATGATAATATATGATTATCTAAGTTCCAGAGAGAATATGGATTTCATGTTGTATACATACTGTAATCTTAAAACCCTCTTCAAGCAAGGGTTTCAGAGTTCCTGCCTGTGCACATATCCTCTCAGAGAGCTTCTTTTATGAGTACTTCTGGGTTGTCCAATATGAAATCTAATTATGTATGGCAAGGCAAACCATGACGTATTTTCTTCCATAAACAGGAAAGGAATTGAGACCATTCATGCTGGGAACTTTGTAAAATAAAAAGTTGGAGCTAAAGGTTACAGCCAGGTGCAAAATGAGGTACTGACTTCTTTTAGTGATGGAATGAAATCTGCTGGCATATCACGTGTGTCTGTACCATCATGATGGGACTTGAACCAAATGTTTCTGCTCATTTGTTTCTCAAGGCAAAGTAACTCAGACATGTGAGTAATAGCTCACAGTATAGACATGCCTATAAAGGCAATAAATTTGAGTATTACCTTGAGTACAGCTACCCTGAGGCATCTGATCATTGCACTTTACTCAGAGAAACATCAGCAACGGATTCAGGAATACATTGTATGACTGGGAAATTATTTGTAGAAATCTGTGAACCCAAAAACATTTCCTAAGGAAAATGGAGGTTATTATTAGAAAGATAAGATTTATAGCACATAATTTTTGAAATATTCTCTCTAATAAGGATTTCTTATGGCTTTTACTAGACAGAGTGTAGGAATTTGATCACCAATAATATGTATTCTCTATCTGAATTGTGTGTAAAATTTTGTTATAACAGTGCATATTTATTATAGTAAGAGGGTGAGGAAACCAAGGTGAAATAACTGGATTCTAAATATTGTTTTATTAACAATATGGAGAAGTGTAAGAGCTAAATCTCAGTGTAGCCAGCAGCTCTATCAGTGTTTAGACTATGGTATTCTCAGGGGCCCCTATACTGTCATTTGCAAACTGATGAATCCACACATCTCTAGTACCGTTCTGAAGAACGGTAGTGACATTTTGCAGAAACTTGTGTGTTTTCTCTAAACCCTAACTTTTTAACAATTTTATTCTTGAAACATGCATTATGAAGCCTGAAGTGACAGTATGCTGTCATTGTTTTCCACAGTAAGTTTTCTGGCAAAAGCACAATATTTTTCCTGCAGAGGTTCAGTGGCATTATTGCAGCTCTCTGACATATTTAGTAAAAAATCATTCTCTAATGATTGTTTGTTTGTTTCTTTGTTTAAGAGTCAAATCTACCTCAATTAACAAATACTTATTTTTAAATTTATTCATCTAAATTCCTTTTTTTTTTTTTTTTTCTGCAGTATGCTTTAAGCTATCATGGGTATGACTTTGTTGCTTTCTGACATTTAAAACTTTTCACTGAGAGTTCATGTGTTACATTGCTTTTACTCTACAATCTTCTTAAAATAGATTCTTCTCTGTGTTTCATACAGCACTCAGAATGTCAGGAAAGCACATGAACGTATTTGAATTTCAAATTACCATGTTTATTAATTATAAATAATCATATATATTATACAATTGTATTATAATATATATATATATTTATATTGTATAAATAATATGGATTTATTGGACATAAATAATAGTTGTTCTGCATGATTTGAAATTACAAATATAGTCATTTGGAAAAGAAAATGTAGAGAGACCAAAGAAAAAATTCAGATAGCCCAGGAATTCAGAAAAATTGTTATCAACTATATATACAGAGTAATTTGGGAAAAGAAAGCTTAGTTTTCTATTCCTCCATTTTCATAGCTAATGCCATCTGAATAGCTGGACAAGACTCTTATACTTTGTGTCATTTGTTTACTTATCAATTACTTTGTCCAAACAGAAAAAATACTGAATTAGGTTTGTAAATATCAGAGATGCCCAAGAAAAAGTACAGAGCATTTGTTTTATATATGTTTTCCAGATGAAGTGTTAATACCTTCTGTATATGTACTGAAAAAGTAAATGATCTATGAGCCTTCTTATTAGCTAAGTATTTCTGCATTGCCTGTTAGGAAGAGGCAATTTTTGAGGTGCTGAATAAAGCCTCCCACTGTTGTTATATAGTCAACATTCTACTTTAAATACTCAACAACTTCATTTTAAATACTCAATTGATATTTTGATTTCAGTTGTTGTTAGAAATGCTTAATTTCTAATATACATGCATTTGTGGAATTTCTTCTTACCTTCCTTAAGGTAATGTCACAAAAACATTTTTTCTAGTGATTGCAGATCATAATGGACATAATATAAATATATTATTTCATAGTCTATTTTGTTAAAATAAACACAAATATTCTATATCCCAAATGGCTCAGAATTCAGTTAAACCATCTGATAACCCACACCTTTTAAAAATATTTCTCTTGAAGGACTTATTTTTAATACTAAAAAGAATGTCAGCTTTCTACCTCTCTTTCCTACCCAGGTAAAAAAAAACACTAATGAAAACCACTAATGCATTGCATTGCAGGATTTTAAAACACCATTTTGAACAATGACTGTGATTTGGTGTGTTACTTTTGCATTTGCCAATCTGCAGATGATTAACAAAAAGTTAATTTTGGGAAAAATCATATACTTTTACATGTACTAGATATATGTGAAGCTATATGAGCATTGACAAATAATTTCATTTAATTCTTTATAACAACGTATTTTCAGCCTGCTACTATCATTTATTCAGACAAAATTTTATTCCTGATTTGTTTTCTTTAACTCTCATTATTTTTAATATCAGGTAGGAACTATAAAAATTCACATGAAAAAAATATTATTATTTTCCCTTTTCCCTTTTTTATTTTCCCTTTTCACTTTTTCCAAGATATCCTTGAATGAAAAGAAATTGTCATTTCCTCTCTCCAGCTTCATATGCTAATTTCCATTCTAAAGAAGAGCAAACTGTTGAAGTACAGCTCAGCAACTGTACAGTGGCAAGAAAACTAGACTTTCTTCTGTAGTTGCCACTGTTCATGCATGATAATGACAAAATTACTTAAAATAGGTGTTCAGATATGTTTAGAGACATGCTTCATTTAAAATACTACATGCTAATGTGCAAAATTTCAAGCATCCACAGGTACAATTGAAATATATTCCTTGTATCTCTCTTAGCTTTATGGGTAACATTCACTGGTTCACAGTATAAAATAGGACAGAATTCATAGCTAGTAGGCAAAACAATTTACAAAACAAAACAAACTTACAAAACAGCATTTAGTAATGTTTACCAAATAACTGGCCTTCTGGAAACTGTATCAAATAATACTACTTCTACATGGGCCAAGGTAAGAGGTTGATATGAACAAAGAAGCTTCATTGATACACAAACACCAATTCATTAATCCACATGAAGCTTCAGGATATTACAAAATGTTTGTAAGAGGAAATATTATTTCTCTCCTTTCTTTGCCTGTCTTGTATATTCAGTGTGAGTCAAAAGATATACACTGTGTATTATAAGAGTACAAACCAGCAAGAAATTTATCTGTTTGCTGGGTTCTCTGCTGAGGATGGATGCAACCTGTTGTAACCAATCATTATAATGAACTATCAATTGGAAAAACATCAGTGTATTTCATGCTAGGCATGTTTCTTTAAAAGAGATACAAGTATAAATTTGGAAATAATAATTTCTTTATCATTCTTTCTGAAATCACAACAAGGAAAATGGCTAACAACCAAAAATCAGATGGCACTACATATTTTATTTTAAATTCATCATCTTAACTAATGTGATAATTCACTCAGTGTGTCATACTGTCGAGGACAAGAATGTTTTCTGGTTACCATTTAACTCATTTTCACAGAGGTATGAGTGGTCACAATTCATGTGCAGACAACTCTGATCATCACTCTTTCACCTGCATCTTCCACTATCAAGCTTTTCCATGGCAGTAAGAAAAGAATTCTTACAAGGATGTTTACAAGAAAAAAAATGCACACTCTAGTAAAAATACCGAAAAACTCACATGAATCTGAAATGCACACATTTTTATGTCAGGATGTATAGAAATCTAAAGTATAAGGGAAGACTGAAGGTCTAAAACTTTTAGCCTTAAACGAATAGCTGTGGAAGAAAATAAGGTAAGAATTAATCATAAAATGAATATTTGTTGTAGAAAATTTAATGAACACACTACAAAGGCTTTGTAAGTGCCATCGCCTTGTAAAGTATAATTCTATTATTCTTTATATGTAGCAGTAAAGTTATTTACAATTAAATGCAGTCATTGCAAAACATGCTTTGAACTCTGAGGTAAATTATACAAGTGCTGCTCCAAAAGTAATGTCTTCATCAGAGGCAAATGTTGATTGGTGGTATGGCCATGTGACAGATGGCAGCAGAGGGGCAGTCTGACAAAATGGTGTCTGACTTGGAAGTGCTTAGGAAGCAAAGAAGAATTACTGAATTCCTCCGTGTGGAAAAAATTGCACCCGTTGACATTCATTGATGCTTGCTGAATGTTTATGGAGACCAATCAGTGAATGTGAGCACAGTGAGGCAGTGGGTGATGCATTTCAGCAGTAGCAACAGCTATGTGAAAGACATGCCACATTCTCGATGGCCATGCACGTCTGTCACACTACAAAATGAAAACCTTCCTGACCAGCTCATCCACACAGATTGGCTAATGGTGGTGAATATATGTGGAAAAAGAGTGTTTTGCAGCCAAAAATTTGCTCTATCAAATTGTGTTATGATGCTCTTCGTATCTGTTTTGGTTTCCAGAGAAATGAATAGGAGCATTGCTTTCAAAGCAACATATATAATATTAAAGCATTGTCTCTGATGTACATTTATGAGGTACAATGATATTCCCTCTTCACAGTTAGTACACAGATAGTACTTATGTCACCGCTAGGATGTAGTTGTAGAAAAACAACTTGAAGATGAAAAGGTTCAAATAAAAGAAGTTTTAAAGTGACTATGATTACATGTATGTGTTAGTAGCATGTTAAAAAATGCTATTTCTCTTCACTGTTGCCATATATCCCATTTCCCTATCTGTATACCAGAAAATGTTGAAGTGTCTGGTAAAACTCTTAAAAACCTATTATAACAAAAATTTGTTCATCTGTTTTCACTTCCAGTTATAGATGACTTCAAATTTAGGGGAAAAAAATGCACAGATTGTAGACTTCCTAGGGAATAATGTGCTATTTTAATTAACAGAAGTAGCAGAAATACATAAAATAGTGTGTTCAATTCACCAATAACATCATTGTAGTATTTAAGAAGAGCACAGGTCTATTTTTTGACTCATCCCAAGGCCTAACAGAAAAGGGTCATGTAGCTGGGGATCATTCAGTAAAGAGAATATGAGAAGCTCATTGAAGATCTGTTAAAAGAAAAAGAGAAAGAAAAGAGAAGAGAAAGAGAAGAAAAGAGAAAGAAAAGAAAAGAAAAAAAAAGAAAAGAAAAGAAAAAGATAAAGAACACCAAGATTTAGAGAAAAAGAGGAGAGAAAAGCCTCAGGGGAGCAGAGGATCTGAAATCTGAGGTCCTAATGAACAGCTGACTCTTCTGCTTCAGGAAGAACAGAGTGTCGAGATTCACCCAGGTTTGCCTGTGCATGACAGAGCTAACAAAAGAATCATAGCATCGTAACCAAGGTATGAAGAGAAGCCCCAAAAGATAGAACATTCATCATTGCTTTTTATTTATTTGTTTATTTGTTTTATTTGCTTATTATTTGTTGATTCAGGAGAAAAGTTTGCTTTGGCTAGAAAATTAAAATAATTCACTCAGGCTAATTATCTCACTACCGTAGCAGGACTGTGGGCCAGTGTAAGACTCTAGACACCATCTCTTTTCAGCTTTTGCTCTCTGTTCAGCAGCAGTGGGTTCTGAAAGATGTAGCATAAAATAAATGTTGAGTTCAGTCTTTGCCCAGGCAGGGTACCAAATCCTCCTCAAAACCTTTGTGTGCACAGCTACACTTGGAGATAAGCAGTGTTTTAGGGTGCAGCACAATCTCTAACCAGAGAGCAAGAGGGGTATCAGCTTCCATACAAATCCAGCTGCTGAGTTGTAGCTAATGATACAGATATTTAATGTGGAGTGGCAGTTTATAACTTTAATGTCCATTTATATTAAAGAGATGCTATGTTGCTGCAGCAATCTGTACATAAAAATGATCACACAGAGTTATTCCTCTCACACTCCCTTAAAGCAGTAAATACAGCATAATTAAGATATGATGTTTCTTCAGAAAACATACTCTCAAAAGTCCTATGGGAAGAGAGTCTGGTATAGATCTTAGAATATTTTTTTTCCATTTCAGAATTAAGACTTAACATGAAAGAAGAAAGCAGAATATACAAACTGTAAAAGACTGCTCTATCACTAATATTTGATAAATATGATTAATTATTCCTTAGATCTTTAACAAGGAACATTCAAATTTATAATCCCAGATTTTCATAGTACCATGCCTGCATTTAATTCATATTAACATATGGATTTATGTTTTGATACACTGAAACAGACTCTCTGAAAAATACCCCTGAAAATCCTGTACTCATGTTTAGGACTGAAACTGCCTAAATCAGCCTTTGATCGTGGGTGGAGAAAAAGTGAAGCTTGGTTTTTGTCTCTGAACTGGCTGTAATTAGAAGAATCAGGAATTACTATAGACAAAGAGTTTTGGGGAAGAATTCTTGTTTACTCGTATAGGTATCATTAATTATTTCAAGACTCCAGTGCCTTAGTAGGCCTTAAGAACTGAAACCATATGAGAAATGTGGTGAATATGAGATCTGCAAAGTGGTGTATGCTACCCTTAAAAATATGTTGCTTGGTAAAAAGAAAGTTATATGCTCCTGACAAAGTCCTTTTGATGGGATGGTGTAATAGTCACCCGAGAAACAGCTAAAAAGATGCCTGTGGTCCCAAACTTAATGTAAAAAATGTACTGAAATAAAATGAGAGAAAAACTCCAGGCATCATATCAGAATTGTGTAAAGATTGAAGTTGACATCTAAGAGACTGTCAGCTAAGTTTCCTTTAAAAAACAAGACATTTTTGATGATTGAGATGAATTAAAACAGATATTTACTATGGTATCAGTAGATGCAGATACACTCCTAGACTGAAAAATACACTTTGGAGTAACAGCTTTTGGGTATGAAGTGTGTTTTTGTATACATATAAATCTCTGTGGTGCTAAATTTGACTGTGGTGATGTGATTATCAATATTTCCAATACCTAGGGATTGGACATTGGCCTTTCAGAGCAATTTCTACAGTCATCCTCAGCATCGTGTATCTGATGTTGGAAGAGTCTCCTTCTCTGCAGTATTTCCTCCATCTGTGTAGCACAGATTAAAAAGCAACAAGTGAGAACTATAAACAGGCATCTATTAGCCATTTCTGTGGTATTTCCAACTAAAAACTTCCATATCAAACACTCAACTTCAAACAAACTGATGAAAAATATCCCACAAAGATGAATTCCATCTGCTTTTTAAACTAAGGTTTAAAGAGTGATATGGTGCACCCACCATTTATAAACTGTTTTCCTCCAGTATGCAATTAGAAATGACATAGTCTTACTTCTTTGGAAAGTATGAAGTTGGACAAAGATTATTTAGCAGCATCTCTTCCTAAGCCTTCTCAGGAAAAAAAAAAGGTGCATTTCTGGTTTGGTTCAACTTACAATTAATCCTCCTATGTACTCCCCCGTGGAGATATTGTACGAGTTAAAATTATATATAAAAGGATGCAAAAGACCATTTTAATAGCCTGCCTTTGAAAATTTAATCTGGAAGTGTACAATCTACTGCTTGAAAGATCTTATTAATACTCTTTACATTTGGCCACATCTTGTTTAGGGTGGACCCTGATTTTTTTTTTAACATTAACATGAAAATGCTATGAGAATTATTGTGGGAATTAAATTGTAATCTTCTTATCAAAATTAATAGTGTCACACATATGATTAAAAAAGTTTTTTGCAGTGTTATAAAAATGCTGCATAGCACAAAGAAAAGCATTTATATGAACTTTACTGAGAATATGGGACTGTATTTTATCACCAAAGAAATTTCACATTCTACCAGCTGTTTAGCCTAAAATTGAGGAATACTTTTGCTATGCAGTCTGTTTTGACTTCTTTGCAACTTGCTTCTTTTTTTTCCAAAAATATGTGTTTTCACAAATTTATGCTCATTCTCTGTACAACAGGAGATATTTCTTTCCAACATATAATAGATGTAGTATTGTCCCTGACCCATGGGTGTTCCAGCTGGATGCACTTGACAAGCTGCAGGCATAGAATCTATTTGCATGACCTTAGAACTTGATATGTTGAGTGTCTTAACTTTCTCATGATGCCAACAAGCATGTTTTGATGGATAGGACTAATGAAACATAATTCTGTAGTTATGAAACCCCCCTGTGCTAATAATTGAGTTAAATCTCTTTGAAGCTGGCAGACATAATAGCTGCTTCCTAGAATAAATGTAAAGAGATATTGAACTCTTTAATGAAAACAAATAGCTGAAACAATATGAGCTATGACCAAAGGTAAAACTACGCATGGTTGCAAGGGAAGGCTGCTGTGGAAGATCAACTGTTAAACAATCAATATATGAGAGAGGAGATTTGGTGGAAAGAAAGTGCCCAAGAACACTATCACAGACGTATCCTTGAAGATGTGATTCCAAGGAAAAACTATGACAGCTTTGCAACTCTTAAAAAAAGCTACACAAAGCACACAGAATGGCAACCACATAAATGTTTCCTGTTTCTTTATTCCTGAAAAAATATTTATATGTAGACATAGTATTCAAATTTTCTAAATCTAATAGTTTAGCTTAAACAAATGACTGAAGAAAGATGTAATAATGTAGCTATTATGAATAGAAGTTATATGACATTACAGTATTTTCTACTTATCTCTTTGAAATTTCTCTACTGACACCTAGAAATAATTTTTAAAAAATCATTTCAGCAATTCTGTCATATTTAAACAAAAATTAATTTTACAGATTTTCAGGTATAAATAACACCAAATTAAATGATCTACTATGATAGCAGCTTAAGTCTGCTTCCAGAAAAAAATAAAAGATCAGAAAAGCTAGTTCTGTTCTACTTTAAATCTTCGCCTGAGTTATTTCTCACTAACTTTCCAAGATTTCTCCTTTTAAACAAGCATTAAGCATAAGAAGATTCACTTCATAATAGAACTACTTCACTAACATTTGCTAAAGGTTTTTTTTTCCTTCCAATTGACCCAAACAGCTAACCTTCAATTACTGAGTTACTATTCTGAATAAAAATTACAGTGGTTGTTTCCTCTCCAGTTCTTTTTCGAAATTCTTAGAAGATGAAACTAGTAAAATCCATATTGATGTGTATGATGCAAGAATAGCTTTGCCATAATAAGGCACCACCTACCTCAAGGTCAGATTATGCTTTGCATTCCTTCTACAAGGATGTGGAGGAAGATTTCTGCCAAAAATACAAGAAGAAAAAGAATGTTTTTGAGGGTTTTGTGTTTCAGTAACAGAGAGTAGTAATGACTACAGCTCCACATTTTAAGTTTTTTCTCTCTTTGCAAAGTAGAATATTCACTTGCAAAATATTTACCCCGTAACTGATTTTAAATGCAAATATACAATATTTGTTTTAAAATTTTTACTGTCATTCATACCAAATACTGAATAAAATGGAAGAATAAGCTAAAGACTACACAATACATTTTGATTAGGAAACTCAGAATTTTTTTTTTTTTTTTTTTTTTCAATAAAAGCAGAGGCTTGAATATATCCCTAGCTTTGCTTGCAGGAACAGCAAAAATACCACGAGTCAGATAGTTCAGTTTTGCAGTGAATTTGTCTGCAGTATTTTCTTGTTGTATGTCTTTTCCCTGAGGTGCTTGATTAAAAGTAAGGAGCTCTGATTCACAATGGTTTATGATAAATTTGTAGTTCTAGATTTTTGCAATAGAGTGAACTGGACCAGTCACAGAAGTGGAATTAACAGAGACTCAATATTTATTCAAATACCTGCATTGATTCAATTGTCTTTGAAGCATGCCCCAGATAATGAGATTCTGTGAAAGACAAGGACTCCATGATTTTAATAAAAATTTAATCTACATTAGAAACTAAAAGAGTAAGGATCTTGGGATTAGTATCTTTGAACCTATTGCTGTTCCTATTGAAGTAAGAGCTCGTTTAGGAGGGAGATATTTTGTAGATGCAGATGTGCTGCTTCGTACACTGAGCTCTATCTAGCATAAAGAGAACAGTCAGGAGGAGGTGGGTGCATGACCTTGTCCTGGCTGATGGGAAGCTGAAGATGTATCTAGCTGTCATGAGCTGAGAAGGGCATCTAGGTCCTGCACTTTAGATGAAGCCTTAGATTAATAATAGACAAACAGATTTAAAATGAAAGAGTTCATCACAGTTTAAAAAAAAAAAAAAAAGTTTTAAAAAATTGCAGTGTAGTAAGGAAATATTTCCCTCTATAATGTAATGTAAAAAAATCTTAAGTCCTATTACCATTATCATGTAGAAGTTGAATGGAGCTAATCAAAATAAAGGAAACAAAAGCCTTTTTTTCTTTTGCAAGAGAAGCTGAGGCATCGTGTTGAAATGAAGCAAAGGGAACTAATTTGAGCTACCCAATTGTACAACACTTCTGAGCTGCAGTTTGTGAAGCCTACAGTAATTTAACACATGTCATAGAGCACTTAGAGATGTAATAAAAATCCTGTTTATTACCAGCACAGCTCTGGGCCAAAGCATTCATGTGAGACTCATCTGATCCTTATAGTTGATGACCTTAGAATCTATCTCCATCAGGAAGAACAAGAAGATTTATTGTTCTAGGGATTTCTAAGCCCTGCAATACTTTCACAGGCAGATTTTATATAAATATGATTGTTTACTAAAGCTTAGACTCTTCAGAGTGTCTCAAAGTAGCCCTCTGCAGACCTAATATTCTTTCAGACAAATAAGAGTTTCACTGCCAGCACAATTTCCCCTCCTTTTTCCAGATGGTTACTCTCCTCCTGAGAGCAGAGACAAAGAATGGTTAGGGTTGGGTGGGTGCTTTCACTCATAGATTTCAGCACAGAAAATTCAGCTGTCAGGTAGCACAGCTCTCCCTCTTTGTTCCAAATCTCCTCTTAATTTGTCTTTACAAAAGGAAGATATCTAGCCAGTGTTACATGCTTCATTGAAAAATCAGATGACTGGAATGGCTGAGACCTGAGCATGAAAGAGATATAGGTAAACCTACACCACAGAATCTGCCATCTCTCCAAACTCTTTCCACTACAAAAGTTCCTATATTGAGGCTGCAAATTTAACTCTATGAAATTTCTTGACTAAAATATACCAGCTTCCCTTGAACTTTTCCAGAATAAATACCCCAGCAGTGCAAAAACTCTTGCAAGAAGAACTTAGGAAAATAAATTTTCTGACAAATCTTTTCCCAGAGGCTCTTTCCAAAGTGTTCTCTCAGCAATTTTTTTTTTTTTTTTTTTTTTTTAATTAGAACTTTCCCTTTGGGTAGTACAGTAAAGCACTGGATCAGTGCAATGAGATCTGATCTATCTGATGCACCTGGCACCACCTTGTCCTTAAAACAGATTTCAAGTCTGGATTATACCGTTTACCTAATTAATTTTTCTTAAGGTTGAAGCCAAGTTGTGCATGTTCTCTGTCCCTTAACTCTGATTCTTTATAGACATTAACAGCTATGAAAGCAAGCCATTAATGCAGTAGGTAAAAATGAGTTCCTCAAACTCATCTTTGAGCTTTGTGTTTGTTACAGCACTACAGTCATGTGAGCAGTCCTCCACATCTGTTAACTCAACAACGTGACAGTTTTGTGTCTGGAGTTTTAGTTCCTCCTGCTTGTTTCCTGTGCTGTACATGCCTTTGCACATACACTTGCATTGTTTCAGACAGCTAGATGTTCTTGTTGACTGTAAAACCAAATATAGCTTAGTGTTCTATTAAAGGCAAATATCAACATCTCTAGGATAGCATCCTTCCTTAAAATATCTTGTTTTTTTTTTTCCTCTTTGTTAATTTTCTCCTTTTAATACCAGTTCAATGGGGTACTATAATTGCTAATGTTCATGCGAGCAAAAGTTGATTTTTTTCTGATTTTGCTGGAGCCCCTAGTGATGAAAACTATTAGAATCGATGTTATAGCTATTCAGGAACAAATACAGCCTACACAAACAAACCTATAATTAAATGATTTATTGGTTCAGAAATGCTCCCTAGTATTTGAATTTATGATTTTCTTTTAATCAGAAATCTTTATTTCTTGCCTTCCTTTGTGCCCAGCTTTAATATAACAGAAGATTCTGAAAGCTTCATCTCATAATCTTTCACAGAAGTTGCAATGAGCTAAAACTTTGTGTACCAGCTCTGAATACTGACATGGTACATTCAGTAGAAGTTCTTGGAGCCTTTAAGTCAAACTGCACAATCCTTTGCATCCCTCTCTATTTTACTTGCCATTGCAGTTTCCTAAGGGAAGTGTGGGGATGGGCAGAAACAGGGGAAGATGCAGCCCCAAGGACTGCTCTCTGCATACTGATCAGGAAGCACATCCTTTGGTGTCCTTGGATTTTCTCCTCAGCTGCAATTAGGGGAGCTCTTCATCAGCCCTATGTTATTAAGAGCTGTGATCAGAAACCTTGCCTACCTTATTAGCTGATACAATGGAGGCTGAAAATGACGAATGAAGCAAGCTTCTATAACCAGTAATACTCCTATATCATCCATGGAATGAGCAAGGAGCAAGCCCTGTGTAACACAAACGTGTGTTTTGAGTCTATCAAGTGAAGATGTATAGTTAAACCCAAGACACTGTCCTGAATGTCATGTGGTCTACTAGGGATCAAAGAAAGAAAACAGAATCGGGATAGGAGTGAAGAATGGCAGAATATTTCAATCTTTCTGATGAAAATGGATATAAATAATCAATCCTTTAAAGCCACAAATAAATGTATTAAAGGATGAGCTATTTGAATCAGCTTCTGTTGACAAACCTGTCAGTTTTCTGACAGTAATGTAAGACAATCACAAGTAAGAAAAGGAAAATCTTTAAAATCACACAAAAATTAACTGAATTTCAACTTGAAATGTTATTATAATGGTCTACATTTTCTTGCACACAGACTATTCTGTTCATACATTAAACAGTGACAAAAATGAGATGTGGCTGGCATTCCACAGAGGTCCAAATAACACAATGTATAAAGTTTCATTATGCTAGTAAAGATTTACAACATATTCAACAAATACTAAACATTCTGAAAAAGAACAGGTAAGGCATTCAGCATTATATCACATTCAATATTTCCTCTTTGATTCTGCATTCACTCAGTCGTAGATTTATAAACATATATAAAGAAAAGGTCAAAACAACAGCTAGAAGAAAAATTTATTGACCAAGAAATGGAAATGCAGTCATTTGTATACTGGTGAGTGTATCATTCACATGGCAGAAGATATAAAAAGGTGGTGGATGATTACAAAAGAATATTTAATCACCTCGTGTACCATATTTGAGGTAATTTTGTACGTATGCTTTGACCTGTACATTTCAGTTTCTCTGTGTATTTGCCAGCTTCTGGTTTTGGGGGTTTTTGTTTGTTTATTTGTTTTTAAGTATGCCACCCTGACAGACAGCAAAAACTATAAGTCCTCTGAATGAGACAGGGAATTGCTTTTCTGTAAATCCATTACACATGTGTGTTTCTGCTGTTGTGCTACAGGGTTATCTTTGGAGAGAAAAACTTTTCATAAACACCTAAAGAGCTGCATACTTCCTTAAAAGTGGCTATTTTAGGAAAAGAACAATTTTCTTGAGAGAGACCTACACATCTCTTTACCTTACACTTGGTCTTTAACCGACATTTATACTTTTTTTTATCTAGAGGAAAAAAAGTGTCCCTCCCTACACCTCTGCCACTCAGCTGCAGAGGGTCTTGTTTTTTTTAATGTATGTTTAACGATTCTATATTAAGTCACTGCTCTTCCTAAACCTGTATTTTTAAAACCTTAAGTATAGTACTTCTGCAAATGTCTATTTAACCCTTCGAGTTAATTGGTTTCTGTTAGGTTTTGCCTATTGTTTTCAGGAAAGCAGTTTAGTTTGGAATTCTGGAGTGTTTTCCTAAAGCTAACATTCAGCTCCTAATCTTGATTGTTAAATATTAATTTATTGACAGACCACACTCTGTGTCTCATAATATGTCTGATATTTCCTGTGCTCACAGGACCAGCAAAGACTCAGGTCAAGGAACTAATGCATGTTAAGCCCTGGAGCAATCCTCTTTTTTTTTTTTTTTAATATGTATTTATATAACTGTTGTGCCTACCCAGGTCAGAACCCAATTACATTAAGTGCTGTATAAATGTTAACATCCAATTCATTGTTCACAAGGTTCTTGACCACAACAAAAGGTGTGAAAGATAATAAAAAGGCGCAGATTCACTGAGGGCTTTGAAGTGATGTCATCATGGTGGTATGCCTAATTGACCAAGGAAAAATAGCACAATATAGATACTCTAATAGCCATTCTAAGCCTTAGTTAATTCTTTGTTTTTCACCTTTTCTTTCTTTTTGAACCATTGTCCCTCATTAAGATTTACATTTACATCGAATGCTGTAAGATCTTGCCAGATCATTTATTTCTTCTTCAGGCTATAAAAATTTTGTACCTTCTATCATGAATTTGATTCACTTATTGCAATAAATTGTGTTTGTTTGTTTGTTTGTTTTTGTTTTGTTTTTTTTTACCATCCAATTAAAACCAGCTCTACTCTGAAAATAACTGTGTTCTTGCCAGGCAAGCATATCTAAGCCTCTGCTAAGTCTTCCAGCCTTACAGGAATTCATAAAGGTTAATTAAATTTGAGAAGAAAACATCAATGGAGAAAAAAAATCTTAAAATCTTGGAGGAAAGTTGAAGAGCCACAGTCACCTTTTGGTCTGAAAATTAAGGTAAATGCAAAAAAAAAAAAAAAAAAAAAAAGTTGTATATATGACTAAAATACTTTTGTTCAGTATTTATTCTTGTTATCTCACATTCCAGCTATCCTCTTATGTATTAATTGAAAGGTCATGTCGTTTCACTGCAGCTTTCAAGTAAGTCTGTATTCTGTTGTAACTTCCTATACCAATACAGTTCAGTGACTATCTTTCTCATCTGCAGTAACCCAGGGAGACAATTTTCTTGCTTTTTTTCAGATAGTGGAGTAACATTTTCACAAACAGCTCACTGAAGAGCAAAGCTACACCTCATCGGCCATTGCTATAATTAGATATTCCTTGCACAATGCTTTAAACATCTCAGACTGTGCAAAGATACACAGAACAGGTAGGTCTCTTTGAAAAAATTTATGAGCAAAAGAAAGTAATTCTTATGAGCCTGAACTTCAGTTTTAGTAGCATGGTGTTGTTCTAAAAGGTCTCTTTAAAAAATAATAATAAAATCAGAATGAAATAGAAGACATAGGAAGTGTTAAGACTATACTACAAGTTTCATTGGTCTCTAGCATTGAAAATGGCAGAGTAAAACAACCTAAAATCCAGAATTTGAAGAAGACAAAACATATTTTATTCTTTATAGGTACTATTTCGGTCTGAGAAAGCAACAATTTGAATTTGTACATTTCTACTTTCCAACATCTTGTGAACTGTTCTAACCCTTAATGCTGAGTTTGATGAGCTGTTAAATGTTCCCCCAATGAAGTGTCACCAAAACTCCTCAAAATAGACTCAGTCCATTTGACCAGAGGGTATTTGCAGAATTTTTTGTAATCTGAAATGTTTAGTTATTGTTCATTGCATTTAGTGACAGGTTTAAATGTGAAGGCGATTTTATTGTATGACAGGTTTTTTTTAATTGTTAATGATGGAATTCTTTGAAGACATTTAAAACAGATAGGTATTTCTGTTATTCTCCCAGTAACGTGCAAATGTAAGTAAGATAAGACATGCAAACATACATTCTTATTAATTTAAAATTACAGCTTGGATAAAATTTCAAAACAAACAGCAATATTTGTTGAGGATTACTCTGCCTTCTGTTGCGCCAATTACTTTATTTTTTCCAAATTCAACAAAAGTCTATCTGTCATTTTCACTATCATTATCATTTTAAGAATTACAAGAAGAAAATATGGAAATGTGTGCTGGTGCCACATCATGTGAGGTAACTATTAATAATTGCTTTCTGGTGCTCCTATTTCTTCTAAGTTGCTGCAATACTAACTGCAAGCTACCAAAGGAGTCCTGCTAGTCTACTCATTTCCAGCCATATGGTCTTTTCAAATTTTTTTATACTACAAGCTGACCTCTTTCTGTTACACAAAAATTTTTTGTCGTGGCATCAGGATCAAAACTGCATGGAGCTTTCCAGCTGCTTCTGCTTGTGGAGCATAGGGAACTACTGGTAGGGTTGTTGATACCACTGCCTTTCTCGATAGTTCATGATAAATAATATTTATAATCCTAGTAATGGTTGGGAATGTAAGTAGTCCTTGCTAGATCATATATGGAGCAGAGTTGGTGTTGATTTCTGAGGGAGCTGCTTAGTCTAATTGCTTGACTGGTTGCTATGGTTCAGAAAAAAACAGCAGCTGCTCAAGGAAAAAGAGAAAGAAACCTCTAACCAAAGGACGTGAAAACCATAACCATTAGTCTTAAAAATTGATTGACTGTTAAGGTAGAGGTAACCTCTGTATATTCCTCTCGCAAAGCTGAGAGAGGAAATAGAAAAGATGGGAGAAAATAAGGGACAGAAACATTATTTTGTTTCATTTAGTCAGGTAAAACTTACATTCTTGGCACTATGTCTCTCATAAGCTTAAATGAATAACAAATATGTGAGAGCAGAACGTTTTATCTTTCACTGATACTATTGATATTGTTTGATTTGGATGGAGCCCTTACAGGCCATCTAGTCCAACTCCCCAGTAATGAACAGGGACACCTACAGCTGGTTCAAGTTGCTCATAGTCCCATCCACTCTGACCTTGAATGTCTCCAAGGATAAGTTATCCAACACCTCTATGAGCAACCCGTTCTAATGCCACACCACCCTTAATGTAAAAAACTTCTTCCTTATATCCAGTCTAAATCTCTCCTCTTTGAGCTTGAAACCATTTCCCCTTGTCCTATCATAACAGACCCTGCTCAAGAGTTTGTCCCCTTCTTTCTTATATCTCCCTTCTAGATACAGAAAGGCAGCTATCAGATCATCTCGGTGCCTTCTCTTCTCCAGGATGAACAGCCGCAGCTCCCTCAGTCTGTCCTCATAGGGAAGGTGTTCTATCCCTTGGATCATTTTTGTGGCCCTCCTCTGGATGCACTCCAACAGCTCCATGTCTGTCCTGTACTGAGGACTCCACATCTGGACACAGTACTCCAGATGAGGTCTCACCAGCACAGAACAGAAGGGCAGGATCACCTCCATCTCCCTGCTGGCCACGCTGCTTTTAATGCAGCCCAGGATACAGTTGGCTTTCTGGGCTGCAAGGACACGCTGCTAGCTCACGTCCAGCTTCCCATCCACCAAAAGGTTTCTATCAGCAGGAGTATGCTCAATCCTTTCATCCCCAGGCTTGTACTGATAGCAGGAGTTACCACAACCCAGGTGCACTTTGCAGTTGGTTTTGTTGAACCGCATGAGGTTCACCTGGGCCTACTGCTGTAGCCTATTTATGACAACTTTGCTGTTTCTTCTTCTGAGCATTGAGAAAGAAGTATGGTATTTCAGATGCTGTTGCATAGTAAGTATAGAGAAATGCCATTTGTTTTACAGGAAATAGATGCCTTATAAATAAATCAATATCTTTAATAGTTTCTTACTTAAAATAGCTTGCCTTCTATGTTATAGAGTGCTGTGAAAAACCACAACAGAACAATATTTTAGTTTACAATTTTTCTCCAGAAATAGCTTAAAAGAAAATTCCCAGTATATAATTTTATCAAGTTCTAACTAACTAGCTGTACTCCAAACTAAACATGGGGTAGAAATAAAAATAAAAATAAAAAAAATAAAATAATAAAAAAAAAAACTCTAAATATTTGAAGTCAGAAGAAGCAGATAATTTATCTATAAAGAATGTGAAAAAACTTAGCAAAGCAGTGGATGTAAATGCTTTATCACGTAGGAAAAACAACTAATGAGAAATTCAGCAAAACTGAGACATGGGAAAGAAAAACTGCTCAGAGAGGTATAGGTCATGAATTGACCTGTATCTTGTATGACCATTTTCATATTAAAACTGTTAAAAAAGCTTTCTAATAGCATATCAGAGGCTTATGAAAACTGTTTTAATAGAAACCACTATGTTTGAAAATCTCTTGAAGTTTTTTTTCCATATAGAAATTATAGTGTTATCTAAGTCATTCAGGCAGTTAAAGGACAGTGATTTAACCTTGTATTTATAGATTATATTAGTGATGGAATTTCTACAATTTCTCTTGGCAAGAGAGTCCACAAACAAATGTGTATAACTATTTGGATACCTAATCTATTTAAATTCAAAGTAACTGAAAAGCAGATGGATTATATGGTTATCTTTGGAATAAATACTGGAACAAATGAAGTTTTCACTCTGTCTCTCAGTAGCACCTACTATAAAGATATATCAAGAAACATCAACCAACAAACTGTTAGACAAAGCTATGCAAATTGCTCTGTACCCACTGTTCACTGCTACATCTGTCTCAAAGTTTAGATAAGCACCTTCCCCTTACAGACGGAACAGCTCATGTAATTTTAGAAGTACTTCCTTTTGCTTATCCATTTATTTAATTTTTATTGTCTTCAAACCTGTTCCTATAGAATTCATCTAATCTAGAGAGCTTTTTAGGTGGTTAAGTTTAACAGCATCTTGACTTACATCTTCTTCACCTGCCCTACAGGTAATCAAAGATTGATTTACCAAATCACACAGTGTTTTTTAAATGCTCAGTGACTGGAGATTTATTCCTTTCCTTCTCTTCCTCTTTTTCCTTCCTTCTTTCATTCCGTATTCAAAGAATAGGTTCATGAAAATTATTAATAGATTATTCAAATTCATATCTTATGAGCTTGGAGTTGTTGTTGTTTAGTAAGTAGCACTCCTATTTTATTGTATGCTATTTGAATGAAGTCCAACGCGTCATAGTCAAACTGTTGCTAAGATATTGGAAACATAAACAGTAAATGTGAGCTTCAGTATTCTTAATACTAGATCATTCTCTGTATACTACATTTGGCCATACATTTTCCAAAATTATTATTGATATTTGATGCTTAATTAAGACCATTTAAGTCACCTTATTTTTTCAAAAACTTCAAAAATACTCATATCCTACTTTCCTTAAAAGTAACGTCTCCTCTGGAAAAAGTTATGATCCATCTGGACCCTTTCCTGTCTAACCTACTGCAGGGAACTTCTTTAGCAGTGAGATTGGACTGGGTGATCTCCAGAGGTGCCTTCCAACCGCTGCGATTCCATGATTCAGTGATTACGATTCTGTAAGTACTAAGAAAACTTAAATTGGAAATTTTTTTTTTTAATAATTTAATAAGTGCATGTGAAGAAGGTGATTTTTTCGAAGTGTCTGTCAAATGTGGAATAGGCGATGAGACTGTTTTGCTTCTACATATAGATCTCAGCAAATGAATCCAGCTACAGCCATAATATTTGCAAAGTATCATGAAAATTAGAAAATCTTCTGGTATTATTCCAAGGGCCCTCTCTGTGCTTTTCTTGTTTCTGTGAAGATCAGCTTTCGGTAATATTTTTTCAGCATACATCACTGTAGAAGCCAATTAAGCTACTCATTAGATTATCATGATCTCATCTATTTAAGTAAAATCTATGCTTATTTAAAATCAAAATAATTTTATCTCATATATTATGTGAGAAAAGAAGTGATCCACATAATCTAACAGATGAAGAAAGATATTCACCTGTCCTCATTCACAAATTTCCAAAAAGCTTTAGGATTGTCGTGCATTTTGTGTTTTCTGTTGAACAGGTAAACTAAAATCTCATTTTTTTAGTTCTCAGCAGCGATCTTTCCAAGAAATTGGAATTAACTGTGAGGAGTCCCGGTGCAAGAAAGATTGCTTCGATTAATCTAGCACAGAAAATTCTAAAATTCTGGAAAAATATTTTGTTAAAGTACTAATAATCTGAAGAGGGAAATAAGGATTTTTTTCTTGTCAGTCAATATTTAGGACATTTTTTCAGGACTCTAAATAATTAATATAGGCAAGTTTAAAGCCAGTGACCTGAATCTAATCTGCACTTAATTAAAATGGTGCAACTATTTGAAGTGTTAGAAAGTCTAAACATTTACAGTTTAGGTTTTCTGTCCTGTCACAGGAATCCATGTAGTTCCTGTGCTAAGTAAGCAGTCTTTTGCTGAGGTGTTTAAGAATAATTAGTATGCGAAGATTATTGCAAATATCTGAAATCTGATTTGATTTCATCATGTCAATATTTTTTTACAAGAAAGAATACCTACATAAGTAGATTTTGGAGTGTCCATTTATTGTTAAAATTTGCAGTTCTGAAACAGTTTGAAGTAGGACTTTAATATTTTTAGCAAAGCAAAATGGAGAAAATTGCAGCAATGTTAAGATTGTTCTTTTCAGAATGTTAAATAAGAATTACTTTTTTTTCTTTCTGAAGAAGCAAGAGGATTCTGGCATTAGAGATTTTCTATTTCTTAAATACAAAATGGATGAAGTCTTGTAATGTCCAGCAGACACTCTCTGAAACAGTGGCTGGAATCCAGCTTTCTGTCCCATTGAGTACTCCAACAGTCATGCTATGCAATGCCATTCTTACTCTTTTCCTGAACTAATATTTAGTTACATGAAGTTGAGCCTTTTTAAAAGGAGATTGATATTTGCTCATTTCAGAGTATCCTATAAGCCAAGACCTATACTCTCCTGAGATGCGGAAGAGCCGAGTTCAAGTCTTTGCTGTAAATCATGAGTAAAGAAAGTGGTGATCTAAGCATTTCAGCCCAGATGATAAGTGTTCTAGCAACTTCATTACAGTCTGTGGGTAGAAGTAGCCACTGTATGTTCTAACACTTTTGGTGAATGACTGAAAAAACTGGTGAATCCAGCTACCTCTTTTTGCATTTCTTTTGTTCTTGATAAAAAATCATTTATTATGCATTATTTTTCACTTAGATAAAATTTTTATTAATTGAAAGAAAAATTAGAGGTCAACAGGAAACAGTTTTAACACATCTTGAAACTTCTTACTGAAGAACAAAATGATCACATACACCATGAAGAAATTCGAACATTTTCAAGGAACTGGCTGGACTGACAGATGAGAGGTGTGTGTGTAGGGTGACTATTTTTGAACAAAAATGTGCCTAAAGGTCGTCGTCATAAGGTTAGTAAATATAATACAGTGTTGGATATGGTGACTTTCTAACTAAGTCAAACCAAGGTTTATAGAGATTCAGATTGCTTATCTTTCATTCTGATTGAATTAATCTTGTTAAGTCCCTATCCTACTCATGTTTGTAGATAAAAATGTGCTTTAGGTGATGGGAACAATAGTGAAGTTACACAGGTTTCTGCATGAGCAGCAGAAGATGAACAAAGATTCTCAAACATGAAGCAAGGCAGTGTTTTTGAGACTAAAGTGGGCAGGCACACAAAACCGGAGAAAAAAATACTGAACTTACTGATAAGTCAATCAGGGTATCAAATCTGCCATGATAACTCACTGGACCTATTAGGGAACTTATAGCAAACAGACCAAAGTCTAACCAGGCAACAAACTGTAATTATCTCTCATTTTGAGATGCCAGTGAGGTGCTCCCACAAGCTAGTATCAGGAAGCTTTTTTGCTGCATTTCCCCTGCCTGTTTCCATTTTTATTAGTCCAGTACCTTTCAAGAGTACTTGCAGATATCGTCATAAATGATAATTTTTTGATAATCAACATCTTTATCTGTAGTCAGCTCTATGAGTGTTATTTTACTGACACAAAACTGTCCATGTCGGACATCTAAACTTGTTTATAGGCAAGATAAACACTTTAGAAACAAGTTTATCCGACAATTCCCTGAAATAACAATCTTAGAAATGAAATGTGCTTGTTCTCTTCCTTTTATATGCTGTTCAGACATGTTTCAGAGCATGAGAATGCCTCAGTCTTCCACTTATCAAGATTGTACTTCTTTTTACTGCTAAGTGATCATAAATAACTATATGTGAAAAACTTCCCACTGAACAAGATTAGATGAGGCTTTAAAATAAACTTAAAAAACATTTAACAATGTTAACACAGATTATATAGCTTGAGATGTTGACTTTCTTGGCAACGGTTGCTATGTAAGGTAATCTGATTTGATGCCATCAACTATAATGAGTGCATATTTCAGGATTATTGCACTACATTAAGGAAAGAATAATGCAGAAACTCTAAACAAATAAGTACAATGAATTTCAGCAGTCAAATGAAAAGAAATAAAATGGGGAGTTAAAACTACAAAAGGAGAAGAAAAAGCAAAGATAAAGACGAAAAAGCAAAGTGTTCTGCATTGACTGCACTTTGGAATTTATTTCAGTAAAATCTACATCAAAACCATTTTCAAATGATAGCTGTAAGAAAATTTGTGTAAGAAACTATGATTCTGTCTTTAAGAATCTTTCCATTAACAAGAAAAAGTGGTTTGGTGAAATTCACTTACCCTTTACTCACAGATTTCTTCAACGTTTCGTTGTTCAGTAGCTTGTGGATACTAGACTAACATTCACTGCATTTAAGTTCATTAATGCTCTTTGAATTCTCCCATGGTTCTTTCTGACTGTTTAGCAGAAACTGCCTTGACTTGTATAGTTTTTTATTCATTAACACTTACTGCTCTATCATTTTTATAGCAATGTGAGATTTAGCTACATTTGATAAGGAGGCCATGATTCAGATATGATTTTTGTAAACGAATTTGTAAATTCATTACAGAAAACTTTATCAAATCTATATACATCATTTATAAATGACCTAAGAGATTTTCAGAAATTATTTTGATTCTTATTCAAACACAATATTATAACAAACCTCTAATGAGTAACTCTTACAAGATATGTGTGTCTTTACTTTGGCTGTAATATGAAAGCATACCTATCAAGACTGTAATTTGATTCTAGAGCTGATTATCTAGTAATTTAGTTGTGCAGAAATACGAAACTAAAATACTGATTAAGAGAAAAAAGTATAAGCAAAAGCTTTCCATTTTTTTAAGCTTGTTTAAAAGTATTTCTGTTACTCCGTGTCAACTTTTATTTTTAACCAGATCGTTCACCTCTGTACATTTTAAAATTATAACCTTTCAAGAATTTAGAAATTCTTAATACTTCTCTTCAAATATTTAGTTTTCCGCATGATTAAACTTTTAGAAAATTTAATTTTTCTTCATCATTGACTATCTGCATCCCAACAACTTTTCTACACGTCTCCTTTCTTTGAAGTAAACAAATAATGGGTCTCCCTGTCTTCTCAAGTACTATATATTGCAGTCACTCTCATCTTAGCCCCTTTTATGAACACTTCATGGTTTTTGCATTTCAAAATGTCAGAATAATGGCGATTCTTTGTTATGGACATTTCAGTGCTCATACTTCCTGCTTCAGATTGTCATTCAGACTTGCACTCTTCAAAAGTTTCTTGTAATTATTTTCTTGGCATTTCTATCTTTCACTTCAGTCCAAATGGTTTATGTTGGCAGGAAATTTGCAAGTGTCGCTCCTTTCTTCTGATATTCTCCTTACATATATATATTATACAACATGCTCCAGTCCTCCTGAATTACTCTTTAATGGGCTTTATATTGTTTTATCTTAGGTCTCTTTTCAGACTAAGCTAGAAGTCATTTCTTTGTAATTCATCATATTTTGGTTAATACTACTAATAATGTTCACTTTATACCTACAGTTCAGCTACTGTGTTCATTATCCCTTCTTGTATCTGAAAAGAAATAATATTTCAAAATGCTTTGGCTCCTTTTCTTTAGGAAACCACCGTGTTTTTCTTTCCACTTGTTATTTTTTCCCTCGTTGCACCAATCTGCTTTAACAACACTTACCTGCCATCAATTTCCGTCTGTCTCTTCCTTTCTCATTCAGATGCAGCTTCTGTTCAATAGCTTTCAGCTTCCACCTGTGACTGGCAGGAAAGCTGCAAGTACATCTCTGCACCTTCTTCCCCACAGTCTCAAGAGATGTCTGAACCACGTTTTCAAAAGCTCAGATCTCCACTCTTTGTCATTTATACCCACACATACATTAGCTGCCTTCCCTTGCCATCTAAATTATCTTATCACTGAGCTGTCTACAACTCTCTTTAGTGTAAAAATTTCATTTCACAGCATGTGCTGCACTTTCCCTGTCAGTTCTTTAATTACAACGTCAGGAAAATTGGTGGCAGTTGAAGAGGAAAGGATTATTTCTCTTATGCTTTGAGGGTGGAGGTTGTGTGTGCTGGGAGGGGGAGAGGAAGAGAAATGCAGTAAAGAAAAAAAAAAAAAGAACTCTCGAAAAAGAGGAGAAAATATGTCTTTTCCAGGACAATCTCGAAAAAAATTATTTGCACTCTTTCCTAGACTTTCATACTCTCAGACACAGGAAAGAGTCTACATATCTCTAAAACCATATCTAGTATCACAGATCATTAAAGTACTGTCTATGATTTTGTTGGCACTTTTTAACTTGTCATTGGAAATAGGTTGCAGAAACTTTCCTCTGAATGCTTCCACCCTTACAGAAGTATTTCATTATTTATTTAAGTAAACACATTATAGATTCTATATTTATCTTCTGTGAAGTGCTTTAAAATATTTTGCATCTGCTCCATCCCTCTTTGTTGAAGTGATTCTAGAGCTGCTTAACTGCATGAGAAGGTATTACTAACATCTAGATCTGTGGAGAGTTTTCAGTATTGTACCTTCCATTTTCACTGTAAGTGGTGGAAAGGTGCCAGTTTATATTGTTGAAGATTTTAGCACCAGAGCTACGAATCTAGAAAGTTCTGATGGCTTAGTATTCTGTGTCACTAAGCACAGAATAAATAATTTTGAGAGTCAGATGTTTTTCTTTTGACCATCTCTGGTACTTTTCTGATAATTCTTTGCAAAGCATGGTGCTGTGCAAGGTCTTAATTACAGATGAGATATTTTGTCATTTACATTTGAGAGATTTTCTGTGCATGTGAACCCTGCAGGAGTTACTGGAGAAGTGACGTTGGAAGAATACACAACCTGAGCATTTTGTTATTATCATTACATTGAGAGACAGACAGACAGAAAAATAGATAAATACTTTACCACCTCCTCTGTAAAACATTACTTCCATTTTTTTTCCCCATGGATGTCAGAAATCCTCTTTATTTCCTGTCTGTGAATAGCACTCCTTTGGGTGATGATGCAGTGAATCAAACACATTCTGAAGCAGGATATTCTACTTAACATATGTTTCAAGCAAGTTTATGTGTGTCTGCATGTGTGTGTGTGTCTGGGTGTGCATATGAGCATATAGATTTTAATTTTTTCTTTATTTACTGTCAGGTGTTCACATGTACCATGAAAACCTAGCTCATGACCAGGATTATGAGAATCTTCCTCAACATATTTACCTAGATCTGAGAAATCAGTAGGATATCATTTCTATTATAGGGATATATGCAGTAGTAGATGTAAGGACTACGACTACTTGTCTCTGCAAGCAGTGCATTCCTCTACTTTAATTGGGTGAAAAAGATAATGGCAAGCGCCTCCAAAATGTTAAGTATTTAAAATAAATACAACGAGAACAATGATGTGGGTAGAGGCCATCCAAGAAGAAACAATTCAAAAAGCCCACTTTCTGTTCAGAATTTTATTGTTTGCCTAAAAATCTCACAGGTATGTGACATGAACTTCAAGCATTTGTTACTAAAAATGAAACAGTAGCATATTTTCATATTTTTGAAGACATACGAATACTGGAAAGACAAGTTACTTCAAATTTCTTAATTAATTAAATTCTTTCTGCTAATACTCATTTGTAGATGTTTCCTTCTAATTTCTTGTTTTTCTAGAACTCTGATCTAGGTACAATTTTCATTTTTATTTTTAGTGAATGAATGGGTCAAATAACTTTCATAGCAGATAGCTTACCTTTTTAATTATGTTTAATAATGTCTATAAATAACAATATAGTGTATTCAGAAATACGCAAGCTTAGAATTGAAGCTGATCTGGAATTGTCACATCATGAACATTCTGACAGACTTTAAAGCATACACATATTAGTGCATACGTATGCATTAGTATGTATTAATCCATTACGGGTTTGGACAACATGAGGGATTTCCATTGGCTCCCAAGCCAATGGAAAGACTCCTGCAGACTTGAAAATGGGTTGCATTACCCTTAAAATTAGGGAGCAAGGAAATTTTTCTTTCAAGTCATCCTTAAATTCATATCCTACTGAAAGGCATAAAGTAGGGAGACAGTACAAGCTCAAATAGCACCTTTGTGCATCAAGAGTAGGCATGGAAACAAGCTGGGCAATTCAAACACTTTGTATGAGAGAAAAAGTGTTACATTACATGAATCAGTTATTGAAAAAGTGAAGGTTTATACACCTATTTACACATTTCCTAAGTATGTTGAGAATAATGTGTATCAGTATAGTTGATCTGGTATCCTGTGTTCAATGAATTGAAAGTCAGCAGCTTGCCATTGCAGTGACTAAGGGCAGCAGCATATTGGGCTGTATCAGCAAGATACAGTGATCCCTCTGTTTGACACTTACGAGAGAGCACCTGGAGTCCTGTGCCCATTCTGAGCTCCTTGCACCCAAAAGCCCCAAGATGGTGATCATAGAATCATCGAATGGTCTGGGTTGAAAAGGACCTCAAAGATCATCTAGTTTCAACTCCCCTGCCACAGGAAGGGTCGCCAACTGCTGGACCGGGCTGCCCAGAGCAACATCCAGCCTGGCCTGGAGTGCAATGAGGGATCTCCACTCAGACATTGATCCATTGGACGCTATTCTCTGGATAGTGTTTTCTTCCTTTCATCCTTTGATTTTTACAGAAAATAGAATTTTCTGTAATTTTTTTACAGATTTTTTTTAAAAAATTCTGTAATTTTTTTACAGAAAATAGAATTTTGTGGCACTTCTGGTTTGATGCCACAAGAATTTTCTCTTCATGACAGTGTGATATTTAAATACCACAATGTATTATACCCTTCATGTTTTTTCTCTAGGGTTGCATATATAGTTTTATTTTACTAAGAAACTCTGTTGAATATTCATGCTATTTAAAATCTTGAAAACCATCCTCCCAGTGACAGACTAAGATCCAATTGCAGAGTAAGATTTCTCAAGCCAACCAAAGTACAATACTTGAGGAAGAGGAAAAGAAATATAAATAGGCCAGCTATCGTTTTCATTACAATTCACATTATTGACTCCAGTAGTTGTTTTTAGTGTAATTGTGAGGGATACCTACTAAATGGAGACAATTTTAAAAATAAAAAAAAATAGTTAATGCATATATATGTAAGTATCTACTGCCATAATTTTTCCTTCCTATCCATGCTCATTACATTCATAACACAATTAATTTATTTATATTTCAATGCTAATGCATTTAGTAATATCTTTTCTTAACTTTTCTCAGTTTTAGGAATCTCTGCTTGGATTATGACTAACTGACAGGAGCAAGGAGACTGAGCACAGTGATGTTCTGAATGCTAACATTTACATTTGTCATGTGAATATTTATGTATATGTAATTGAAAGCTGAAAATAATGTCAGTATATGAATGGATACTTGATGGGTGACAGCTTTTTGTCAAGAAGTGTTTAAAAATTATTTTTGAAATAATAAGCAAAACAGAAATGTGAAAATGACATCAGAGTATTACATAGTAATTGCCCATTTTGTATTCCATATATTACATTTATTTTCTAGAAAGATAACAGCATTCTGGGAAAGTTTTATAAAGTTTTTAAAAGATAAGAATAGCAATTTTTCCTATAAATCCCAGTGTCATAAATGCTAACATGAATCAAAATTGTACAGGGCTCAAAGGACACATAAAATTTCTCTAAATGATCTAAGTAGCTACTTTCTTCATGGGTTTAAATTCAGAACTTAAAAACCTGATCAGTCTGGAAGCTAGTTTCAAATCCACATAGGGCAACAGGTATGGGATTTCAAAATGATACAGCTATCATATTGGAAAAAAAAAAAAAAAAAAAAAAGCAGCTCCCATTGACCCATAACTGCAATTATTGGAGCACTAAGGGTACGTGAGGCTCTGTGGCAGTCTTTTTTTAAAAGAAAACTTCTTTAAAATGTTGGGAATTCAGTCAGTTTGAAAACATATTCTGGTACAGAAACTGACACAGAGCAATTGAAGCAGAGAAAGTCCAGACAGGTGAATATTACAGGCATGCAAAAAGTCGAATTGTATCAATAGTGAAATATAAGACACTTATTAATTTAATAGGTATGCAGAGTTTTGGTAGACAGCATGAACGTGACAAGGTTATTAATACCAAAATGCCACAGAACATGAACAATTAGGAATCTGGTTTCCTCAGTAAGAAGGATGGTTTCCTTTGACTTCTTTATCAGTAAAATCAGTCACTGTGAACATTCACTAGACATGCTTGGAAACTGCAGGAGTTAAATGATTCACCTAGGTATCTTGGTGTATTACAGCTGTCAAATTTGCATGCATAGTTTTTCATCAGCCTTTTGTTGACTTACTTTTGTGTGCTACTCCAGTTCTTATTCTAATCAACATGTATTAGGGACATTTTCCAGTAACACAAATCAAAACTTAATTATCAGTCAGATACAGGTATTTTTTCCTCATCTCTACAGAGAAAAAAAAAATCAGATGTGAAAATATATTGACCCAGGATGGAAGAGCAGCGGGGGAGTGAGATGGAAGGTCAAAGTAGCACTCCCTTTGGAGTGGCAAGGAATGAAATATATAGTAGCTTGAGATATTGCAGAAATTCTTTCCATAATCCTTTGTGGGCTCTCTGTTGTTATGTGACGGACAATCTCATTGTGAGATGGCATCCACCATTCTTCTATTGTTTCTCTACGGTTTTTCTTATGCTATTTCTGATGGTTTTACAATCTCTGGAGCCCAATCATAAACCAAGCCTCAAGATTATGAACCTGATACCATAACAGCCAGTACAACAAGCAGAGAATAAAGCAGTTGTGTTCATGGCAATCAATATTAATGAGGATCACAGCATTTCATCAGGGCTTTTTGCTGAAAAGGCTGCAGAGTGGACAAATAATTTTCATCATGTTATATGGTCTAGCTGAGAACCATGAAATTCAGTTATTTCCATGAAAATGAAATATATGACCTTCTGGCCTCAATTTTGGTAAAAACAGAAGTTTCGGAGTAACCTATTTTTTTTCTTTTTCTCTTTCTTTTTCTTCTTTTTTTTTTTTTTAAATAAGCAGTTTCAAGGACTTAGTGAAAAAAAATTAAGTTTTTTTTTAAAGTATATTGAAGTCAGAAGGAACTATTTGGATTAAAGTCCAAGCTCTTGATCAACACCAGTCTTCCAGTCTTTCACTCTTGCTTAGAAGACCTTATGGACCTTAGCTTCTATTTTGATATAAATCATACCTTCAGAGGAACATCCTATCCTGGCCAGAAGATTGAAGGGATGCAGAATCCAGCACAAGTAAGCTAAATTTAGAAAAAATTTTAATATCCTTTATTACTAATTAAAAAAAAAAAAAAGAGAGAGAGAGAGAGAGAGAGAAAGAGACCAAAAAAATCCCACAGAAAGGACCTTAGTCACAGTTTGTTTTCGTTTTCTAACAGAACACCTATTGCAAATTTTATTTTGTCACAGCCCATCCGTTGTTTAGAGGTTTACTTCTATTTTACTTCTCTCTGGGGATAGCTTCTCAGTTGCAGGATGAGATGACCTTAGAATAGCCAAAAGTGTGATAACTGAGAAATTTGCAGTTAGTAATGGGTATGTCACTTTATGTTCTTCCTAATTTGCAACAGGAATATGAACCACAGTATGCTATATTCTGTGTAGGTGCACACACTGCCTTTCAGTTCTTACTGCTCTAGTCGGCAATCAATAGGCAATAAATTACAAGCTGATTCTGTTTTGCCCATGACAAGTGCTGGGGAGAGATCTCCTTGTCCTTATGTCAACCCATGAGTTTTTTTCATTGTTTTCTCCCCCTGTCCTTCTGTGAAGGGGTAGTGAGAGAGAAATGTAGTGGCTTTTAGCTACTTACCAGTGCGAAACTGCCAACCACACCAATGAAATCTGCCATCAAATCTTTGCTCCATAATGGTTCTACAAATACATCACTCTTTAACTGAGCGGGAAGCTTTATGAGTGTCAAGCAACTCATATTATTTTTTTGCTGTTTGCTCTCAGCCTGACTGAGGATAAGGAAAATGCAGTTTAGAGTCAAATTTCTTTTATCCATCACTCACACACAGAGCTTCATGAACCAGGAAAAGGCTAGACAAAGAGTTGAATTTACAGAGGTGGAGAAGAATGGAAATTGTGGTTGCCTTAGGATCATATCCCATCCCAAAAAGTGAATTATTGGAGTTTAGACAGCTGTGCTAAGAAATAGGCAACTTCCACTTGCAGCCATTCCCTGATTTTGTCATGATGAATGTACTACATTACTCAGAGTAGTATCTGTGTGCAACACTGATGTGTGAACTGTTGCTAATTGTGAGATGGCTGAACTGTGAGCTTCAGAGACCCACCATACTCTGCAGTACTATCCAGATATGAAATCTGTTTTCTGTAAATACATTGTTTTCTTCACTTAGTGTGAATTGTTTTTGTCTCTTGTGGACTGAAATGAGAAGATGGCATGACATGCTTCTCTGACAAATGTATGCATCGCTAACTTCCTGAAATAACAAGTGCACTGCATGTCTGCAAAAGGGCAATGGATGGTTCTTAAAATGCACATACATATTTTATAGACTCATTAGAGAAGACTGGCTTTATATTTCTCTTTTAAAGTCTTGTATTTTTAGCTAGATATTTTCCCATTGTGACAGTCAATCTAACAAAATTATGATAATTGGATTTATCAACATATCATTTGTTGCCCTCTGGGTGAAATTCACTTGCTCTCTAGCGAACAGATGAGATCTGAATGAATCACATATTTCTTACATGGGAAAGAATCAGATATTTTGCAGCAGCATAAATGTGCATGGTTAAAATCATTATACTTGTTTTTATTTGAAATGTGAGAAGTTTAGGAAGAGAAAGAAAATAACTTCATATAACATTGCATTTCAGAATGTGTAATTGCAGGTATCAGAAAATCAGACTTCTCAAGTTCTAGCAACTTGAAGAATTGCATTTATGAAACCAAATGCATAGTGGAAAAAGTTTTCATGGAAAATTTGTATCTGAATGTTTTGTTATAAGATTGGCACTCTATTGGGTGGCTTAAACTGTGTATTAAAAGTAGTGTTCACAAGAATTACCTTACCATTTGGAAATTTATTTATTAAATCACATTTTCCCAGTTGCAGGAAAACAGCAAGACCTCTCCTTGGAGTAGGACCCAATTTATCTGGCAGGTAAAGTCACTATAACTGCATATTTACTATTAGTTTTATTTCAAAGGCAAGATTCTATAATAAGAAAGAAGCAGTAGCTCCTCATTGCACATGCCTATGCTGGAAGTAAAATATCAAGTGAGCCACAGCATGAAGTTTCATTCAAAATCTGAGAGCTGGAAGTTTTGTTAAACAAAGTGAAAAGTACGTGAAGACTAGCTTGTTTTGATGGAAGCCTAGCTTAATATTGATTTTCTAACAAATATAGTAAATATTCATGCATTGACAGCCCCAAAATATAAAACTATAAGCCAGGCTTAAAAAAAGATTCCATCCACGGATTACAGATTTTATTAATCAAGATACTATGAATCAGTCTGTTTACTGATTTCTCAGGGGACTTCCTCCTTATGTTTTCTAGTATAACACATACATGTGAATCGTGCCAGTTCTTACTCATATTCATCTTATAAATTTTGTATACAATGTATATTGTGTAATGACAAGAACTGCTCTGGAAGTAATGCCTTCCCTTTTATTATGTCAGTCCATGACATAAGAGGTGGATGTTGGTGCTATGGCAGTAGAGGTGGAACCTTCTCACCAATATTCTGTTCCATTTTGTTGCTGTGTGACATATGGCAGTGGAGGGGCAATCTGACAAAATGGCATCTAAAGAGAAGATGTCATTGAATTCCTCCATGTGGAATAAATTGTACTCATTGACATTCATCAACGCTTGCCTAATGTTTATGGAGACCAAATAGTGGATGTGAGCACAGTGATCATGAAATATTTCATTTGCTAGGAATTTAAAGTTTACCTTTTCTTAGCAGACCAACCATCTGTAATTTATAATAACTTAGATATTTTAGGTGTTAAGGTTTGTTTCTCTGTGTTGTTTGTGTTTTAGGTTGTTCAAGATTTTAGCTAACCAATTTTGAATAGTTTCATTTGTTTGGATAGGTTCTTTAAACTTCCCTTGTTCAGCTCGGGGTAAACAAGATTAGATTTTCTTGTTAAAGTTCTCAAAAATTTGGTCACAGACTCACTTTTTATATCAAGCATCTGAGCTTAATGGTTAGAAATGCCCTCCACAAGAACTCTAATGGCAAGGCTGTTTACTAGAGGCAAGATAGCTGGAGGTAGCCACATGCAGACTTAGGGACTTCTAAAATGGTAAATCCCTGATCTCACCCCAGAGTTGCCATTCAGACTGCATTAGAGGAGCAAACAAGCACCTGCTGTTCTTCCTGGTAGAGCTGAGCTGACATAAGGGTCTTGTAACATGCCGCCTGTAAATGATTACAGTACCTGACACTCCCTCCCTCTTGCTTTTGAAAAGAATAACACGGAGCCCTTCTTGAGAAGCTACTTCCCATTGCTGTTCTAATAGTGCAAAGGTGTAAGAAAGGGCCCTCAATGCAGCTGTCTGGGACAAATTCTGCCTCTGAATATGTGTGTCTGATTCATACCGATGTCAGCATTTTTGAATCTTAAAAGTAGCAAATGAAGGAAGGTCTTATGTACCCCAAATGGAATCATCTCATAAAATATAAATGAATAAAATCATCATCCAGAAACATTAAAATCTACTTTTGAGAAGTATTGATATAAGCAGAAGTTCAGTGTGCCAGCAAGTAATTGATCAGGAAAGCTTTGTGGGTTTTTTATTTCATTTGGTATCAGCATATAAATATCACATGAATATTTTCCAAATCTAAGTGCCATTTCATGGTACTATAGAACATTGCATAAAATATGTTATTTTATATTTTAATAAATGCTTGACACACAGGACAGTTGTGCTCAATCTTAAATACTCCAAGCATTATAAATTAGTCTAAATCCTGAAATCTTTATTCACTTCTTGGAGAAAAAGAAAGAAAGGAGGAAAGAAAGAGAGAAGTAAGAAAAGAAAGAAGGAAGGAAAGGAAGAACCCTATTCTTGTAGAAACTTGTTTTTTAGCTGCTTCATAGGAAGAAAAATGGGATTTTTTTTTAATAGAAAAACTGACACAGAATATTTTGGTTTTAAAACCGTAACTGTGGTAATAATGAAAGATTTTTCTTAAAGGTACTGAAGGACAAAAGTTGTTAGGCAATTTTCTTATGCCTCTTACAACTAGATAAAGCTGTATGAGCACAGGTTAATAAGTTCTAAAATGTTGAGCTTTTAACTTAGAGTCCCATGTATGTGAAGGGTTATATAAGGAAGGGAGGTAATCTTGGCTTTCTGGTTCCTCACAGGCTCCAGGTTTGTTTCAAATATACCCATACGAAAGTCTTGTATTAAAAGAAATACTTCCTTTTTATGTATACACAAATGCAGCAAGTATTTTCTTATCTAGGTTAGTTTGTTTAAATAGCTCACATATACAGATGAATGATTTGAAAGGAAATATGAATGCTTGTGTGATGGGATATGGTTGTTGAGTGATGTCTGTAGGGACTGCTTAGTGTTGATAAATAACCAAGGAATTTGTCTATCAACATTTTGCATAAATGTCAGTCACAGAACTTGTGGTTGGACTGACACAGCCCTGAATGACAATGTATTTCTCATTCATGTACTAGCTTTAAAGGGTAAGAATAGGGAAATAGAGGACTTATCTCAGAGTAGCATACGTTTTTTGAATGTGGATGTCCTCCAGCAGTCTTCTCTGATTGCACCCTGTGAGACTTTGCAGAATGCAAATAAAACCCAGACCAACTCATATCTTTAGCAGGTTAGTAAGGCAATGTGAATGTGTTCCATGCCTAAAATATTACATTTCAAAGACTTCTTTACATAAATTCCACATCAGATTAGTCAAGTTTACAGTCCCTTTAAAACAAGACTGTCATTTCAAATGTAAGAACTGGAAAGATAAGAAAGCTACCCAGCATATGCAGTAATATGGCTTACACTTACTCAGAAAATTAACAAATTTGATGTAAAAATCTGAAATTCCCACAGGACTGGAGCAGTAACAAAAAATAAATACTAAAGGAATAGAACAGATATTTTGACAGATTATATTTCTCCTTGTGTTCAGATAAAAATAGATCTTTTCATTTTAGAGAAATCTGAATAAGCCAACCCAAAAAACACATAGTGTAGCTCTGAAAGAAATAGACAAAATGTTTTCCTCCCAGTATGAGGGACTGCACTCTGAGTTAGCCCTGTCTCCAGAGTAGTTAAGAGTATGCATACAATGTTCACAAACAGGCCCTATGAGTTGAAAAAGCACAGCTATTATTTCAGATTAGGAAAGCCTAGAGAATTTATTTAGTATTCAACTTTTCCCTAATTAGTCATCTTAAAATAGCCTGGAGATTGGTATGCATAACAGTTATCACAACATCTTCATACCACCAATATCTTTGCTTTTAAGATCCCTGTTAAGTGATAGACTTAGGCTTATCTCTACTCTCTTTGAAACTGCTGTAAAGCACGGATAACTTGGGTTTTTTCTTGGTTTACACAAATATGAATTAGCAGAGCCAGGACCAAAGGTCTTACAAGAATTGTCTACAAGGCCCCAGAGGAACAAGATGCAGCCTGGAAGAAACAAGCCAGTGCTGGGCCTGAGAAGCATCAGTAGACTGGGCTACAATTCCTTCAGCTAATTTTCCATTAAAAAAAAAAAAAAATTAGAACTCTAAATGCTTTGAGACTCATCTTTTCTAGCTGAGCAGCAGTATTTGCAAATCACAGAAAATCACCTTTCTGTGACAGTCTAAATTTAAAATTCTTGTAGCAATTTAAAATTTTGAAAACTGTGAAAATAAATGATAAATTTCACTGGCTTAGATGTTACTTTGTCTTCATATATGTGTCCTAAATTCTGAATTAAAAATGGAATAAGTTGTAGCTATCTTACATGTTTAACAGAAATGGAAGGTAACAGCAGAGAAGGCAGCTGTATTGAAACTAAATACTACCAGAAACGGTAGGTAGATAGAGGTTGAGACTTCAACATAGTGCCTTACTCAGCGTGGAGCAGGATGAGCTTTGCTTTGTTGACTTCAGTGAAACTTCAGAGAACTCTGACACTTACAAAGTCAGGACATTTATGGGGAAGGATTCCTGAAAAACCATAATTAAAGAATTGCACATATTAAGTGTATGTGGATGCATTAAAAATACTTTTTCTGTCAAGCCTTCAGAACCATACTTTTATTAAATATAGAGATACAGAGGGACGGATGAAGGTAATCATAATGGGAACCATACTGCCACAATAGAGAGTAAAAAATTGATGTTTGGTCAGTTTTCTCTGAGTTTCTATGAGTTCCCACCTTCGGTAATTCTTGGTGTCTCTTATCAATTGTGATGGAACTACTGAAACAATTATATTTACTGAAAGATTTTTCTTTCATATGCATTAGCTGAACAAATGCCTTGCATGAGATAAAGTATCCCGTAATAATGACCGCTTTTGCTGTCATCCAGTCTTAGTCCAAAATCAAACACCTAAGAAGTTCATAATGCACAAACACACTTTCATTTGGTGTGCAGATTTTAGTCTGAGTAAATAGTTTGCAGAATAATAAAAGGTTTTAGGGAGCAAAGAAAAATACAGTTTTGATCAGTTACAATGGTGAGGAGCATAGATCCTCAGGGTTAGATGCAAAAGTTCCATTTGGAAAATGGAAAATAAGATGATAGCTTGAGGATTGTACATAGGACTGTGCATCTACTGAGACAGGAGAGTTCACTGGTGTACCTTTCAAGAACAAGTGACAATGCTCTTCTTACAGTATATTTTAATATCTCAGGAATTTTAGTTGATTTGGAAAATCCCTGAGCCTGAAAGTACTGAAAGCACTTAATTCACTCTGTTCTCTACTTGACATTGTTAACATACTCAGTACTTTTCTACACTGTGTCTCTCCAGAAACTCAAACAAACATCAAAGATCAAACAGGAAAGCTGTATGAAAAAGACTTATACCTCTTATACCTCTACCGCAACTCAAGTATTGTGTTCAGTTTTGGGCCTCTCACTACAAGGAAAACATCAAGACCCTGGAACGTGTCCAGAGAAGGGCAACGAAACTGGTGAGGGTCTGGAGTCCAAGTCTTATGAGGAGTGGCTGAGGGAGCTGGGATTGTTTAGTCTGGAGAAGAGGACGCTCAGGGGAGACCTTATTGCACTCTACAACTTCCTGAAGGGAGGTTGTGATGAGGAGGGTTTGGCCTCTTCTCCCAGGCAACAAACAGGACCCGAAGAAATAGCCACAAGTTGTACCAAAGGAGGTTTAGGTTAGACATAAGGAAAAACTTTTTCTCTCAGAGAGTGGTCAGGCACTGGAATGGCCTGCCCAGGGAGGTGGAGTACTGTGTCCAGGTATGGAGCCCCCAGTACAAGAAAGACAGAGAGCTGTTGGAGAGGGTCCAGAGGAGGGCCACAAAGATGATCAGGGGGCTGGAGCACCTCCCCTGTGAGGACAGGCTGAGGGAGCTGGGCTTATTCAGCCTGGAGAAGAGAAGGCTGCGGGGTGACCTCATTGCAGCCTTTCAGTATCTGAAGGGAGCCTATAAACAGGAAGGGAGTATACTCTTTGAAAGGGTAGATAACAGCAGGACAGGGGGGAACGGTTTTAAGCTGAAAGAGGGAAGATTTAGGTTGGATGTTATGGGGAAGTTCTTTAGCAGAAGAGTGGTGAGGTGCTGGAACGGGCTGCCCAGAGAGGTTGTGGATGCCCCGTCCCTGGAGGTGTTCAAGGCCAGGTTGGATGGGGTCCTGGGCAACCTGGTCTAGTAAATGGGGAGGTTGGTGGCCCTGTCCTTCAGGGGGGTTGGAGATTCATGGTCCTTGAGGTCCCTTCCAACCCAGGCCATTCTGTGATTCTGTGATTCTGTGATGAAGTCGCCACCCCTGGCAGTGTTCAAGAGGCATCTGGCTGAGGAGCTATGTGATATGGTTTAGTGGCTTGTGGTAATAAGGATAATGGGAGGATGGTTGGACTAGATGATCTTGTAGGTCCTTTCCAACCTTGTGATTCTATGATTCTCTTTATAACTAAGTTTATTTTCAAGTTAGTTACATTTTTAAATATTGGGTCCTTCAGCTGCAATCAAAAACACCTACTCAGAAAATGCCAGAGCTCACCTCTGTGGAGTACAATTTCTGACATTAGGAAAATTCAGCTTAAAGGGAACTCCTTTATATCTGTGTCAGATTAGTTATATATATATAAATATATATAGTTACATATATACACTCATTATACCATTGCATGCCATACGCACTTTTTCTCCTTCCCGTTCTTTATGCATCAATCACTATTAGTTTGATTCTAGGTACATCTTCCACCCCTATCTGATTAAGAATTCATGTAATCTCTGCAAGGTATTATAAATTTAATTAAGCATTTCACCGGTGATCAAACATGTCAGCTAAAGTACTTGCTTATAAATAGAATACTACTGTAATTTTATTTTCTTACATTCTGTTCTTAAACTACATTATCTTGTTATTTATTTATTACCCCTAATATTTCTCCCCAAATACTGCACACAGTGCAAATTTGTGTTACCTTTAGTTTGTATCCATTTTATTTTTAGAAAAAGTCATGTTAAGAAACTAAGAAAAATATAATATTCTGAAGCTTCTAAATGTCTTTATTCCAGATAATATACTTAATAACAATTGGAAGGCTGAGGAAATGTATCTACAGTAGTTAGTTAAAAATATAACTGCTGAATTATTACATTTGGAGAATTCTGATTCCATTACTTATCAGCAAGCTAGAAAATCAGTGTGGTCATTCTAGACTGGTTAAACTGGGAAATGTATTTTATACAGATGTGTCTAATATAGTTTTCTGAAAGAATTAGGCAAAAATCTTTATAAACACATGGTTCAAGATTAGGGTACCACTTTTAAATCTGTGCTTTTTCTGTTTCTTTCTGCCTTTTGTTTTTCATTTTTGGGTTATACTCATCATCCTTTATATATCATTTTAAAAGGTTTTATTTAAACATTTCCTTTTTTCTCTCTGAAGTCTTCTGATACTGTAATATATTTTAAAAGTCTATTCAGAACTGAAGATTTTTTTAATCTTCTTTGCTGATTCACCCTGAATACTTTTCTTTTTTCCTAAAGTGCTATATGTTAACTTAAGGTTTTCTCCTTTTCCCATTGAAAGCAGCTGGAAAATACCTTTGATTTTCATATGACAATACCTAGCACTTGAGCTGTGTCTACGTGCTCCCTCAGAAGTTGTCCCTGTGAAGTGTGCTGGCCTGAACTGCCTCAGTTGTGTTCCCACTTCAAAACCTCAGAGCAGTATCGAAGCCCTCCAATTGCATTTACAGTTCAGCTGAAATGAGGGTACTTTGTGAAAACAGATATCCCACAAATTTCACAGAACACCTCATTTGGCCTTTGACACTAATAGTGTGTGGGTCTTATCTGCACCTAAGCTGAGCTCCTCTTCAGGCCTACATAGCACCACTACAGCAATAGTAATCAATACTGGTACTATGCTGGGTAACTGCATAGAAGCACTTATTTAAAATACTATTATATAAATTTTTAAATTAAGATAAAAGATTATATTAAGGTAAGACATGCTAGAGAGAAGGGTTGCCAGCCAGACAGACTTGGACAGTCTTGAGAGGTGGGCCCATGACAACCTCATGATGTTCAACAAGGCCAAATGTAACATCTTGCACTTGGATTGGGGCAATCCCAAACACAAATACAGACTGTGCAGAGAATGGCTTGAGAGCAGCCCTGAAGAGAAGAACTTAGGGGTGTTAGCTGATGAGAAACTCAACATAAGCCAGCAATGTGCACTTACAAAGGTTAACTCTATCCTGGGTTACATAAAGAGAAACGTGGCCATCAGGTCTAGTGAGGTGATACCGTGCCTCCACTCTGCTCTCATGAAAGCCCACCTGGAGTACTGTGTCCAGTTCTGGAGCCCTCAACACAAGAATGACATGGAGTTGTTGGAGCAGGTCCAAAGAAGGGCCACAAAGATGGTCAGAGGGCTGGAATACCTCCTCTGTGTGTACAAGCTGAGAGAGCTGGGGCTCCTCAGCCTAGAGAAGAGAAGGCTCTGTTGGTACCTTATAATGACCTAATGACATAGTGTACCTGAAGGAAGCCTGTAGAAAAGCCAGTGAGGGACTCTTTACAAGGGCATGTAGTGGTAGGATGAAGGGTAATGGTAATAAACTGGAAGAGGCTAGATTTAGACTACATATTAGGAAGAAATTCTTTACTGTGAGAGTGGTGAGACACTGGAACAGGTTGTCCAGAGAGGCTGTGAATGCCCTCTCCCTGGAGGTGTTCAAGGCCAGACTGGATGGGTCTTTGAGCAGCCTGGTCTAGTGGGAAGTGTCCTTGCCCATGGCAGGGGGTTTGGAAAAATATGATCTCTAAGGTCCTTTCCAACTCAAACCATTCTGTGATTCTATGGTTCTGTTAAAATGTCATCTTCAAACATTTCTTTACCTAATCCTTACATTCCTTCATTGGTGTGTTCCTAAGTTGCAGATACTCTGTGATGTAGTGTCCTTCACTGCAGGCTGAACTAGGTGTAGATGTCAAGATGTTAGTAGCAGTGGGGTCTAGTTGTGGTTTAACTCCAGAAAGCAGCTCAAAACCACACAGCAGCTTGCTCTCTCTCCCCAGCTGGAAGAGGGAAGGAATCAGGGAGGTAGAAGTGCAAGGACTCATGGTTGTGAAAAAGACAGTTCCCTGTGTTCCAAAACACATCATCATATAATCTCTATGAAGAAAATTAACTCTGTGCCAGACAAAACCTTGACAAGACTTCAGTGATCACCTCTGTAAGAAGACAACAGCAGAAACACCAAGGTTAGAGAAGGAGAGGGAGAAGGTGCTCCAGGCACTGGAATAGCTATTTCTCTGCAGCTAATAGAGGATAAAAGGGGAGTGCATACTTAATCTAGATCCCATATAGGACACCACTCCGGAGCATGTGCACATTTCCTGAAGAAACTGCAGCCTGTGGAGAACCCACCATGGACAGGGAAAAGATGAGGAGGAAGGAGCCTCAGAGAAGAAGAACCAGTATATAGAGACCATACTCCTCATCCACTCTGCCTAAGTGGGGAGCAGTCAGAGAAATCAGAATTGAAGAAGTAAAGTTGAGTGTGAGAAAGAGGAAAATTTGTTGTTTTAATGTTTTTCTTCATTTCTCACTACTTAAATATGTTTTTAGAAGCAATAAATTTCCAATTAGTTTTTCCCAAGTCAAATCTTCCTTGCCTGCAATAGTAAATAGTAAGAAATCTCCCTGTCTTTATCTTCACCCATGCTTTCTCAGCCTATTTTCTTCACTTCCACAATAAGGTGGAGAAGTGAGTGGCTGGCTGTTAGGCAATCTTAATCCACCACATAGCCCCATGGTTTGATCAAACCTTGTCCAGCTACCAGGTTGGGTAGCAGAAGTTGAAGTAATTCAATGTTGGTTCTGTTTGCTTGTTTTTTTTTAATCTTTTGGCGACTTTCCATGAACAATCTTATAATGCCAGCAGAAAAGGTTGGTAGGCAATTGTCATTCAGTCTGAGTCCAAGATGTCTATGATGGTGATGAGTACAGGATTTTGCTACAGGATTCAGGATGCTTCTAGGTGTATTTTGCTAGCATCAGCATAGACAGACTGCCATTGCTGGCCTTGGGTATGGATCCAAGCAGACTTGGAGAGATGCTGATGCCAAGAGAGGAGTCTAAGTGTTCAAAGACAAAAAGCAAAGCAGCTACCATTTTATTCTCTGAACTTTTCTGAAAGCTGGCTGAAGAAATGTTTTCCTCATTTCATTTTAGCTGCCAAGAACAAATTCATGATTTTTTTTTTTTTTGGCTCTCCTATATTAAGGACTATCTGACCACAATGACTGGACAAATGTGGTAAGGTAAAGGTCTTTTAGGATAGGAGAGAGAGCAGCTGGCTTGTAGCCATCAGTATTTAATATGTATTTTTTCCCAACAACTCAAATTGTTCAGGAAAAGAAGAGGGTGGGAAGAAATGAAAGTGAAAAGAGTTCACTTGTGGGATGGATTACACCTGGAACTAACCACAGCAAGCTTCTGGGGAATAAGCCAGTATTTTAGGTAATGCTATTTCTGGGGAATTTTTTGACCCATTTGGCTTGGAGATGTATTTCTGAGACAACGTGCTAATTCAAAAGCTGCCGAAGATGAAACATGACCTAGCTCACCATGGGTGATGCAGTGACAGATGCATTTATGAAGCTTCTGCTAGAGATATTTTTCCCTTCTATTTGGATAATCTCTGAAGGTATGACAAAGAGTGCCTGTGGCAAAGATAAACTTCCAGGTAGGCTTCTCTTCTGACTGGGGATATAACTAATAAACCAGTCCAGAAGTGAATAAATGTTTCATTCGACTTATTAGTCAAACTCCGGCCATACAACAGTGACTATAAGTGCAAAGAGACATTCCCAGTGTAAAGACAGTACAAAGCTCATCAGCTTGGCCAGCTGCCCAGATTTCTGACAGCTTAGACTGAGTCTTTGAGAAGTCTACTTTCCAAGGATCAGTAATGGAATACGAGTGAACTGACAAAAAGAGATGAAATCAGGCTAAGCCTGTAGAGAAGACAGGAACAGCGAGAGAGGTGACTCAGACAGAAGGTTGTTGAGCCAGAAAGTTATTAAGGTTCTGGGTTACCTGCTCTAACGCACCCTGACTGAGCAGAGGGTTTAAGCAAAATCCCAGAGGTCTCTTCCAGCTTCAACCATTCCATGGCTAAGTAATTCTGTGAAACATATGTCTTGTCTTATCTAGAATAAAAGACCATAGCAAGTTAGGATGGCTGACATTGCTTTGAACTGCATTTCTAACATAACAGATCAAGCCAGTAGGAAATTGGAAAGCTCTTTAAATTGTGTGTAAAGATGAACATCATCTTGCTTCTTTCACAGAAACCCCATTTAAACTGAATGAAAAACTATGAAAAGAAAAAGACTGGTAGGACAGACTGAAAACAAATGACACCAGAGGGATCCTCTAAATCAATATAAATGAATTATTTATTAGCCTTTCCCCTCAACAGTGTTCTTCTGTGTTTTTGCATGCTGGATAAGGTAGAGTTGTTACCTTTTTCAAAGTGATGACAGTGATGGAGTTCATTCATATTAACAAGTGGAAGAGGGGAGTAATTTGGGGTAGGAAATGACTACTCCCCCATTTATGGAAGAGGCTGGAGTCAAGGATGATAGAATTTCCTAGTAGTATTGGACAGAAAGATATATTGTGATTGACAGGTGTCATTTTAGGCAAGTAGTCACTAAGCAGATTTTGGTCACATGGCAACTCTGATAAGCTTTTGGTAAATTTGTAGTAGGGGTCCTGAGCATGCAGAGAATGCTGGGGACTAAAAGGAGGGCTAATGTAGCTATGTTGATTCCATGTTTCTGAAGTGGCTCCTGGAGTATGAAGGTGGGGCTATGGAGGTGCAGGCTTTGTTAGGATCCTCTGAAATAAATACTGGCAGACGTCAATCCAATCAAACAGTAGACACTGTGATATGCAATGTTTACATCATTCACTTGAGTCACCAAGGGCTTGTCAAGGACTGAATGCCTTCAGAGCTTATTCTTGTTCGAGAAAATTAGGTAGGACTCTTTCCTGATGCCTTGAAGGATGACAGTATTGTTTTATAATGTGGATGGAGTAATGATGGTAAAGAGGTGCTGAGAATGACTTGCAGCACTATGTTGGTGCATTCTCCCTTACAGTCCAGGCCAGATTTTCCTGTAATCAGATGGAGAACTTCCAAGTATTTAAAATGTGAGACACCAAGCACTCATTTCGCTTTTGTTACTCAAGACAGATAGGAAGTATTAAATTTGAACAGTTAAAACATGCATTATGCTAACTGACAGAATGGATGTTGCTGACAGAGGACTACCTAAAAGTAAACATGAGCATTTGGGGATCCTTTATCTTGAAAAAGAATGAATAAAAGATCCAGTAGTTCAAGAATAGGAGTGTTCATTAGCTCAGCCATCGACCTGGTATTTTTCTACCTACAGACTGCTGCCAAGTTGTGTACTTTATGAATGTGGAAAGAAGTACTTTATGACTTCCTTTTTTTATGTACTCTTACAGCACCGTGGAAATCCCACCTACTCCAGTCCTGCCCTGCAGACAACTTTTCCAGGCATTTATTACAATAATTCTAAAAAATATATATTAAATAGCTTCATGTTTCTTTACTGAAAAAACAGATGGAATTTTATGATGCATTCATGTTGACATCATCCAGAATAGTCAGTCCTTGAATTCATACCGAGCTCATTGTAATCTCCAAGACCCTTAGAATGACAGTATAATGCACTTTGTTTTCCAATTTTCATTTGGCTTTATCAATTACTGTTGGCACATTTTCATTAGTTTTCACGTGTTACAGCATTAGTCCACTTATTTACATATGAGAATACCAGCTGATATTCTACCATATTCTATACCAGCTGATAACAGTGTGCCCTTAGGATATACTTGTATATCAAAGTCAATACCAGAGGCATGCTCAATTGTTTTTAGTGAGCTCTGACTTTTAAATATTTTGACATTTTGCAATTTAACTACGGTAATAGAAGAGAGGGTCCTATGATCAATACAAAAATATTCTTTGATCTTAATCATTGATTCATTTTTCATTAATATGCAGATTTTTCAGCTGTCTAGCAGACTGCTAATGGATAAGTGGAGGGAAAGGGTTGTCTGTCAAGACAAAAATGAATTAATTCCGCATGCCTTAAAAGCATGGCACAAGGGTTACAGTTACACCACAAAAAATATATTTTATTGCTTTTCCAAGAATGCTTTAATGTTAGAGCCACTATTTGCTACAGAGTTATGTTATAGTTTCTCAAAATCTAAAGTAATAATTAGAAATTATTTTGTCTCTATAACTAAGAAAGTACATCAAAGAATGACACTGTAAAGGACACATGCTTCATTACAAGTCATACAGTTACAGTGAACTGTTTAGACCCAAAAGTCTTTGGTTTAAATCCAAGGGATCAGCATCCAGGAACAAAAAAAGAAGCTGAAATCAACTAGAAAACAAGTTTATGTGAGACCTAAGTTTGGAGATGATTGGAGGATACATTTAGTTATAGATGTACGTACTTGGAATTACCTGCTGTAAGAGACGGGAGGAAAGTCTTGGTGGGTAAAATGCCAGAGGAAATAAAGAAAAGCAGGCCTTGAGTTTTACATATAGACACCATGGTCAGGCAGGTTCTGAAGTTATCAAAAAAGCTTACTCCAAAGCTGACTAATACCTAAATTGAAATACTTTCATACAGCTTTGAAATTATGTGTATGGCAACCAGATATAAGAAATATTTGTATAAAGAAAATTGAGGTAGTGTAAAATTCTCATACTATACCAAGGATGACAATGCACAAGAGTGACTGAAACTTTCAAACATTGCAAGTACGGGTTCTTTCTCAGTAACTGACCATCAGCTAATACAGCCATCAGCTATATGATATCCTGCCTCTGTAGAGTAAAAGGAGGAGCCAATGTACACTTGAAATCTATTAATCTCATCAGTAGAATGTAACTCTTCAATTTCTTTTTTTCCTAATCACCTTATTTTTTTTCCTATTTTTTTTTTAAAGTAGTAACTAGATTTCTTATCATCACAGACCACTTCCTCTCTGTTCTATAGACCTGTCTCAAATCTTTCCTATTTTCTTATCTTTCCCTCCCTGACATTAGATTTGATCACTTCTTTAACATTCATCTTCTTCTTCCTCCCTGAAAACTACATAACATTCAAGTTATAGAGTTTCATTCTGTCACTTACCATGGACTTCTAATCCCAACCATTTTGTTGATTTTATTCTTTTGCCTTATCCTCATCATGTTCTCTTCCTTTTCATATGTTTTATTTCTGGGATTTGTATAATTTTTTGCTGAAAATAACATTTGAGAAATAGTGAATACAGTGTGAACATTTAACTTTACATATCACTTACAGCAAAAAGCCTATTTTATTTTCCCCTAAATCTGGTAATTTAGAAAAGGAGAGGACTTGTAGAAAGGAAAAAAGAAGTCCCAATTTTGTTACAGACTCCAAAGCTAGAACATAACTTGTTTGTTTGTTTTTGTTTTTTAACTAACTGTGGTTTAAACTGTATGCTTATTTAGAAGGAATAGTTTCAGTTTGTTCTGTTTCTTTAAATGTGCGGCAGAGATGCACTTATATAAACTGTTCCAATTGTTAATTACTCTTACTTTTGTTAAACATATTGTGCTGTGGGTTTGTTTCTTTGTTTTATCATTTCTAGTATAGATTTGTCTGTGTGCATTTATCTAATAAAGAACACCAGTTTTCCCCATTACATATCTTTACATTGTTATCAACCCACCCGGTAAACTTCTTTAGGTAACCTTAAGCTCTTTTATTATTCTCTAAAGGAGTAGTTCTCCTGTTTCATTCCTTCCCTGTTTTTTACTTGCAAACCTCATTTTTTTTTTTTTATTTTTCTTTTTAGCATTTTTGCTGCTCTGATTTCATTTTTCAATATCTTTCAGAGGTCAGTAGTAAGTATGAGACTTGGGTCCTTCCCACATCAGGCCAGACATTGTGACTGAATTTGGATTTATTAATTCAACCTGATTCACCAGCTTTGGAGACATAAGTTCTATTACACCTTCACACACCTTCAGGGTGTGATTCTCTTGGTATTTCACCTGAATAGCATGGTGTAGCAAAAATGCTGAATTACAGCCCGAACCAGTAATAGAGCACCTGGTGGAAAGGCAGGGAAAACCCAGGGCAGCTCAGGTGCATGCAATGCACCTGATTGACCACAAATGGTGGAGCCAGGATCTACCCCTTCGCAGACCTCATTTAAGGGTTGGCAGTGGAGGTAAAGATATCTTGCTGGAGATTTGTGTGTAACTGAGGTCTTCTAAAGGTAGGGAAATTTTCTTCCTTAATTTTAGTGTCCACAGCTGCTGTATTTGGGCTTGTCCTCTTTTGCTGCAGCTGAAGGCTTTGTAGCCCAGCTATTATTGCTGCACTTTCTATCACGTTATGGTGTTACATGTGGGTATAATAAAGACAATTTAAAAAACAAACATAAAAAAAGCAAACTCTTATGCCATTGATCTAATCTCATAGTATTAATATTTAATTCATATAGATTTACCTCATCTATTTTACTGGTCTTGTTGCGTGACTTTCAGTATCTATAATGAGGAGATAACAAATAATATATTACTTCTACGAAGTAGAAGGGAAATCCATGAGTTCTATGTGGAAGGGTAACCTTAAGGTACAAAAAGCAAAATCTAACTTCTAGCTCTCTCTGTAGCAGTGTACTTTGTCTGCTTTGTTGATTTTCTTGCTTCATTCATTGAGGATAAATATATAACTCTCAAACATCAGATTCATAGGATTAGGCTAAGCTTGGCTTGTTTTCTTTTTGTGTCATTTTAAATTTAGAAACTAATTTTTGCATCATCATATTAAACTTAGGGGGAAAAAAAAGCTCCTAAAGTTTGTGATGAATATAAAATTTTAATTCTTTCCATTCACATCTATAATGGTAGATAATATCTATCCCGTCTATTGTATCTGCACTACTTAAAATCTTGTAATAAATATCTAAAATCTAGGGAAGTTATTGATATATGTGAAACTATAGAGAGGAAAAAAAAAAGTGATACAGACATAGAAACAAAATCAAGAGCTAATTACAGAGCAATCATAACAGCTCAGTAATAGATTATGAAGGCATGAATGTTAATAATCTCTTATACATCATTATAATTGTTTTTATGGACTAATTCTCATTGAGTTAGTTATTGAGTTAGTCAGGGTCAATAGCCTCGGTATGATTTCTCACTACCTCCACTTATCCATCCGAAGGAGGGATGACTGTACATAAGACTCTGTGGTTAGATTGCTTTGTTACGTGGTCTTGGATGACAGAATAGTGCCTCAGGAACTATTGAAGTAAACATAACTGAAAAAGGTCACCCTGAAAGTAATGCCTCCTATTTATTTCCATAGAAACTACAGCAGATACAAAAGAGCACAATAACACCACATGTTAAAACAAATTCTGGGCCATAAACCACTATTTGTCACACAGTCACCAGTGATTTGCTACATGTTTCCACCAGCTATGAACAAGCACTGGCATGCTGTGCTTGTAAAATATACATTGTACAAGATGACCCACTGACGGAACACAGTACCCACCACATCACTGTTTTCAGATACAGTAATTGCTCTCTGTAAATGTTCAGCAAGTGTTGATGAGTGTCAATGGGTGCAATTTTTTCCCACGTGGAGGAATTCAATGACACACCTTTGCTTCATATGTACTTCCACGTCAGGCGCCGTTTTGTCAGACTGCCCCCCTGCTGCCATCTGTCACGTGGCAATGAAATGTAATGGAATATTGAAGGGAAGGTTCACCCTCTACTGCCATACCACTAACACAGATGATTCAATGCATATATCAAATAAATGTTTCCTTCTGTATTTCCAACATTCTTTGAGGTAATCTTCTGGTATTTTTCTGATTAAACACAACAAGCACTTGCCTTTTCTTTGCTTTATCCATGCTGTTATAATTGTAAGCATAATCATAAGAGAAAAGCAGTATGATAAAGAAAGTAATAACCATCAAAATATATAAAAGTGTTCTACTGGAATCATGGATCCATCACTCTTTCCTAAGCTTTATTTTCAAATATAATCATGCATTTAAATGGAGAAGCACAGATTCAATTTCCTTTTTATTTCTCCATTTTTTTTTCATTCTGTCTTTAGAAGAGTCAAAATTCTTCTTTTAACAGATTTCAGAAGCTCATAACAACAGATTGCTAAGATAATGGCATCTATCAAGAGCATATTTGGTGCAGGCGCTAAGGTCACTGATCTTTTAACACTGGTGAAATAAATTGTTACACCATGTATGTTATGCCATCTACATATATATATGTGTGTATATATATATATATATATATATAAAAGACTTTGAGAAATCGATTCTATAATTTAGGGCTCAAAAGAAATTTCTATTGAAGTGGTTGTGATAACTGCATCAGCACTCCAGCCAGCACTGACCGAACTCATTGCATTTTTCAGCCTTTTCCCTGATAGCAAGAGCACCCAATTTCCCCTTTATTAAATCCTCAGCTCCTTCTACCCTTGCCAGAAGCTTGTTTTCCTTCTATTATATGTGCCTTCCTCTGCCAGTTTCCATCTGTCACTTTCTCCTTCACATTCCTGCTTCATCAATGCATCATAGAAATGCTGATGCCATTGTCCTTATCCACATACGTACTTATCCACATCTGGATTCTTTAGGCTCCTCCCTTTTTACCTGCGTCTCTATTCCTTGTTACCCCTTGCCATCTTTCTCCCTCTCTCTTCATTCCTGGAAATAAATAATTCAGATATTGAAGATCTGTAAAGTGTTTGGGATAATGAATTGCAATAGGAGGTACAATGCTGTTAAGCAACTGGACATTTACAATTAACAATTGATTAGTTGACAATTATGTGGGTAAGTGAAACAGATGGCTTTGCTAATCATGTGCAAGAGCTGCATAAATTCCTCTTTTCTTCCTCTTTTTTGTTTACACCAAAATTCACTAGATTTTCCTCCACTGTTGAGAGCATTTCTGCAGCTTTGAAATTGATTTGGTAGTTTACAAAATGCACCACTTCAGAACAAAGTGTCATGATAACAATCTGAATGTAGAGCCTCGCTTTGCTATATCAATCTGTACAGGTAATAAAACTTCAGCTGAAAAAACACATAGAATTCTTCTGATTTTCTTCTTTCTGCACTGTGACTTGAGAACAGTTAGGGAGCTGCTTCATCTTAAATCAATAAGCATTGCATATGTTCTTATGAAAGACTAAATCAATGTATGCAGTGGCCCTAGCATCCATCCCTGCTTCTGCCAAAGTTAGTGGAGAAACTTCTGCCAGGTTCTGTAAAGGGAGGCTGGAGCCCTTAATTTTATTCATTTTCATTACTGTCATTGAAGTCATCATTCTGTATTGATTAACTTGTCTCTGAGAAAGGGAAAACAAAGTACAGAAAGAATGCTTTTGAACAGAAAGTTGCTGATCTTAGATTCTAACGTGTTCTCCCTGCTGGCTAACTCCAGCAAATGGCTTATGCTAAGTAAACAACAAAGTAAAAATTACAGCCTAATATTTTGAGAATACATAGTTAATTTAATGTAATTACATCTAAATCTAACCAGCATCAAAATTCAATAAATATTTTTCTGATTGCTGATGCTGTATTAACGCTATTCTAATTGTTTATATATATATATATATATATATTTAAAAAAGAAAGAAAAAGAAAAAGAAAAAAAAGAAAAAAAAAGACAAATGAAAGAAAAAAAGTTTAATAACTTTTTGTAACAATGTTGCTTTTCTGATGTAATGACTGAGCCAAGCCAGAAACTTTACAATACTGTACGATGGGTAAGATTGGCTTCTTTTCTGTTGTGAAACTGGCCAGGGAGGCAGGTGATGAAAACATTCCTTTGAAGAATAATGGAAGAAGGAGATCACTGTGTTAGATTATTCAATTCCATGTCCTTTTTGTTTTCTCAAATAATTTCTAGAAACAGAGTTGTAGAAGAGTGTGAAACAGCAGTATGCAACATCCATTTTTCTTTTTTAATCAGTTATTAGACAAACAAACACAAAAACATTAAAGCAAATGTTTCTTGTCTCTGTTTAATGATCTATAACTCAAGAAGGTGTTGAAACTACTGTCAAAAATGTTTTTTTTTTTTTTCAGAAAGATTTATTTCCAGACAGGTTAGATGATGTTTTCTATATGAATTTATTCAAAACCATATTTCTATATGAATAGACTCATATTTCTATATGAATTTATTCATTTTAATAAATAAAATTTATTTATTAAAAACCTGAGTTTTGAATGGAAGTGATTGCACAACTTTTTGTTGTTGTTGTTGAATATAGTAGGAAGATGTTTCTCTGGAATGAAGAAAATAACAACAGCACAGAAGGCACTTTAATAATACCCTAATGTTTAATTAGAATACTTTATAGGAATTATTCCATTAATCCAAAGGTAAAATCTTTTCATTCTCTTGCAAGCTTTCTGCAATTAATATTAGGTTTTCATGTGCTTCTTAAAATTACTCTAAAGTATTTGTATGCGTGATTTCTGTGCTATGGAGAGGAAAATCTCTGGTTAAATAAGTAAGCATCTGATTTAGACAGCCTGTATTCTGACGTTCTCTTAATCTGTATTCATAGGTAAGTGGCCTGCATATTCATGCATGTCCTTGTCACATGAACGTAAACTTCTTTCTTGAATTCCTTTTGAACATGTATCAGATATTGGAATGCCATTTGAAATTAACAGAGCTATGCAAGTTTATGCTAGCTGAGGAACTAGCCTTAATCCCCCTGTACCTCAGTTTATCTGAAAGTAAAAGACTTCTTTTCACACGCTAGTTAAGTCTGCTAAGTGACAACAGTGTATTTATCTAGCACATCATTTACAAAACCCAAGTGCTTGAAATTGAGGAAATGAAATGTTAAGGATGCCATAAATCTTTGTGTTCACAAAGGGCCTGAACCAATGCTTCCTGAAGTCCATAAGAGTCTTTCCACTTATTTAAGTCAGAGCTGGACTGGGTCCATAATAAACTAGTGTTTTGTTGTATATATGGCCAGACATTCCACTAAGGGATGCATATGAGGGGACTAATATTGCAGCAGCAGTAGCAATAATGTGTCATGTTCTAGACAGTTGGTGCAAATACAAAACCTACAGTGAGTTCAGGAAAAGTTGGTGTAGTGAAAAAGCACTGTTTCCCAAGTGTCAATACCAGCTACCTTTTCTTCTTCCATTTATAGTTTCTCACCACTTAAACCAAAGAAACTGAAAAAGAAGAGTAAAAGACTGTTCAGTTCAACCAGATTTTTAATTAAAAAAGGTAAGAATTATCTATCAATTTTCACTACCCGTCCAAGCTATGTAGTTCATAAACGTTCAAATATTTGAAAAAAAGTACAAACATAGCAAAAATAATGTAGCATATTATATACAAGAAGTTGTTCAACTTTCTCATTTCTTGAATACTGAATTCAGACACTAAACACATGGAACCATTATAGTACTTATAATAGTCTTATAATAGTTCTATATGAACCTTTCTTATTCAATACTGTCAATAATTATTTCTACTTTCTACACAGCTTGCTAGCACACACTAAGTTTGAGCTTCTTGTACCAACTAATGTTAACGTTTTTAACTTTTTCGGAACCATTTCCTCCTTATTCATTTCAATACATGGCAAACTCCCATTAACAACATGATTAAGGAAAAAAGGATTAGAAGAACTTTGAGCTCATCTCTTCTGAGGGAGAATAATTACTTCATATTTATTTTTTCTTCGGGATTGCTTTGTAAGATGTCATTGATCTTTCTTAATTCAAATAATAAAGACATGTTTATAAAGGAGTACAAATACACAAGCAGAACTCAATATCATATTTGAAGGTTGCTGGTGGCAGAAAGCTCTTGAATGAAAAGAAGCAATGAGAGAAGCCTCCATAGAAATTGTTAAAATGCAGCTGGTCCAAATCTTTGGACCTGTCAGAAAGTAGATCAAAGAAACTCTTATCAGACATTAACAAGATTAGTCCACCATGATTCAAATTACACACACCTCCAGGCATCATTCTTTTACTGTAATCTTGTGAAATATGATGGTCTTTATAAAACTCATACTGCTAAAATATTTTTTTTTCTTCTAGGTAAACTACTCTATGTCTTGATAGACTTTTATTTTTCACATTTTCTCTTGGAAGAAAAGCTAGTGGAAAAAAAATGGAAATAAAATTAAGAAGTATTTGCATAAAAGTATCATCAAATGATATTGGAAATAATATTTTACAATAGAACCCCAACTGGTTATTAGCATGCAGACAACAGATGTAGCTTAAGGCTATGATCTTCAACACTGAAACATGTAGATCTAGTAGAATAATAGATACCAGCGATTATGACATGCTGAAGAATTCTTACTTTTCTCATGCAAATGATAACATTATTAGATACAGCTTATAACACATGAAATCCAGTCATTTCTCCAACAAATAGTTCAGTCCCTGGAACTGTTTATAATCTAATAATAGCTCTGGTACAACTAGAGAAACAAGAAGGGAAGGTGTTGCAACAAATGTTCATTATATTCCTAACTTTTTTACTGATTTAATACGTTCAGCATATTAGCTCTGGCATCACGGACTGGTAGACGAGAACTGGGTCCTGAAATCCGTACACGTTATATACAAAATGGTACATGAAGCCTGATTCAAAGCATACTATTTTTTTTACCCAAACAATAATCTTTAAAGGCTCGTTGGACGTAGAGCCAGACCTTGGTGTGCTGGGTTGGTTTGCTTATATAATAAACTTTAATGACAAGAAAGTTGCATCTGTTCCTAACTGCCTTTCAGCTGCTAGTTGTTTCTATATTGCTGATACCAGAGCCCAGAAACAGATGGGGGAGAGGAGTGTTCCTCTTTTGGTAATCAGGTATCGAATTCAACTGGGACACCAGTTTGTGGAGTTAATGGCAGTTCTTCAGTATGTGTGATCTCAGCCTCAAACTCAGCATCCAGTGAAGAGTATCTGAGATGGCTCTGGCTTTTTCCACAGTGCTGTGGTTGAGCTAATAAGCCACAGTGGATGTAGCAAAGTTTTCCACAGAGTTGGTCCTTTTGGAGCAATTTCTGTACATATGGAGCCATTAATCTGAAGTCCAGGTAATCTATCCATACTGGTTTGTAATGAACACACCTGTGAGAACCTAGATACATTCATTTGCTTAAGTATGCATGAATAATAGGCAAAATCTTTCACATTACTTATATTGAAGCTTTCTGAATTTTTGACTGATAGATCTGACTTAATTTTTCATATATTATGATGGATGATGCTCATTCTGCTTGTAAAGTCTAATATGTTTAAAGAGAGCACCTGGGATGTAAATAGGGAAGTTGCCTGTTGATTTTTTTGAATGCTGCGCTTCATAAAACTCTGGAGGATAGAACTCCCTGAAAGGAAGAAGGGAATTCATGCTCTGCTGAGAGCTAATGAGCATGGAATATTATTTTGAGGTAAAGAAAGTTCCAAAGCTTGGTGTCATGCAAGCAGGCAAAATGAAAGAGTGGGGAGTATATATTCATAACCTGAACGTAAGGAGGTTTTCTAGGGGCCCAGAAAGGACTCTGGAATTTCTTACAACTTGGAAACCAATGAAAAGGTTTCTGGAATGATAGTATGTATTCAGGACACAGTAAAAAAGAGAAATCTGAGGACAAATCCTCTTGCTTCTATTTCACCTTACACAGCATTTTCTCTATTCTAACTTCAGTGTGCAGGGTACATTTATATTGAGCATAGCTTTATAGTTTTTTATATATATTTTTGTAGGAGAAAAGTTTGATTTGAATCCCTGCATACGTAGCTGCCTCAGAAAGGAGGAATCCACACTTGTGAGTGGCCCTAAGCCTGAGGTCAGAACCTAGCTTTACTACAAGCAAGTGAATTTCCATACATCTGAAAACTAAAGCTGAGACCGTAAGAAAAAAAAAAAAAAAAAAAAGATCAAATCAGAAAAAAACTGAAACAGAATAGATTTAAGTCTTTCACGTAAGCAGCTACAGGGTGAGAAGTACTGGAAAACACTAGAATTTGGTTACTTTTCTAGGCCCTTCTAAGAATCAGAATTTCTATGATTTAGTATGTGAGGTTTGCCCATTATTATAGCAAACATTACTGTAGGTTACTATAATGAATTTGGTTCCCTTACATTAACAGCTGTCTTTTAAAGAGTTCTAAAACTTTAAAATATTTTTATTCCTCTTCTTTGCAGTCCTACATATAGAGATGAGCATTTTCGGCGTCTGTAATACTGCTGATCTGTTCTGTCTAAACCTAAGCTGTATCTTTGAGAAGAGTCTTTGGCCATTTGGTCCCTTTCAAAGGAAGACTTGAAGGTATGTTATGAAGCTTAAATGGCATTGTGTAGTTTAGTATGTATTAGAGCTTGCTGCTTTCCTGTAGCATAAGTTAAATTTTCATGAAAAACAAGAATTCCCCTAATTGGTACCTCAGGGCAAATTGTGGCAGGCTGGAAAAGCCAAACTGGATTCTTTGCCTTTCATCCATCACTATTACCTGCAAAGGCTTGACACTTAGACAAGACCTCCTTCAAGTGTTTGCTCATTTGTAAATCAATGGGTTTAACAATTACACTATTAAGCTTCATTTCTCAGTAGTGTTGGTTCTTCTGCTCTTAAAAAATGCTTAAACTGAAAATATATTCACATATTGGGAACTATAAACTGATTTCTTACGTTCTTTTTTCAAGGTATAATAACACTGTAATGCATGTCTGAATTTGTCCTGTGGCCTATTCCTAAAAATAAGATTTTGAATTAACTTCAAGCTTTCCTCCTCAAATGGTGTGCTGCATCAACTTTTGTTCAAAGGGTTTGTATTTGACTGGTATGTTATATAAGTAATTATAAAGTACTCTGCAAGCATTTAAGTGGGAATTACAGTTTACTGGCTCTACTTTTGGATAATTGCTCATGTTATCCATTACTGGCCTTTGTTGCAAGTTCAGAAAATAATAGGTTCTGGTATTTTTGCCTGATTGTTTTATGCAAGGTTTTTTTAAGATTTAGCCTTGACTGACTCTTTGCCTAGATAATGTATATATTCTGGTGGCTTCAGCTATATGTAGATAAAAGAGGCATGCTGGTAACAAAAGACAAGGTGAAAGCTAACGTACTCAACAAAATTTTTGCCTCAGTCTTCACTGGCAACTGCTCTTCACACACCCCTTGAGTGGATGGGTCAGAAGGTAGGAACTGCAAGAGCAATTTCACTCCTGCTGTAAGTGAAGATCAGGTTCATGACCACATGAAGAACTTGAACATCAACAAGTCTATTGGTTCTGATGATTGGGATGCATCCCGGAGTCCTGAGGGAATTGGTTGATGTAGTCACCAAGACACTCTCAATGATATTTGAAAAGTCATGGCAGTTAGGTGAAGTCCCTGGTGACGGGAAAGAAGACAGTGTCACACCCTTTTTAAAGGGTAGAAAGGATAACCCAGGGAACTGCTGACTTGTCAGTCTTACTTCTGTGCAAGGGAAGATCATGGAACAGATCCTGCTGGAATCTATGCTCGGGGATGTGGAAGAGGGAGGTGAAACAGGACAAACAGTAGTAGTAGCTTGCAGTACCAGCTTTGAAACTAAATCTCTGTCTTGAACTAAATAATATTAAATTTCTTCTAAAGTAAACTGCTAGTGGCAGTCAAGGTAATAATTGTCTATTCTGAATGCATGTACTAAGTGTACATAGATATCATATTATTGTCATGTATGAACTTTGTTTATCTGTATTTCACAGTTCTTTAGTTCAAATCTTAATTTAAAACAACAAAAATAGCATGGTAAGTGAATGATGTTTCTTTACTGTTGGCTTTCCTTGACGTCAATATTTGTGAAACCCTGTTCTGCTCTTTACAGTGACCCTTGACAAATATGTTAATCTGTGATAGTGAGAGTGAACTTTCAGATGAACCAAAAATTATTAAGACAGAAATAATCTTTCTGAGCTTTAAAAATTTACATCATGAAATCACTGAAAAATACCAAAGCAGTACTGGGTTTGAAAATAATTAAGTTACATTTCAAAGGAAATAGTTGTACATAAAACATTTTTTTAGATGAGAAATATCCATGAAACATTAAATTTAAATCACCCACCTCCTTTCTTCATGCAGGAGCCTGTTGGAATAAAGAGAAGGCACAGGGGCTCATAATCGTGTATGCTCATTGCCCAGGAAAGATTCTTGGGTGACAACAGGTTCCTCAGCAGGAAAGGTATAAAGATAGTTTGCTCTGCACTGGCTAAGTGTTGAACCAACAAATACTGAACCCCATGTGCTTCTAGCATCCTTATTGAGCTAGTTGAGATTCCTAGAAACCTTATGTCTAGCAGTAGGTATGACCATATGGCTCAGAGTGAGGTGCAAAATTCAGTAGTGCAGTGATGAAATAATATGCTTGTATGAGAAGCTTCTTCTGAACATTTGCAAGAGGGTGTTCTTGGTACCTGTGCCTATGAATTTCTGCTAAACAATTGATTTTTGTGATACCATATGACAAAGGCTTCACAAATGATGTGAAGTGGAAAATTAAAAGAACAAAAATACTTTACAGATAGGTATTACATTGGTAAATAACTGTATCTAGAGACAAATGAGGCTTGCTGAAGGGAGAAGTGATGTCTTTTGTGAAACAGAGGAACAGAGAGTTGCATAAAAGCAATAAACAATAAGGTAAGGAAGGATTATTTTGTCAGAACTGTCTGAAAGAGGAAAAATTCCTATTTTAACATAGTAGAGTGACTGTAACGTTATTCTATGTATGACTATTGAGACATTTATATGACTTAACATGACACAGACGTTGATTTTTTTGAAGAAAGAAATACATTTTGACTTGGAGCATATCAGTAAAGCTGAAGAGAGTTTGTTCTAAGAAATACTAATGTAGAAAAACTGTAAAAGATGCTAAGAATAATTCTAATTCCACAGTTCTTCATGTCTTCAATTAGCAAATTACTGTAGCCATCGGGACAATACAAAAGATAAAAACTAAAATCTAGTTTTGTGAGTGAACTGTAGAATTTTGAAATTACTTGCTTCACTATTACATTGTGACAATGTTTGTGATTTTCAGTCACCCAGCCCCAATTCAAATTGAACGTTGCAGGGTTAATTTGTTATAGATATAAGCTACCTGTGGAAATTTACAACAATGGGGAAAATTGAACAGGAGAAATTAATTCTGTCACGCTGTCTTGTTCTTTTTCTGAGCAAAAAATAAGGATGGTGGTATGGAAGACGGTGTCACCTAGAGGAAAAATAGGTAGTTCAGCAAAGTATTCAAGGTGCTGTCAAGCGTCACACAAACCTTAATTAATCTCACATCATCATTTGAACCAAATACCTGAGATAGGAGATGATTCCAGTGTAGGAGTAACACTGCCTCTGTAGTCAATGAAGAGAGAAAGACACTCCTGAAGAATGACTCAGGTTTCACATAGGATGACTCACTCTGAAGAGATGTCTTTCACTTTTTATTAACTATTTAGAAACACCAGCGTTGTAAATTAGCTGTCTAAATTTAGATGAGAGAAATCCCTTACTGAAGTAACTAGTCAGAGTATCTGAAAAGAGCTGAGCAACTCTAGAGGGTGATTCCTTCCATCTAAAATATATCTATTCCATCTAAAATAAAAGAGATCTCTAAAATGTGTGGGATGATTCCTGTTCTAGAGATTCTTATCTATCTGCATGACCCTCTCAGGCTCTAGTAAGTACATGAAGCTAGGTGAGGCTAATCCTTTCCTTAGACTAGTTTGTTACCAAAGTGAGAAAGTTAAAGCTAAGCAAGAGAAACTAGGAGTATAACTGAGATAGAGTACAATTATTTTGTTGAAGAAGATTTGCCTTAGTTTAAGATGGTCATATGCAATGACTGCTGAATTTCTGAGGTTTGTGCATACTAATGCATTTTTCTGAATAATCAAGTACATCCAAAATACTCATCAGTAAAGACAGAGGCTAATAGCCAGACAATTTTATGCTTTTAGGTATCTAAAAACATAGATACTTTAACAAAATCTCTTTAGTCACCTCCCTGCTGCCTTAAAAGCTCTATTTCCTTTTAAAATCTGCTTCCGTGTGGCCAGTTAATGCCCTTTCATTTTTTCCACTACTAATTTTTTATAACACTTGAACTCAGATTGAGCTGTAGCTGAGTCACACCAACACAAATAAAACAGGCAGTTCAGAAGGAACTCCATTGTACTATAAATTATAAAGCATTTTTTAATTGTTTCTTCACTGAAGGCAATCTTCTTTCCTCTCCCTTTCTCAGCAAATCAGAGAACGTATCCTCCTAACATAGCGCTGTGACAGGTGTAGGGCTTCAATGTTGTCAGTTATAATCCTTTATATGTCACACCTTCAATCATATACTGAGCCATGCATTTTAAACAGAAGTCTGTTTTCTAGTCTGTGGCAACAGAGTGCCAGGACATACACTGTACAACCATATGGGTGTCTCTTTGCAGGACATATGTTGTACATCCTTAGGCACTAAAGCAATTAACAAGCAACTGTAAAGTAAATGTGATCTCCTCTGAAAAGCTCCAGAGCAGCTTTCAGTTTTTAAAATTATATTGCTAATTTATGCCATAAAGAGATTCAGAATGTCAGAGACAGGTAGAATGATCATAAATAAAAGCAACATTAAGAGGTAAATACTGGTTTCTTTTTAGTAACAACTCCAGTATTTTGCATGTTTTTAGAGCATTATGAATCTAAAGATGTTAAAATACAATAACATCCAGAGGGTAATTCAGTATAAGAATATGAAATGCAGTAGCAGAAAAAAGACAGTAAAAACAGAATACAATCATTGAGATGAACAGCATGTCTTACTTGTTGATCTGTGTTAATAATTTTGTCCAGGAATAACATGGGAGCGAAATAGTTTTATTTTAGGTTTTCTGCTGCCTTTGAAAAATCAATTATGGAACCTTCTAAGAGCTGACAAATCCCATAGCTCACAGCAGGTGAAGCTGCCCCAGCTCCATGTGCCCCACTCCGGTCAGTAGTGAAGTTTCTTCACAGTTGCCTCACCCATAAACACACACAAACAGGTCTTCCTGGTAGACCTAAGCCCTGTAGTCTCTCCAGCAACTGACTTGGACTTTCAGTAGCTTTTTGTCCCTCCGACACTCCAGTATCCAGCTTGGTCTTGCAGCCGCTTCAACATCAGGCTCCCTAGTCTCTTGTCCACTAGTTAGTCTGGCCTGATACAGGTTAGTAATTATGCACTGATACACACACAGAATGTGCACAGTGCTCCAGCTTCTACAATAATGCAGAGGCCCTTATGACCCATGGTCCCACTCCAGATTCTGGCACTGAGACCTCCCTGCACACATGCACAGAAGATAGATATCTCCCCACAGAGGAAAAAAGCTGGACGGAATTTAATGTGTGAATAATCAAGATCAGGGTATAACCACAGCAACTGTACTGACCTGTTTACACGTTTTTTTAAATCATTTTTTCCCTCTCTTTTCCCACGCTTTTTCTTCTCCCAATCACTATGAGACCTTCTTCTTTTTTTTTTTTTTTTTTTTTTTTTTTTTTTTTTTTTTACCTTTGGACCTTCAATTATGTAACCCATAAGAAGTCTTGAAATGCCCCTCATTGCGTCCGAAAATGTTCTATAGGCAGTTGTCCCCCTCAGGTCCATTAAAGTGTTCTGAAGAGCCTTTCCACTGATCTATCCTGATATATGTCACCTCCACCCATGGTGTCAGTGCTCTCTTGGGACAGGCATGTTTCTCTGATTAAGTTACTCAGGTGTCATGTTCTGTTTTCTCAGCCCTCTACTGCACTGTTTTGCCCCTGCCCTACAGCTTTCTATCACACAACCCAACATCCTGGCACCATGGGGGCATAAGAGAGACATTTCAGATTAGACCAGAGGAGAGTTTAGATCCCCACTTTGTCTTCATTACTGCTTTTATTTTTTTTTCTTTTTCCCTGCTTATTATAGCCTCTGTATAAACTGTTTTCTATGTAGACAATCTTTTCAACCAGTCCTCATGTACCAGCTCTGAACCACTGCTGTTGGCTTTTTCTAAACATTTTTGGTATACAGTTTGCAAACTTGTTACCAAACATTTGTATCACATAAACCAGCGCAGTGCCCCACTTGCAACAGATCAGAGGGAACACATGAAATAGGAATGCATAATTTTTTCTTCTCTAGAAAAGGCATAGTATAGAAACCATGGTGTTTTGAAAGATGAAAAATAAGACTCAGCAACTGACATTGATGCTTAGTGATATAATTAATATTATTAATTGATTTGCTATGCATTATTGCACAGAAAGAAAATGCCAGTTTTTCGTGGGCTATGAGAAGACAGAAATGTGCTTTTCATATTCCAAGATCTGCAGAATACAAAAGGTTAATGACAGGAAGGATGTGTGAAAGAAGTGCTGTTCTTTAATGTGTTTGAAGCTAAAAAGATGACAAAAGACTATCTTTTACTTTCACTGTCTTTTACTTGTTCAGGTGCTGCACTTCATTTCAGGAAACACAATTTGACTGGGCTCCAGGACTTCTGATTTGTTCTCCTCAACCACTGGACATCACAAAGGGCTGAAAGCCAATCCTAATTTTTTGCTGAAGATTCAGTGGGGCAACATAGGTAAGGAACAGTTTAGAACTTATATTTAAAATAGCCATTCTTCTTAAGATGCTTCTGTAGTTTGAGCAAGACCTCCTTTGTAGTGCTCTGAGGCTTTACTCCTGGTGGTGTTTCTCATGACAGAACACTGACAAAACCACACATTTAATTTGCTGTGATTTTGTAATCATGAAGTCTGGAGGTCTGCATTCAGTAGGTTCACACTTGCAGTTGACCAAACATACAATCATCAGATAAATGATCCTTGGAAAACTAAATCCCCTGCATAAAGAGATTTAGAAGCCTCACTTTATGCATTGCACTTTCTGAAATATTTGTTTTTCTAAACTTTTCAAATGAAATCACTTTGATTATAGCTCTATATGATTAATTTTTAATTGTACAAGAACGCCTAACTTCCTCTCTATTTCAGGCTGTCTTATTCTATTTTAAGAAAACATTTCTGTATGTGAGGACAAAATATTTACTCCAAAATTAAAACCATGTTTCCACTTGGGTGTTCCAGGGTTGTTGTGGGCTGCCAGTTTTAGAAATATTTTGGCTGAAAATTATGCTGTGGCCTTTATGAGGTTTTGAAATTATTAAAACATTTTAACATTACTTCATAGGATCATAGAATCACAGAATCCTTAGAGTTGGATGGCTTTTAAAGGCCATCTTGTGCAACTCCCCTGCAATGAATGGGGACACTACAGCTAGATCAGTTTGCCAGCCTCACCTTGAAAGTCTTCCAGGGACAGGACAGTCAACCACATCCCTGAGCAACTTCTTTCAGTGCCTTTACCACCACCCTCACTGTAAAGGACTTTTTCCTTATATCCATCCTCCATCCACTCTCTTTTAGCTTGAAGCCATTTTCCCTTGTTTTATCACCACAAGGCCCTGCTAAAGAGTCTGTCTTCTTTTCCGTAGCTCCCCTTTAGATACAGAAAGGCCGCTCTCCGGTCTCTCCCACAGCCTTCTCTTCACCAGGATGAACAGTCCCAGCTCCCTCAGCCTGTTCCTCATAGGGAAGGTGTTCCATCCCTTGGATCATTTTTGTGGCCCTCCTCTGGATGCACTCCAGCAGCTCCATGTCTTTCATATACTGAGGACTCCACATCTGGACTCAGTACTCCATGTGAAGGTCTCAGCAGCACAGTGTAGAGGGTCAGGATCACCTACCCTCACCCTGCTGGCCACATTTCTTTTGATGCAGCCCAGGATACAGATGGCTTTTTGGGCTGCAAGGGCACATTGCTGGCTCATGTCCAGCTTGCCATCCACCAGTACCCAAAAGTCTTTTTCAGCAGGGCTGTGCTCAATCCTTTCATGTTTTAGTATTTCTTTCTACATATAATTTTTCATTTCATTTCATACAGAGGGTGGTGAAGCACTGGAACAGGTTGCCCAAGGAGGTTGTGGATGCTCTATCCCTGGATGCACTCAAGGGCAGGCTAGATGGGGCTCTGGGCAGCCTAGGTCTGGTGGTTGGTGATCCTGCACATAGCAGTAGGGTTGAAACCAGATGATCATTATGGTCCTTTTCAATCCAGGACCATTCTATGATTTAATTTCATTTCATGGCAGTTAAAGTAGTTTCTTATCAAGATTCCATTTAAAATAAAGATTTGAAGTGTGAAATACTACCATAGAATTTTTTTATAGGAGATTCCTATACTAGTGAAATGTCTTAAATGCATATTAATGTAAACAACAGTTAGAAATTAAACTAAATACTCTGACAAAGTCCTACTCTCTGGAAAGACAACAATTTTACCACAACTTTGGTGCGGCCAAGAATTCATGCTGTCAGTGAGTTTTCATCCTTCTGTGATACAAGCCCCAAACACTTCTAGTATACAAAACAGATAAGAATTACATTTCAGCATGAAAAAAAAATGGAAGTTGCATAATATTTATTCAGTGTACTGTAGCCTTTAATTAAATGAAGAATAAAAATGAAGATGCTTGCTTACAGAGTCTGCTGACTTCAGCTTGTTTGAAATGGGCAGTACAAATTGCAACAAAACTGGTTTTGATAGGCTGAAGAGATAATAAATGTAAGGCCCATTCAGTGCACTTTCTATGACTGCATAGCATTGCTCAGCAACTTTCTTGCTAGCCTCATGCTAGCCAGTTACTTAGTTGAGTAATCACTTCCTATGTTTTTTCCTTCTCAAAAGCTCCATTCAAAGAAATTATATGTCTTCTCTTCCAGCTACTTCTTTGGTCTCTCTTCTTATTGCCTGCAAGTTATTGAGTTCTTATTTTAGTTCCCCTGCCCTTCTAATGCCACTCTTTGCTTATCAGTTATGAGAGCTGGGATCCTTTACTCATGAGAATGTCATCCTTACTGATTTTGAAACTACAGGAGAAAACATGCATATTTGTAGTCAAAAGCATATATCTGTTCTACACTATATACCCTCTTTCACACAAAGTCTAATTACTTCTGCTCAGCAGATTAATGTCCTTTTGCCTCTGCTACCAGAACATCTTGCAAAAGGAGACTAAAGGAATGGATGAAGATAGAATGAGGTAAGTCACTTCACAACAGGCATGGGATTGAGATGGTACTGTGATTAGTTGAGGAACAACAGGTTGAAGTTTCTGGAAAAGGAAAATAACTGCCTATGTAAGGAGGAGTGAATACTGACTACATTCTTGGTATTCCAGGCAGGGCTGGTGGCACCATTTATTATGAAACAGAAAAATGTTATGGGACTATTAAACACTTCATTTTTGGGAATGGTTTCAAAGTGATTTGACATTTTGAGTTGAGGCTTTTTTCTTCTTTTTAATTATTTTTCCTTCGTTGTTGTTGTTTGCTTGTTTGTTGTTGTTGTTGAAGGGAGAGCAGTAAGTCTCAGTCTCTTTGGAAAAATTTTGCCCTTCCACAATTTGAAGAAGAGTCTTGAATTTCAGTCAGGGTGGGAATAGTCCTTGTCAGAGGCAAGCCAAGAATATATCTTCCTCTGTCTGAATCAAATAGGATAAATCATTGATTTTTTTTACTATTATTATTCCTCAAACAGCACTAGATTCCCACAAACATTGTCCACGGAGATTCTGAAGTCCTAAACTGGAAGAGAGGAGGATATCTTGTGTGGGGCTCCAACCAGGTATAGATAATGTGTGACACTGTATTATACTAAGGACATAATAAGGTATAATAGTCCAGTTCACAGGCATCTCAACTTGGGCAAGTAGAATTTAGTGAAAACATCAGACCTTAATTTCTTTGTGCATACAGAATGGTGATTAGCAATACCTTCTTAGGCAGTTTCTGTAAATATTTATGAAGTGCATGAGATGCTATAGCAACAAGCAACATGCAAATCTCAGGACAAAATTTGTTTTGCTTTTGGTGTGGGATATGATTAGCGTGCAAAAACAACGTGAGGGCTGAGAAATTCCTCTGACCGCACAATAGACAGTGAGGCAAAAGCAAAGTACTGTTTAATAACAGCTAATTTTGCATACTGAAATAAGTGGAGCCCTGTGAAGAATGTCTTTGCTTTTTGTATCACAGTATCTCAAAGACTGAAGTAACAGAGGCACTATGGATTTTGCCTACATTTCAAACAAGAAATATATGTGATGATTCAGATAGAACTGATGGCAAATGTGTATCCTTTTTCCAGCTGTTAACCTCTGTACTGGTGCTCTATAATTCATGGGTCCCATAGAGGTTTTCAGGGCGAGATAAAATATCAGAGTATTGCATTCAAGTGGACTACAAAGTGTTGAGTATTTTGTTCTGCCTTCTGCTGGCTACTGACAGTGAATTTTGTGTTCAGAAAGACTTCTCTTTAAATCAACACTCCTTTACAATAATATTGCCCCAATGAGAGACTTTAATAATACAAGAAACCAGCATGTTTAAATACATAAAAACCACAGTAGGGTAGAGAAACCACAACAACTCAGCAGGCCTGTGCAGGACCAGCAGCTACAGCAATGAGAGGAGGATGAAGAAGACTGCCATATAAATTCAGCTTACAGAAATTATTTTGTTTGACTGAGGTTGCAAAATGACAGTGAGAGAAGTGATAAAATGGACTTTCCAGGGTGAAGTAATCCAGAAACCTTAGCAGTCTGAAAATCATTTTTTCTAGTCTGTCTCAATCTTCTAATAATCTAAACCCTGGTCAAAGGGATTATTTGTGTGGTAGATGGTTAAAGACTGATTCTGGGAAAGTCAGAATTAACAGAAATGGTTAAATATTAGGAAAGAAAACACTTTGCATTGTTTAATTTGCTGTTTGCATACCATAAAAGATATCTTCTATTTCATACAACTTTCTTCATATTTCAAATATAGGTGTGAAGTTGTTTGCATTCCTAAGCACTGTGTTAATAGAGAGCTAAACATTTCTCTGATATTGGCAAAGAAGTATCCTGCACTGATGCCATGGACAATGGAAATTTTTTTCAAACTAACTGCATGATTAAACTGTACTTGTTTTCATTTGATTGTAGTGACCTTAATACGCTTAATACGCTGAAGTATTTCTTTGCAAGTTGTTAAACTCCTGTTCTGTACTTTATATGCAGTTATGTTCACCTGTTAGAAAGATACCCAATATTTATGATTCTGTAGACATCAGCAGTAGAGCTAGCAGAGAAGTCTCTTACTCAGAGCTGAATTAATAAACTGGCGTAGCATCGGGGCCATTGTGCTAGTGGAAGTTATATATTTCAGATAAGACACGTTGTTTTGCATAACTGAACTAGTGAATAGTATTCATGTTACCAGGACATTGGAATAATTCAGTGATGAGAAAGAATATTCCATGGTCTCTAATCCTACATTAGAGGAATCAGATCTGTCTGTAGTCTCAGTAGAAGAAAATCAGTATTTCTGTAATTTCAACAAAGGTATTCCTGTGTTCAGTCATAGAAGTACCTCAGTCTTAGAAACACCAAGGCAAATCCAGTGTTCTTACTTCTTGCCTAGAAATAAACAAACAAAACCAAACAACAACACAACATTTGCAACATTTGTGATTTCAACTGGATGAAATAATCTTGCTTTTCCCATCCTAAACTGCCAAAACCATTTGCAATCCATTCTGACAAATGCTAAGTATTCTTTAGGTACATCTGCAAATTATACTTGGAAGTAAGTTAACATACAGAAATAGTTTGATACTTCTGTTCAGCTAAAGAGCACAAGAATTTCTTCAAATGACCTTTTCCAAAAAATCGTTTGATCTTACCTTCTTTTTTTTTTTTTTCCATCACAGTGGATTGTGGTTCCATAATTATTCTGATTCTTTTTCTCATATACTAAATTTTAATGTGTACCTAAATGTATAGCTTCAAAAGTGCAATAATCTTTTCTCTGTGATCAAGCTCACACAAGCACAGATGATGTAGTCTTTTTTCAAGTGTATCTAGGGGAAATCCAGTGTCACCTCTTTCTCACTGGAGCCCCACTACCTTTTTGTTCTCTATTTTTATTGATACAAACATTTCACTTTTAGTTAACAATTATAAATCATAATAAAGTTTTCAGTCTCTGCTTTTATCTCATGTTTTGTTTTTTTGTTTTTTTTTGGGGGAGGGGGTGCTTATTCATGAATTTGGATCTGAAAGAATTATCTATGCTCTTTCTTACTTTCTTAGAAAGCAAATCAAAATTAAGTTGATCACTTACAACAGTTTAAAGCCTTCTTAATGATTCTTCTCTTTAAGGAATTAGAGTTCTCAGATCAACTGAGTCCACAAACTATTTTCCTGAGTTTGTGAAACCCTTAATAATCTTACTGGTTTTACTTCTCTTCATCTAAGTTTAAAAATATTGATAAAAGTATTTTCTTTGGCTAGCTTTTCTAGGAAAAAAAAATCATAAAATAGCAAATAAATCATAGCCAGTAGAAACACATCTTGATTTTTCAGAAAGTGTTTGATGAAATCTACTGCCAATTGCATTCAGGAATATAAGTTTCTTCCCAGTATTAGTAGCATGTTGTACTAGAATCACACAACTCTCAGTACTAATAATCTTTCTTGTAGCACTGAAGTTTGTCATCCATTTCTGACTTCATCCCTAGGGGACCTCAACAGTCTCCCACCATCAGCACAGTAAAAACTTCCTACTTTTCATACTTACCCCAGGTCATATCCAAAGCTGCTGTGTGTACATGCCTCAGGAAACTGGTGGCTGGATTTATGTGAGTAATTCATTTCCAGTTCAGTGACTACCAAAAGTGGGGAAGATACTGCACAAAAATAAATAAATAAAATAAATAAAATAATCGATGTAGTACCAGGATTTTGCATTTTGATTATATTTAAGAAAAAAAAAATCAAGCAGCAAATCAACATTTCAAACGACAACTTAGAATATTAAAATATTTAGGTTTTAGCATGTCATTATAAAAATTTCAGCTAAAAAGTTATCTGTTTTTTAAATTTTAATCAGTACTGCTCATAAAATCTTCGTGAATTTTCAAATATTGCTTGCTGAACAGAAACTGCATTTTTTAGTGAGTGAACTGTTCATCGGAAAAAATTGCTTTGTCTCTCTTCATCTTTATACTCCCATGTTTTCTTAAAATAAGCTTCAGCTACAGCTATGGAAAAAATGATAATATGTGATACATACAGAGTAAATATCTTTCAGTATGTACCATTGGAAAGGTTTGCAGTGAAATTTTACTCCATATTCCTAACATATGCTGTTCAAAGTAGATTTGGGTAGTGATAAATTCTTTAATTCAGATACTCAAATGACAATTTTTATCCTTTCAATGGGGAAATGAAGGTATATATTTCTGCTTTTCTCCCCTCCTGTAGTTCTTATCTTCTGGTGTCTTCATCCAGCAGCTATAATAGAATAGGAAAGGTGAAACAAAAGGCATTGATCCTTTCTGCTACACACACTCAATTTGCTCAGGACTGCTAAATGCCAGCCTTGCAGTCCCTCTTCTTGAGCATCTTCCTGTCCTTTACAGGTCATTCAAGCCTGCTTCATTCTGTTTGAGTACAAACTGTTCAATAATCCAGAATGGAAGTGTTAAAGGGCAGAATGCATCCTTAATGCTACTTGATTAAAATAAATATTTGCAGGTCATCCTCTTGCTCCGTGTAGAGAACCTTTTTTTTCTTTTCTAGAACCTTTCCTTAGCAGAACTGCTTCTGCTGTAATGTCTTCCCTATTGCTTGTGTGCTGTGATTTCAGGCAGTAAAGCAAACTGCCAGGTATACAAAACTAATGAGAGGATGAGAAGCAAAATTTTTTTTGGTGAAAACACTGAGTTGCCAACATTATGAGGAGGAAAAGATTTCATGTTCATGTTAAACCATTGTTCTTCAAAGGTTGGGGCAAATGAGTCAAAATTTATTTATGAATAAGTGGTATCCATACATACCAACTTTTGTAGCTAGATATTATTTCTCCAGAAAATGCCATTTAAGATATCTCTACAGAGAGAAACCACTTCCTTTCAGGGAAAAGAATATGCTCTTGCATACTGAATTTTAAGCAATAAGTGGATGACAAAGATTTAACAGCATTCTCTCTAGAACTGATGAAGTTTCAGTCTTCGCGAGATACAACTGAAATATATTATCCCACCCTATGGAGTGATAAATAAAAATAATGCGTGCTATATATTTTTTGTATGCTTAGACAAAAATAGGCTATAACAACTTTTTCTTTCATTACGAATGGCCGGAAAAATTGGAGAGATCTTAGCATTCAAAGTATCCTTTTCAAATCAGACTGTTTTGCAAGCAGCTTCTCCAACAAGAACCTCCCCAAGGCCAACCTTCTCCTCTTCTCCCACAAGATACTCTGCACAGAAATGTGCAAGGCACGTTAAGTAAGGGAAGGCAAGTGGGTACAATTATTCCAACTGAAATATATACTAGAACCAGTAGCTCCGTGTCTCACTTGTACTGTGGAGCCACTGATCACTCTGTCCAGGTGTGGCCTACTAACAGTCACAAGCTGAAAATAGACAAATCTTTTCTAATTGCATCGAGACGCATACTTCTATAAAAGGCCTAAAGAGGTGCTGAGAAAGGCTTGGTAAATTCATTATGACAAGTTTTGAAGAATCGGTTGTCACATGTTCCTGTTTTGTCAGGAATAAATGTTCTAATTCTGCTGTTACATGATGGCATAATTGTGAGTGGTTTTGATGGAATAGACAACAGTTAATCTCAAGAAGTACTGCAATTTTATCCACAGATTCAGGTACAACAGGGGTAGCCTGACAAAATGAAGGTTCTGAAAAGGGATATGTTCTTTGCTTCATTCTACATCAGGGTAGTGATACCCAGGGGAAAAAAAAAATAACAATTTAGTTTAAGGGCCAGACGTTAACACTGGAACAAATGAAGTAGCACAGCTATGTCTGCTGCGAAAATTAGGCTTCTGTTAGCAAATACTAGAAGCCAAATTGTTTAAAGATGGAGCTTTTCTGGTAAATTTGGTGGTGGGAGACTAGATTCTCTACCCTACATGGATATGATTAGCTCAGCATGAATTAGCAGCCTGGATGCAGAAACAGCAGCTTTAGCTCTGTCTCATGTGGAATGTCAGACTAGATGATATGAGTGATGTCTTTAGTAATGAATTCCTAGGAGGCCAAGGAGACTAAACTGGGAGTTAGAATAGTCGGATACAAATACCTCATAAATTACAAAAGATTTTCTTTAGTTGAAATGCTAAAGTTTTTATGCTGCATGAGATGATTGTGCCATCCCATGGAAGATGTGTAATATACAGTGTTCAATAATCTTTGTCATAGGAGTATTGAACATGCAGTAGCTATCAGATTTTCTACTTCTGATAGCACCTGAGAGGTCATTCCTAAGGGTTAAAGACTTTGCTAGCACAAATTAGAAGATTTTACTGACAGCTGAAGATGCCTCATATTAAATGCCAACTATAAAACACTTAAATCTTCATGTAAATAATGAAAATAATTGTTTTATCTTTTACATAAGAACCTGAGGAAAGGATTTGCAACATTGGACCTGTTTATCTTTTGTTGTTGTTATTTCTTCACTGCTGAAACATGTATTCCTAATGTTTACTTCTTTGGATGTTCACCTTAATAGAGATTAGATCGGTTTATCAATGAACATGAAGTGTCACAGGTCTATTACTGGCTTGGAGTCTTTCATACAGTTCCTTAACTTACTAGGAGGTATAAAGCAAGAATTAATCTCTTTTGAAATAATCCCATGTTGCCTTATGAAATCTAAGCATAAATGAAGCAAAGTGTACCTGAATAAAATAGTCTGGATCATGTAATAATGGCTGCTCACTCATCACTGACACTTCCATTTCCTCCCTCACTAGATATCTCTACACCTACCCTGGAGATATTGTAAATATTTTTCATAAAGGGGAAGCTTCTAATGAGAATCCTACTATACTACAGATTTGCATGGAGTACTCGAAGGCCTGCTTATTTGAGAAACAAGAATAAATCCACTCTATTTCATTAGAATGACAATAGGATTAATTCAAAGTTTTCATTTTCTACTCATAGGAACCAGGAAAATTTTCAAATAATATTCTAATTATACTTTGTGATAAAACATTTTGAGACGCTGTGTGGCTCCTCGAGCACCTACAAGTTCGACATGTGTGAAAACTGAGACCTTAAAAATTTGATAGCATCCCTCCGACATCAGATAAGCCACAGGTAACTCAGCATTAGACTAAGGATACAGTTCTGAAATATTTACTACCAGTTGGAATGTTTATTATGGATGTTGTTTCAGCATAGTCAAGAAGTTTGATCCCTGGCTCCCTTGGAGAAATTGTACAAACACAGACATGGTCCTGTGCCCTCCCCCCAGCAAGAGCATGCTATTAAATTAAAAGAGCATGTATTTAATTCAGGAGGTATTTCAGACCTGTTTTAAACTTGGCTGGCTAACAAGCAGAAAAGATAACTAACAACTAAATAGCACTTTCTCTGAGCAAAGTGATTGCGTTGTTGTGCTAATAATTTCCAAGTCCTTCTGTAGGCTATGGTGATTCATATCCTTCTCTGGATTGCTGCTGCCCAGCAAGTTATTTTGCACTTAAGCACTTGAATTTCTTTTTTTGAGTGCAATATTATTATAATTTTATATTATAATTTCTTTTGAGTGCTCAGTCCTCCTTAAGGTTAGCTAAATTCAGTGAGTTATTTCCAGTGAAATAATTTAGAATTGTATTTCTGCCTTGTAAATTCCTCCTTTCCATTCTGGTATCATCTGTTAATGGCTGTACTTAATTTTCAATCACTGATGGAATTGTTCAGTGGCTTAGTAGTTTTAACAGCTTTTTAAAGGAGTCTGTATGCTCCCAGACTGACCATCAGCATGTACTCTGAATACAGGGCTGGTTAAGTGTTCACATTCCAGCAATTAGATTTTGACTATATTTAAGCTGTTTGCTCAGAAGAATGTTAACGTACACAGTGGCAATAACTTGCTAATATCTATCATTCCTCCTACCCACAAAGTTACTTAATTTGTCAAAGAAGAAAATTAGATTAATTCATACTGTTTATTCCTGACATGTCTCTCTGCTGGTTATTCTTCTTTCACCTTATTGACCTTCATTATTTACAAATTGATGAGTCATGTGTTTCACTGTCTTTCAGGCATACTGTCCTCATTACAGTTGATGCTCCTTCGTAGAGCTCACTCAGGTGTGTGTGCTCAGCCTTAGCTCTACCCACCTCAGCCATGAATTGCAGCTTCTACTTTTTCAATCCTTTGGATTCTGTTCTTAATTTTTTGGGGAGTCTCCTTTCGGTGTTTCTTTCTTTCCTTTTAAATATACCTATCCTCCAAAAGGTGGAATGTTGTACAGTGAAGCGTGGAGAACACAAAAGTTCATTTAGCTGCTGTCTGAATTTTCTGATGTGGCTGCAGTGAAACTTTTGTTCTTCCATTGACGAATATCTGTAATTGCTTTCTTTCACCATGTCTTCCTGTTACAACTTTTTCCCATCTTTCACCTCTGTGGGAATACTTTCCCTGTTGGTTTTGAAAGATGCTTCTGCAGGCAACTGGGGCAGCAACTGGGCAGCCACGGAGCTCTCTGTGGGAGCCAGGTTTGTGCTTCAGGAATGGTGCTATCTCGGGTTTGACCGGAGGCCTCGCCCTCAGACAGAGTAAGGACGTGGGGAGCTCTCCCGTTAAAGAATGTGGATCACAAAAGGAGAGTTGTGATGTGCTGGGAGGGGAGTCGCTCAGGAAAATCAATCTGAATGAATGAAAGGTATGCTTCAAAGGTAGGCATGGTAGAAATCAATCGAGCCCCCCAAAGAGGAATAAAAATTGATTTTCTTTGGACTTTAGTATATGTCTCTTTGAAAACAAAGTCTATTAAATTAAGACCAGCCTAGATTTTGAATCAGCCATGCACAGAGCAGTTCAGAAACATTTAAAACTTTAAACATTGACTCAGATTTTCAGAAAACTGCTATATAAAAAGTGGTTTGTTATTTCTTTTCCTTCTGTCCTCGGCAACGCTCGGTATGCTGTTGGTACTTGAAAGAAATAATGAATAGTACTGAACGGTTACATTTGTGTTCTCTGTATTTTCTCTGCCTGGAGTTGAAAGATAAAGGATTTTAGTAGAGGCATGAAAGCAATATTTTAGATTACATATTTTAATTTTTTTTCTTCCTGTTGCCTGCTAGAAAGTTGCAAAATCCTTCCTAAATCCCTTGTAAAGACCTAAAACAATCAACAGGAGTAAAGAGTCGAAAGCATTCATACACAGTAGATGACATCTTCTCTTACAGTCACTGAATTCTTTCTGCATCAGCTAAACCTCGAGCATCCCTGCGTCTCAGTGAGTCCAGCATGTGAAAGCTGTACAACAATCACATTTCATGAACAAATGGATCAAAAAAATAGAATACTTTTTTTTAGTAGATGCATACATTTTAGACATTTTCATTTTGGCTCACGTTCCACAGCAAGAGAAGTCAGGAATAAGTTTGCTGGCTTCCACCTGGGCAGATAAACCTGGATCTAGGAGAGTGTTTCCGAGGGGAGAATTTGTCTTCTTGGTAACCAGGAAAGGGAAAGCCTCTTGCAGGGATTGTGCAGCAGAGACCCCAGGGATGAAGAGCCTCAGCTGGACGCAGCCATATGGAAGGAACTAGGGACTCCCTGGAGCATTTACACACCACACCTTGCTGGAGGCTTCATCATCCATCCCTGCTGGGGGCAGAAAGATAAATCACTTTCACCTATTGCTGAGGTCTCAGGAACACGTTGTAAATCGCATAGAGCTGCATGCACAAAGAAGGAAAACTAAAACCAGTTTAGTTAGAAACCGTATGCACATACATTTTCCTAGGAATGCTGAAGATGCAACAACAATAAACAACAGAATTTAACAGGAACATTGTGTGTATTCATAATACAACTTTTGGAATCTGATGGTAAAGAGCAGCGCTCATGCTGCTACTCGACATATTTTTATGTATGAAATAACACTTGCTCATTTAATTTTCAAAAATAATTCATGGGAGATTCTGGTGTGCTTCACATGAAAGCTGTAACTGAAGGAAACGCCAAGAAAATCCTCTTCCTCCGTCAGCAGTGGGAGAAACAAAACACAAGACCCTCGGTGAGAAGCCGGAGATGTGTACAGAGTGCAGCAGGCGACGCTTCAGCCCGCTCCCTTCCTCTCCCTCCAGGCACAACACACGCAGACATCGCGGCGGACCCCAGCCCCGTTCTCTCTCTCCGTTTGACACCCGGAGGCCGCGTGAGAAAGTCCCCGCAGAACTCCTGGCGGGGGGAAGCCCCACGCTCTCAGGGGTGCTGCCCCTCCCGACGCCGCCTCCGCGCTCGCCCAACTTTCATTCATTGTTGGCGTCGCCGCCGGCCCCCCCCGCGCTCTCCGGGCCGGGGCCGGGCTGGGGCGGGCGGCAGCGCAGCCAGTGAGCGCGGCGCGGGGCGCTGCGGGCGGGGCCGGGGAGGCGCGGCCCCACCGCCCCTATATAGGGCGGCGCGTGGGGCGCTCCCGGCTCCGTGGGAGCGGGGCGAGGGGCGCCGCGCCGGGCGAGGCGGAGCGGAGCGGCGGTTCGGCGCTGACGGCCGCTCCCCGGAGCGCTTTTCTCGGGCAGCGGCGGTGGGCACCTTGCTGCGGGGAGGAGAGCCAGCCTGCGGGCGGCGGTGCCATCCTATTGTTCAAGGGGGCGAGTGAAGGAGCCGGCGTGTCGCCTCCCTTCTCCGGCTTCTCTCCGCTGCAGGAGGAGCGCCGCCGCCGGGCTGCTCGGCACCGGCGAGCTCAGGTGCGGCGGCGGAGCGGGCGCGGAGCTTTCCTGTAGGCGTTGCGCCTCGTCGGGCTCCGGGAGAGAAGGAAAGTTGCTGCCTTTCCTGCGGCGAGCCCGGGAGCTGCCGAACCGGCCTCACCTGGAAGGACTGAGCGGCCGCCACCTCTTCCATCAGGTCCCTCTGCCGCAGCCGCGGTATCCGGGAGACCGCGAGGAGCGGAGCCGGGCGCGCAGCTCACTGCGCTCCGCGATCACGGGAGGATCTATAGCTGTGATCTGTCACCGCGAAGAAGGAGGTGGTGGATGAACTCCCTTCCAGCAGGGCAACGAATCACTTCTCGAGCTGCTTATTATTATCGGCCTCTAGGACCAGCCCTTTCCTGCTAAACTTGGCTTGGGAGCTTCCAGCAGGAGGGGGCGCGGGGGGTGGAAAGCCGAACCCCGAGCCCAACATCATCTCGTGTGTTTGACTTTTTTTTTTTTTATCTCCCCTCCCTCTTCCTTCCGTGAGACAGTTTGATGAATGCCTGCCAGTGGGGGATGATTTGCTGAGCCCCGCGGCAGGGCTGTGTGTGCGCGGTGCAGCCCCGCCGCCGCCCCCGGGGGCTGCGAGCGGCCCGCGGCGGGGACACGCGTGGGAGCGGACGCCGCACCAGGACGAATCCGGGGGGGAGTCACGGCTGGGAGAGGAGCACGCGAAGGAGCCGGCGCTGCTGAAGCCGAGAGCAGAGTGCCGCCCGTCCCCGCCATCCGACGGGTTACGGAGGGAGGGCCCGGCCAGGCCCCCTCCCCGCCAAGTTGCCTTCAGCTGCGGATCGTTACCACCCGCCGTACTTTGCCGGGCTTGTTTGCTCGGCTCGGCTCTGGATAGAGAGGACTTCGCTTTCTCCGCACCCTGAAAGTTGCCCGAGCGCTCCCCGCGGCGAGGTGGAAGAGGAGGGCGGCGCGCCCCGCGCCTCCCCGGGCCCGAGGCCGGCGGGCCCCGGCCGGGCGCAGCGGGCGGCGATGATGTGCGCCTGGGGGAGGCTCCCCCTGGCCCTGGGGCTGCTGCTGGTGCTGGCGGGCGAGGCGGCGCCGCAGCCGTGCCCGGCGCAGTGCTCCTGCTCAGGAAGCACGGTGGACTGTCACGGGCTGGCGCTGCGCGGCGTCCCGAGGAACATCCCCCGCAACACCGAGCGGCTGTAAGTACCCCGAGCCGGCGGCTCCCGGCGGGATTGCGGCGTCCGCGAGACAGAGGTGGCCGGGGAGTTCCGCCGCCCTCCGTGTGTGTATATAACGAGGGGGTGGCGGTTCCGGCCCCTTCCTCCTCTGCCCGTTTCGCTGCGGTGCTCGGAGTCCCGCGGCAGCCGCCCCTCAGCGCCCGCCGCCCCGCGCGGAGCTCCGCGCTGCTGGCGTTGGTTCTGTAGCCCCTTCCACACCCGCACAGCGCGAAGTTGCGCCAGAACTGCGGCCTTCGCCCCAGACCCCAACCGCTTTTTGAGACCAGTCGAGTGCCCTCCGCTGAGAGTGCTTTCCAGTCGTGGAAGAGCAAGCATGTGGTCGGCTCTCCTGTTATTTCGGGGGGGGTCTAAGGGAGAGGAAGAGATGAGCGCGTTATTTTTTTAACCTCTAATAACTCATCTAAATGTTGGGCTGTGAACTCAGGTCTCAAGTGATGCATTTCAGTCCGAGTGTCAGGGGCGCTGATTTCTGCTGAGACTTGTGTGGTTTCTTCGCAGCGGTGTTTCGGCCACATGTGGTACAAACACCAAAAACAGTGATTTCTTTTCCCGAATGCGTTGGGAATGAGCTGTAATTGTCAGTGTAGTTTCTGTGTAACACCACTTCCTAATGGCTTACCTCAGGAATTGCGAAGTCTGGTTTTATTTGCAGTGGCTGGAGTTGAGGGAAGCCTATTATCTTGACCTAAAATGTTATTTAAATAAAAAGAGGAAAGAGGGGGACAGGCAACTCCAGAAAAGAAAGAAGTGCTGACACACGAGCAGAAATGTCAGGGCCTTAATCCAGTTTTCCATCGCTTCTGACCATGCGTTGTGTTCTGCAGTCAGTATTGCTTCCTGTGCCGCACGTGAAGTGTTCAGTTTTCGTAAAATGCTGTTCCCAAGTATTTACTCTGCAACAACTGTACAACTGCTTCAAAAGCTAACGTTTGCTGCAGCAAGTAAAGCCCTCTTCTGCCTGTGTAGAAGTAGCGTGAAAGCTGGAAGTTGTTTAAAATGTCGAAGATTGTCCTTATTTCAGTCACTTGTTTGGTTTTGTGTCTGTCAGCCTGTAACCCTAACAGATATTGTCGTGTCCATAAAGGAGCTTTACTGGTTTTCTAGCTGCAGTTTTAACCAGGCAGACCTGACCTGCTCAGACAGGCTTAGGCTGTTCATTATTGCTAAAGATAAATGAGAGCAATATAATGGTAGGAAGAACTCACTTTGTGAGGGTCTCTGATTACAAAGTTTGAAACTACCACTGTGCAGATAAACTCTTGTTCGGTCACTTGGAAGTCTGGAGCTCACACAGTGCTGCAGGAATGGCTCATTGGTGTCGTTCATGTTTGCTAATTTAAAAACAAACAAACAAAAAAACTTGCCCATGAAGATAAAGTAACTTAAGAAGGGGGGGGGGGGGGGGGGAAAATCCAGAACTTCTGAATGTTTTAATTTTGCTGCTTATGAATTATTCTCCTCAGGGACCTTAATGGAAATAACATCACCAGAATCACCAAGACCGACTTTGCTGGTCTAAGGCACCTTCGAGTTCTGTAAGTTCTCTCTTTCTATTCGCTGATGCTTCCTGGACTGATGCTACAGCTCATGTTATAAAAATTGTAGAGCTAATTATTCTCTGGTTTATCCATCGCTTTGCAACTATTGTGCTACTGCTTCTGAATTTACAGCCCCTCCCCCATGTTATACGCTGGTAGAAATAAGTTAGCAAATGCCTTAAATGTCATCTTGATTATCATTCTTTAAATCTCAAGACTGTAAAGTGAATGGAAGTTTTAATTTGGCTTGTAACTTGTAAGAAAGAGTTGTTAAAATTGCTTAAGCTTAGTAAATTTATAGTTTATGTTGAAAATGGGTACGCTGAAGTATAGGGGAATTCATTTATGAGGAAAGTTATTCCTTTACTCAGTATAAAAGCAAGTCTCAGTTGATGATTATTGCTTTTCTACAGTTTTTTTGGAAAAAAAAAAAAAAGAAAAGAATATACTTTAACAGTGAATTTGACCAGGGAATAATTTGGATTGGTTCTGTAAATCCTTCTGCAAGTGTTATGAAGCTTTTCCAGGACTGGGTTTCAGGGAAGGTAGGGTAACTGAGAGCAAGTTTAAAATACTGTACAATTAGCTTATTTGTTAAGGCTGTTTTATTCGAGCAAGTAGTCAAATAAAAGCCTTTTTTATTCTTAAACAGTGTATCATGTTGTAGTAATTTTTAATTTTTGTTAAGCTACTATAATGGTGATAATCCACTCTTTTTTTTCTGCGTGCCACAGTTCTGTATTTGTGTTGTTCTTATATGAGACTCATTATGAGACTCATTTTGCTTTTGTACTGTTCAGCTGAAGTCCTAAAGCTCACTGGAGAGCATTGACATATGTGCATGGCATGTATACTTCAACTTGAGTCTCTTCAATCAAATGAATAAAAGTAAAATCTATTTTAATGAGGGTTATTTTTTCCTTTTTTTTTTTTTTTGGCTATATGAGCCCATGCAAAGTGTGGGGCAATAGAAGTCAAAAATGTTGCATTGGTCGTCATGCTAGAATAACTGTAGTAGCATTTTAATGAAGATAGGGATGTCTGTAAATGACTGCTGTTAATGCAACAAGTGGTCTTGGAACTGTTAAAACTTATGTATAAAAATTTCTCCGTTTCAGTCAGCTCATGGAGAACAAGATTAGCACTATTGAGAGAGGAGCATTCCAGGATTTAAAAGAACTGGAGAGGCTGTAAGTATTCCTAATCCTAAATGTATAAGAAAATTTCTTACCAAATCATGCTAAAGCACACATGTTTAAACTTGGGATACCCTTATTGAGGTACAGGAGCAGTAAGAAATTCTCAAACAATATGGGTGTTGAGGGGAAAGCTTGATAGAGCAGTCCAGATTTGAGGTGTAAACTTCAATATCTTACTGAAAATATCTTGAATGTTATGAAATGTGTTCCCATAGACACTTCTTAAAATGTGAATACGACTCTAACAGCCTGTTTTTCCGGGTATTGGGTGTTTTATATGATGTCTCTTTGGAAATTACTGCTTGTTGTGAAGAGTTATCTTGACACGCAGCAATAGCTGAATTTGATGCCAGTTCCTGCATAAAGCTTTTATGAAGACTTAAGGAAAAAATATGAACTTAATTTTCTGAGATGAATTGAACTTGACTTTTAAAGGTAAATAAATAGAAGTGCGTGCTGCAGGGAGGAGAGAATTTTGTCCAGTAAAGCTGAAATGTGGACATTGGCTTTTTTTTTTATTATTATTATTGCAGGCAGGACGTAAATAGAAAATTGTGTAAAAGGGTAGCAGAGAAGCTGGACAGGTCTGGGAATTAATTTTCTGTGTATACTTGATCTTGCTGCATTTCCTCAAATGAAAACATTGCTTAAAATGCATTGTACAACTTCTCTTACAAAATGGATCTCATTAAAGGCCAGATGCTGACAGTTGAGTATAGTTTGAGCTTGGAGCTTGGAAAGCCTGAGAAAACAACTATTACTGTATGTTCATGTAGAACTGTAGTGCTTTCATCATTAGGCATCTTAGTTGCTGCATTTTCATTATATCGCTTTTCTTTATGCTTGCCTCTGGGATCTTGTTTACTTGCATTCACTGGTGCCTTAACTTCAGAACGATATCTCTCCTGCACTGCAAAGCTGCACTGGCTTAAACAGTTTCTTATAACAGCTATGCTCTGGATCTGTGCATAAGGCAAAAACATTCAGCCATTATTTCTTGTAAATATGGACACAGCTTTTCAAGAAACTTAGTAATGGCTAATTTATAATTCTTAGATCTAAAATATTGTGGGCTTGAGATAATTGTCCATCTCTTTTTTTTTTCTTTCCCCCCCTCAAATAAAGTAACCTTTTGACCTCAGCATTGGAAGCGTTACTGTGTTGCATAGCATTTTTTGAATAATTTTAAATTGGACTGCTCTGAGAATTGCGTAGTCAGATTCTTCAAAGTCATATTAAAAGACTTAATGCAACATTTTTTACAATGTGTTTTAAACTTTAGTACAAAGTTTAGGGACTCGGTGTAGCTTTTCCTGCTGAGGAATATATTGGAATAATATGTACGCATTCCTAAATTTGGTTTATAGGGTCTAAGAAGAAATTAAACAGCAGTGTAGTTTGCATTGCAAGGGTAAGAACACATAGATGAAATATTAATAAATGTTTAAAAAAAAACCTTGCACTTTTGCTCTGCATGTGTCTTGATACTGAGATACAAAACACTTGTGAAGTTTTAAAACAGTATGTTGTCAAGTTCACTTCTTGATTATCTTGAAGAAAGTTCCTGTTACATAATGGTGAATACTTTAATAATGATAAATCCTGAGATTAGCATGTAGGTTAAATACATTTAGTCGTAAGATTTCTTGAGTGCAGAATCGTGATACTGAAAATGATAAATTGGACTTCAATAGTTAATACTTGTAAGAGGTGTTCACTTTTGCTATTACATTTTTACTTTTTTCTTCCTGATGAATCAGTGAAATACTTTGAAAGAAAGTAGTATCACACATCACTGGAACACTTCTAGTTCAGAAGAAAAATTCTGATAACTGCAGCTGCTGTTGTAGGTTATTTTATTTACTCTTCAGCAGGAAAACCAGCTTAGGAAGTTCAGTCAATTTTACACCCACAAAGTTAGATTCTGCTTTGTCTTCAGGATTATTTTCTGTCTGCTTCAGTAATTGTCAGTGTATTTTTAAATTTGCTGAAATTCAGTCAGTGTGAGGTGTGTGGGTGACTTGTAATTTGAATAAATACGCAGGATGTCTTTAAACTGCCGCAGCTGTTGGTTAAGAGCAAATATTTCATATTTGTGAGGAAAAGCTGAGAAATTTCTTCTTGTTTACAACTGCCAAGCCCATCTGACGAAGGGCCATTGTTATCTGACAGCCAATTCATCTCCTTGGGATTCTGAAATTCAGGACTTTTTCTCAGGGAACTTGTGGGTACTTCAAGTGTTTTCTTTTATGCAATAAATAGCAAGTGCTTTAAACTGTGGGTTGTTTTTTAAGATGTAAATGCAGTGTGCCAAGCTACTGCAAAATAATATCTAATGTAGTTCCTTCAATGTGGTAATGGAAACGTGTAAGAGTTTTAGTGGATCCTAAATGAACGTGCTTTGATTTATAAAATTTCTTACAAGTTTATATATATATATTTTTCATGTTAGATTATCTTGTGCTGGAGTATACAGGCTGAATTTGAAAATGTCGTCTGTAGTTCAGTACTCTTTAATGTGAAGAGTGAACCTTTACAATATTTTTTCTTTGTGGAAAAAAGTAAATCTTTTCTTTAGATGAAGTGGTGCTTCTTGTATGGTTTTTTTTTTTTAAACTGGAATTTGAGTAACAAAATCACTTCAGTTACTCGGATTTTCAAGGAGATGCTTGGTTGGTCAGTGATTTACTCATTGTAAATACCCATTTGAAGATGTGGTCATGCAAAATGTTAAATAACTTCAACTCTTTAAGTGTTCTGGGTCATCCAGTCCTGCTTCACTTTCCAAAATTAAGTCTCTTTGTGAAGAAACTCTCAATTTTCTTTCCAGAAGAAAACTGATTAAAGCTATGTATACATCCCTTAGGTAGTTAGAAATGCTTTTCCTGTAGTTTAGTTGAGCTACAAGCAGTCTGTAGTATGCTAGATATAAAACTGTGTATGCAATGCTAACAAGAATGTGTCACACTAGTGTGATTGCAGAGCTGTAATGGAAACCACAACCACAATAAACACTACTGTAACAGGTGATTGTTACGGCAACAGCACTGCTGTTATTTTCAGTTAGCAATAAATGGTCCTGTAGTGGTGCCTGCTATGTAAAGACTGGGAGAGCATTCCAAGGGGGAAACCAGCAGCTTAATCTAGCTAGGTTTTAGATATGTGTGGAAACCTGAGTTGCTGGGGAGACACTAAGTATAGATGAATATGGTTTTACTGTAAGCCTTTTAGTTGGATACCTCTCTGAAAAGTCTTCAGATGCGTATACATTGCAGTATTCCTTTAGGTATAATCCCTGGCAGCATTGTCTGAAGGCTCAGCAGTGAAGGGGGGTTACCAGCTTTGGCCCAAATCAACTTGATACAGTACTGCTTGAGCTCTGAGCTATTAACCCTGCTCTGAATGTAGACTTCTTTACAGCCTGTATCTTCAATGTTTGAATTGTGTCATCTGTTTTGTGTAGATGCTCTCAGTGTTTGGTAAAACAACACTCTTTGAACTTGAATATGTGTAGCTCTGATTCCAATGAATGGGACAGCTTGTACCTCCACTTTCTGAAAACTAGCACCATCATTGGTTGCAGCTTTAAAAGTGATTTTTTTTTTAAGTTGTTAGCCCCAAGGCCTACACCTTCTGAGGTGTTGCAGCTACTCTCAAAGTATTCCAGTGTTTTTACAAGCTATCATCACCTGGAGGGAAGTATTTGGCTGAGGACAGCTGCTCTAGACTATGAACCAGTTCTATTATGAGCTGCTTGACTAAAGTTTCTTGGTTCTTTGTACTCCAGAATTACAGTATAGACAGGTATTGAGTGATAAATACGTTCTTTGCTTGCTTATGTAGCAGAGTGGTTAGCTTTTCATTTGTGGGGGAGGGGTGGAGTTCTTTGGATGATGAATATTTATTTGTCGTTGTTAGTAATTTTATTAGAAAAATATTTACCAAGTAGTTCAGATACCAGCTATGAGTTCTGCAAGGCTATGCTGAACATCCAGATAATGCCAGAACTGGAACAGTTTACAGCAGTAGTTTGAAAACAACCCTGATTTTCCTTCCTGTACTTGTGAATTGAGGTAGCAGTACTGTCCCCAAAATACTAATCTGGAGTCTGATTCTGCAGACATCGACTATGTGAATAACTTTGTTTGCACGAGTAGTCCCACTGATAATTCTCATGAGAGAGGATACTTGTCTGAACTTAAAAGTTTCCAGGCCAAGTCCTTGTATTTTGGTACTTTGATTAGAATTTATTTCACAAATGCCCACTTATCATCCTAGTAGTTCGAAAGAGTTACAGTGCCGGTATAACACATGCATTAAAAAAAAAAAACAAAAACCCAACAACCCACAAAACAACAGCAAAACTCACCTACTTCTGCAGAAAACTAGTGAAGAGGTAAAATGTTACTCTCAGGTTCTTGAACAACTGCAGTCTCAAGGCTGAGCTCGTTCCCTCATGCCCCCTATAAGAAAACCAGCCCCTCCGAGTTTCACGGTGTGAGTCAGCTGAAATTCTGAGTTGTAGAAAAGAATGCTGTAAGGGTTGAACTTCAAGTTGATACTTGAAATAGCTTTTAAACTGAAAGCCATCTATGATGTATGTTTTCATGCTTCTTACAATGCATCACTGATGGAGAAGGATATGTTTCAAGAATTAAATACTTTGTTATAGTTGTTATTTAAAAAAAAAGACCAAAACCTTCTTACAACACAATTTTAAAATAACAGAACTGAGGAATTGCCTGTACTTGTTATTTACTTGGGGGCCCTGTCTTGATAAAAACCTTAAAATATGTTTTTAAAAGTTAATGTAAAGGGAGCATTAGCTGAGAAGTGTATGCAGGAGTATTTAAAAACTACTGAAATTCTGTTCATGATATGAATGATTTGAAACTTAGATGTATCACAGCAGAGAAAGGCAAGAGTATATTTTAACTACATGGTTTCAAGAAAAGGTTTTTTCTACTTTGTAAACAAGCTGAAGTACTGCTTGGGTATGTTTTCTGTGTACAAGTCTGTATGTGAAACTGCTGTGTTTGGAGCTTGTGGAACATACAGGAGCCTATCTTGCTGAAGATGTCAAATGGGGCTTGGTATATAATACTGGACCTCTAGCTGTATTTCATGTACTGGTTAGAGTTACCTGGGTTTTAACCTGATGAATGTGTTAAATGCATGCATCATAGAATGAGCTAAGAGATAACATTTTCCATCTAGGATAAAAACAGATACAGCTTGTCTTGGGTAACTGTGCCCATCAAGCCTGGAAATTCATCTAGGGAATTAGCTATTTCAAAATAGACTAGACAAACTAGTACTGCTATTCTTTCATCTAGTCTAGGAGGGCCAAGCTGTATTCTGTGTGAGTTCTTTCCTAGGAAACAGAAATAATACAACCCCCCTTGCAATGTTTGTTTCCATAAACTACAGTAGGTTGCTCTGAAAGTCATGCATCCTATTTATTTCCATGGAAACAACAGCAGATACAGTGAGCACAATAACACTCTTAGATAGAGAAAGTTTCAGCTACAGAGCAGTTATTTTTTTCAACATAGTCACTGCCACTATCTATGCATTCTCACCAGTAATGAACAAGAACCTGCCTGCCATGCTCATAAAAATCTATGCCAGAGGAGGTGACCCATTGTTCACAGCTGTTACGGCAGTATCACTGCTAGGAAAATGTTATCTGTGCAATTTCAACAGCCCAAACAGATGGAAGTCAGAAGGTGCCAAATCAGAGTATATGGTGGCTATGGTAGGACACTCCAGCTGATATTGGCAATCTGCTTCAGTCTTCAAAATGGTCTTGGGCCTAGTATTACTATGTTGCAAGAATAAGGTAGTCATCTTCTCTGGCCTGACTCTGGCAGTTCAAGCCTTCAGCTTAGTGGACATTGTGATGTAGCAGTCAGAGTTCATGGTTTGTTCAGGTTCCAGGAAATTCAGAAGGATTGCTCCTTTCCTATCCCAAAAGAAAGTGCATGTCCATTTACCTGCTGAAGTTTGCGTCTTGATCTTTTTCTTTCATGAGGAATTCAGGTGTTGCTACTCCATGGACTGCTGTTTTCACTACAGTGGTGACACTGTATCTTGTCACCAGTAATGATGATATTGAGGAAACTGTCACCTTCGGTCTCATATTGGTTTGATATGTGCTGACAAACTTGCATATGGTGTTTTTTCTGTTCCTGTGTGGGATCCACTTGGACCAAGCTTAATAACATTCCAGTGTCACCTCCATTTTTTCCAATGAAGCTAAGATTCACCCCTGTAAACAGTTCCTTTGTCATGATCCACTGATTTGCATGGATGAGCTGACTGAGACACTTTGTTTCATGATGTGAGAGCTATGCAAGGCTGTACAGAGCAGGGCTTGTCTTTCATGTCAGTGTTACTGCTGGTGAAACATGCCACCCACACCTTGCTGTGCCCTCATCCACTGTTTGGTCTCCATAAAGGTTCAGCAAGCATCAGTGAATGTCGATGGGTGCCATTTTTTCTGCATGTAGGAATTCAGTGATATGCCTTCACTTCATGTGCCATTTTGTTGGACTGCCCCTCTGCTGCTATCTGTTACATGGCAACAAAACATAATGGGATACTGGTGGGAAGGTTCAACCTCTGCTGCTCTGCTGTACCACGAACATTCACCTCTGATGTCATGGGCCAACTTAATAAAATAGGAGTGTTTGGAACAACTTTTGTAATATGCTGCATGATGGGAAACTAACCACTGTGAACTTTTGTAGCAATGTTGATGTTCCTTAAACATATGGTTGACTTTAATGGGATAAAACATGCTCTTGAGCTTAAAATAAATCTGCATACTAACCACATGCTATGTATTAGCATGGCATTAGATTGTGTTCTTATTCCAGGTTTTTGAGTAGCTATATCCATAAAACCTGAGTTCCAAGTAGAAAAAGCATTAACTTTTGAAAGAGGAATTTTAAAATTTTCTTACTACAAGAGTAAAGTCTGTCAATAAGTAACTCTGAGGTCATTCACTTTTGTTTTGAACTTTTGAGTTTTGAGTATTTCATAGAATACAGCTCTTTCAGTTGCAAAACAGATTTTTTTTTAAACTCCTTCCCTCCCCCCCCCCCCCCCCCCCCCCCCCCCCCCCCCCCAAAAAAAAAAAAAAAATTCACCCCAGAGTCAGGCAGAGTCAGGTTTTCCTTCTGCATGGCTATACAATTAGAGCTGAGATGACTGGAAAAAATGCCAAACATTGCAGAACAGCATCATGAAGATAATCCTTACCTATGAAGGAGAATCTCATTAATTCTTCTAATTTACTGAAGTTTTTTTTAGGTGTGAAGTATTAAGAGCTAATGTGAAATTTGGGATACGTTGTGAAAAATGCTTTGTTAGTATTTGAGTCACTGCTCCTGTTTGTGACTATCATTGGTAATAAGAATAATCAATTATTGAATTATTACATCTTTTGGTATGTGATTGTATGTATAGTTTCAAGAAAAGCAGATTTTTGGCAATAAGGCCTTGTATAAGCAGCAAAGCTGTCTTCTGAATGAAAGTTTCACTGATCTCTTAGAATGTGTTCTTATTTCATAAGCTAGGAAGTTGTCTCCAGTATTTCTCACTGAATCCTGTTCTTCATTTTGCTACGCAAGTTTATTACTGGAGCTTCTTTTCATTTGGGGTATGTTTTGAGCATACACTGACTTCTGCAGTCAGGAAGATATATGCTGGATTGGCTCAAACTCGGGGTGTTTATGTATGTCCTGTTTTTTTTAAGTCTGTTTATTGTTTATATTTTCTTCTCCTTAAAGCATTGATTCTTAAGCACCTGTCTGGCTTCAGTCTGAAAATATGAGCATGGGAAGGGTTAATAACACATTTGTGAAGGTGTAGGTAGCAGAAGAATAATGAGTTCAGGTAGAGAATACGTTTTTGAGCAGCCCTGAAGGGGGTGAACAGTTATTCCTTGTTAATCACGGATGTGAAAAATCCTTCCCTTGGCTAATCCTACATGGTTTAAGGGCAATGCAGAGTGCATTCCTCATCTTAGAACAGGGAGGAGATCACGAAGCCTGCGGTGCTAATCACTTACCAAAAGAATGTGAGACCATCTTACAGGAATTGTACTGGGGCATCTGTATTTATAGTTAAAAAAAATACTACAGTAATTATCCTGTATTAGCAGACTTTTGTTGAAATAGCTTCAGATATCTTCTCTAGAAAAGTTTCTGGTAAATCAGAAATAGACAAAGTCTGTCTTTGAAGATGATTATTTAAAAAGAGAAGCAGTGTTGTAATAGCACTATAAAAATCAGATTATATGGCTACGCTTTGATTGCAGAATAATACAAAATATTTGATAAAACTGTTAAGTCTGAGCGATGTTCTTCTTCTGAAATCCTTGTAAACTTTCTTTATTATTTTTAATATATTTTACTCATTTGAATGTAGTTTCTCATGGGATTCCTTTTGTAGGTCTAGAAGTCAAATTGCAGTGAGAAGTCCTGTTTGCTCTTTGCAGACCTTTTTACAAATTCCAGGGCAGGAAGGCTGTTTATTTTTCCCACATCTGTTTTGTGCTCATCCTTTGTGACACTGTTTGCTGGATGCTCTTCTTTCTTGCTTCTACTGAAATGGGTAATTTGCACAGTTGCAAAATGTTGAAACCAAATCTTATTCTACAGAACTGTATTTTCATCATTTTTCTTTCAAATAGTGTTTTGCATTCAGAATACATTTTAAATTGATGCGACAAAGCACTGATATTAAATGTAAAGCTATACATTTTACTTCTGCTCTGAAAAAATTCTGTTTATCCTTTTTAATTAAAAAAATAATAAATAAAAACGGATTTAATATTAATGGTCTCAGGTAAAAAATGACCTGCCAAAGTGCATTGCATTTTCATATACTATATTTGAGAGAGAATCGAAAATGTTCCTTACTTTAACTGCAGAAGCCTCAGTTTTACCTGGAATTTTACAGTTAAACTCTAAATTACATGATGGTTTTGGCTACAGGACTGTTGCTTCAGTGACTCATGCTGTTATATTACCTCACTTAATCTGAAGAGTCTGCATGAAAACTAAATAGTAAGCAATGTCTTTTTTCTTTCATAGTTCGTAGTGTATTTTGTTGGCTTGTTTTAATAATAGCCTAGACTAATAATCAGATACAATGAGTAATTCCTATCTTAATTTTCTTAGAACACACCAGCCTGTCTGAGTGTAGGTTGGCAAGATGCCTGTACAGGTGCTACACAAGAGTACTTGAATGAAAACTTACTGTGTAAAGACAAGTCTATCTAGACTGTTAGCAGTCCATTCTTGCCTGCTTTCTCTACAGTCTCCCCAAAATTTATCTAAACTCCACATGATGAATCAACTCCCTCACTCTAGTCAATTCCTTGTTCTCTCTCTCTCTCTCTTTTTTTTTTTTTTTTAGATTTCTTTCTTTCTTGGAAGTTATCCATATATTGTCAGAAAATCATCCTTGCTTCATCTGATATTTGATTCTCTATTACTTTAGGGAGGTTTTATAAATTTCCTTTCCTTCTTAGGGGTATGTGTCCATTACAAGATAATTTTTAAAGAGATAGATATTTTAAGTTATCTATTGTTTTTGAGTGGTCTTAAAGGAGTAGTGAGATGTGGCTGTATGCTGTACAAACTTTAAAATAAGTAGTTCATTTAATTGGTGTGGTCTGGTGAGTACTGAGGTTGTTTTGCATTCTTCCATGCACTACAGTGAAGTGTTGGTACTTGATTTTTTTTTCCTTTCCATTTTCTAGATGAGGACAATTGTGTTGCAGACAAGATTTGTGCCCTAGTTGTTATCAAGGATATATTTTTTTCCTACATCATGACTAAATAAACTTCTGGAGCAACAAGCCATTTTTGTCTAAACGATGAGTCTTCAATGCACTGGCAAGTGAAAGTTGTCAGAATTGGAAGATTTAAAGGTTTCTTACCTTGAATCCTCTCTGGTTTTACAGCCAGGGAGCTCTGTGTTGATATTCTTGCTGCATTCCCATTTCTACTTCATCAGTCAGGGTGATAATAATGAGGACAGGTCTGGGTGCAGAACAGGAAGGCTGCAGGCATTGCCAAGTTCTTTCTCAGACTGGGACTCTCTTGTGACCTCCTGGCAGTTGGCTGTAATAGGAAATTGCTTGTTCTGTCAAAAAGAGTGAACCAGTCTTAAGCATGGTAGAGGTCTTTGACTGATGCCCTTATTCTTACTCTCCCTTAGAGTTCTCTGCATCACTTAATTGTAATTTAAGTTTTATATGTTAATTTGTAAATCAAACAGAATGGAAAATCATGATTTCTCAAAGTAGCATAAAATCCAATGGATTATACTGATGGAGTCACAGAATAGGAGATTCGAAGGAAGCGCTATAGATTTTCTAGTCAGTGTCACCAATTAAAGCAAGATCAACCAGAGCTGGTGGCTGAGGGCTGTTTCCTTTTGGGTTTCAAATGTTCCCAATGATGTATAATCTACAGTGTTACTGGGAAACATATTCCAGTGTTTGACTCACAGAAAATGCATACCTTGTGTTTTATATCAAATCCAAATTTAGCTGTCTTTCTTAGCCTAGTAATTATTTCACCTGGTAAATGGAACCCTGATTAAGTTGTTCTTGAGCTGGGACAAACTCAAACTTAGGCGTGCAAATACCCTGGGCTTTTCAGATTCCAATTTTGGAATCTGAAATTTTGGCCTCAGGTAGACCTAACACTGTTTTTTTTTGGAACAGAGAAGGAAGGCTTGCCTTCCTTGCTGACTTAAGCCTGAATTAAGCTCCGTGTAAGTTCTCTTGTGAGGGAACAGGACTATTCACACTATGTCTGTCTTTCTGAACTTGTTATACCTAGGGTTGGGTCTCTAGGCTTGATGGTTAAGTCAGTAGAAACCTGTCCCAGTAGCTTCCCATTTTAAGATGCTCTCATTGTTTTGAGATTTGATTCTGTGCTTTCTGAGATACCAGTGCCTGAATTGGTATTAGACCTCAGCAGATGTGTATCCCTGTAACTTGCTGGAACTACTTGAGGAGCCTGGTGGTCTCAGTTGTTGTGAGTAGAAAGTGCTGTTGCATGAACATCAGCAGGTTTTTTTTTTTGATGTGTCCTTTGATATGAAATTTACCATCAATGATTTTTTTTTGTTTATTTTTTAAATGTTATGAATATTTTTCAAATGACCTTCAGGGAAAAGAAGTTACGTTCTAATTTTAAGTGGTTTGATAGTAATGTCTTCTAACATGGTTATCAATGAGCAGTATGTTTGGATGTGATCCTTTGTTGGAGAATAGAGTTTCTAAGCTATACAATACTGTGCAGAAAGTGTATTTACTTCTCAGCTTACTTCAGAGGAGGAATGAAGAATAATGGCTTCTGCTCTCATTAACTTTGTGTGAGTTGGAAGCCTTGTATCATTCCTGAAGCAATGGGTGTAGAATAAAATGTATTTGTGCATTGTATCTAGAGTTTCAGAAGGCTCTCAGTCTCTCTGCATCCAATGGGACTGTCTGTTTCTAATTAGAGTACAGTTGATTTATAATTTACTTGAGAACTGATCTAAGCTAAGAAGAGTTCCAAGTTATCTCGAGGGCTTCTGCTTTCTTGGGGGCCTATGGCTAGAACTGCATTTACTTGAACAAAAAACAGCTGGAAGTATTTTAGCTGGGCTTTTTTAACCTGAAGGAGACAACTTGTAGGGGACAAAATAGCAGCTTTCCAGTACCTGTGAAAAAGTTATCAAGAAGCTGGAACTATGCTCATCACTGTGCTGAGACAAGCATAAATTGAAAGGAGTGGATATGAGAACTCAAGTGCTGGAACAAATCATTTTCCCAGTGAGGCTGTGCTGTTTGTCCTTAAAGCCTCTACTAGATGTAGCCCTGACCAACTGGCCTGGTCTCATAACTAATCCTGCTTTGAGCAGAAGTTGGAGACCTCCTGGCATCCCATATTGTGAAGGTTCCTTCAGAACAAGGATGGAGCAGTGTAAGGATAGACTACACAGGACTTCTTTGGCTGTATGTAGTTGATTACAGGGGGATTAGAAGCAAGTTACAGGGAAGGTACTAACTAGTCTGGAAAACAAATACAGACCTGCTTGTGAATTACAGCAATTGCAGATGATTACAGTGCAAATAGCGTAATCAAGAACTTTTTTTTTTAATCTTCCTTTCTTCCTCCTTTCTGCATGATTGATAGTGGATCACAGTTACTGTGGCAAGAAAGCTTGAGACAGGCATTGAATGGACAGGTGGCATGGCGAGGCATCATTGGGTTGAGATGTCTATAACTGGGAACCTGACATGCTCTCTCCACAACTTTTTCTGCCTCTAGCTCCGCCATTCAGTTCATGTCCTCTGACTTTTCACACACGATGAGTAAAAACCAGACATGTTTCAATTTCTGCAAAGATATCCTGTTCTCTAGAGCTCTTTACAAATGAAAAGATTTTTCATAGGAGCAGTGATAATAATCACAGATGTGCATTTATCTCTTAATCCATTTTTTTACCTTCACTGTTTGCTTCACTTTGTAACCTGTTGTTTTTCTGGACCAACATTTTATCTGTCTGTTAGTATCAAACTTCCTGTAAAGACTGCCTGCCCATCTGCCAAAGAGTCACCTTTTGTATTCTTAATCTGATTTTCTGAAAGCTGTAATATCTTTGAGTATATTCATGTACTTCTTCCATCATTTCACTTCAAAGTTGTTTTTCTAGCACATTCTATATTTAGAAGACTGAACTCTGGAGGCTTTAAAGTGAAGTGTTTAAAGCATTTTTTGTAATTCAGGTATTATGTGGACTTTTCTTGAATTTGTCATGAAGAGCTGAAGAATTTACTTGAGCCAGTCTGTCAGTTTGCCCAATCTAAATGCTGGATTCAGTAATGCAAACAAAAGTTGTATTTATTTCAACTGGGGCTCAGTTTTGTTGCATTGAAAGAATTATGTAATGTCATACCCTCACCCACTTATTTCTGGCCACTACCAGCGACTTTATAGCTGAAGGTACTGCAATATTAGAAGAGATTCTCCAGTGCATTTTTTGTTGCTTGTGCCACTAACACTTCATCTCTTCTGAGCTCTCTTCCTTTCTTTGAGAAACGCAGAATTTTCTATCTCAGTTAGGAAATTGAAAGGGGAAAGTATGGAATGTTTCATCACTGTTTCTTCAATGCCATACCTTGAACTTAATGTCAGCTCTGGGAGAGCAGTTCAGTTGATTCAACTGAAATTTCTCCTCTCAAATTGTCCCATGGGAAATGCTGTTCACACACAAGCTGCAGAGAGGTCTGTGCTGACATACAGAAAGAAAAAGTGTTCTTTTTCTGTATGTTTTTACTCTGCAGTAGCTGTAGTTTTTTTTTTTCCTTTGCCTTCCCGTATCTGTGGTTACCTCAGATTTCAATTTCCTGGGGACACGTCTGTCTCATGCCATGTCTGCATGTTGAGGACAGGTGTTGCTCTTTCAGACAAAATACGGCTTGAGGCAAAGGTGAGGCCATGTGAAAAGATGGCAATGCCTGTATCAGAGCCATGAACTGTTTTAAAGTAGGAATGTGTTTTCTGGACTGTGCAAGTGGCTCTGTATCGAAGATTGCAAACTCTTCAGAGCTGGCTGTATGCCTGAAAGCTGTTGTGTTCAGGATAATGGTGGATGCGTTCCAGATTGACACCATGTCCTTTTCATTCACTTGCTGTTATTATTATTATTTTTAACAGAACTATCTATTGCAGTCTTGAAAAAATCATTTCAGTAATGACTAGTTCACAGAATTTCTTTGTTAGAAATTTAAGACAAATTTACCCTACTGAAAAAAAAAACCATCTTGTTATATATAATACTTTACATACATATATATAAACACATACATAAAAATAAGCATAGCTGAAGCCTCTTTCTTGAAATAGTACTTAGTGCTGTAAAAGAAATATCTTCCATTGATGCCTACAAAAAAGTTAGTAATACTTTATAATTTGGCTCAGGCAATTAGTGATGGCCACGTTTTTGGTAGAGAAAGCTCTGCTCTAAAAGGAGCTACAGTGACACAGATGAAACAATTAAAAGTAGATACTACAAAATACTGAATTCATGAATGGTCAGTAGCTCATTTAACTCATGTCCCCTCAATTCACTTAGTGCTCAAAGAATAAAGTTTTAAATTTCAACCTTAGAAGGTTGAAACACTTCTAAGTGCCAAGCTCAGTTGGTAGAAGCTGTTGAGTCATGAATGTACTTCTATGAGTGCTTGATTAATTCCTGTATTTGACTTATTACCAGCATTTAATTTTAATGCCTGTACAGCAGCACATGCACCCTTTGTTGACAGTATGTGTACACAGTTGTGCGGACTGTGTGAACTGTAGGTGCTAATAGAAACTGGCGGTCTAAATATGGAAAGTTACATACTAACACAAGTATTTGACGCATGAAGTATACTTTTAAAGTGATGCTGAGCGTATCTTTCTAAGACTGTTGTTGCATTTTTGAATTTTTTTTCTCTTTTTTTTTTTTTGAAACACCTTGTGGAATGCCTTGGTAAATATGTATTGATTCCAAGTAATGCAACTACTGTAGGGATAAAATAAATATCAGTCCATACTGTGCAGTCTGGTGGCTAGGAATGCCTTAGAAGCAATGTATTGAGAAGCACTGTGTGTTGCAAACTAGGGTTTGTGATGAGCTTCTTAGGAGGAAGCACTTTTTTCAGTATGCTGCTTTGCTTGAATGGCAGGTGGCATGTGTGTTGCATTCCTTAAAAATAAAAACCTGTTTGGAGTTTGAATTGTTGAATGATATGACTGTGTGCTACTCCAGGGCTGTCACTTAAAAGAATAATCTGCACTATGTGTTAAATAAATAATTAAATAATCGTGAAAACGGGACACATTTGTCTTTGGGAGGGGGTTGTTCTGCTGCTTATGGTTATACTGCAGGGGACTTGGAACTTGTTACCTCAGGCTAAACAGGTTTGAAGCTGGTCAACATATTCCATCAGAAATCTCATAGACAAATGGGTATTTTCAAATCCCAGATGCAATTTTTCTTTTGTAGCATTTTTATGTATCTTACATACAACTGACTTTTATTTTCTTAAGTTAACTTTGGTGTATTTTATAGCTGTGGACAAAACTAAAAATACAATTAAACTTGTAATGCTGAATTTAAGTTGGAACTTTATGATTTTCTGTCTTTCATTTGATCAGAGTTTCTGTAACAGCCTTGTTGCTTTTGTTGCTGCTGAAATAGGTTATAAGGGTCTTTAGATATATTCTCTCATTACTTAACTAAGTGTATGCATTTGATACATGTTCCTTTGAACAGTATTTCATGGTCAGAAAATGTGTGTGTTCACTTCACTGTACCAAGAGGAGCACAGAGTTGGAGAAAGATTGAAGTTACTCTGCTGGCTTTGTATTTTTAGTTTTCTGGTTGGTTATGCAGGATAGAATCCTGACTTAATGGTTGATTCACACTACAGAAATTCAAAATAATCTTTCATAAAATGAAATAGGTAATACAGTCTGTTGGGGAAACCAGAAAATGTAATTAGTCCATGGTAAATTTACTGCTGGACCATGTCTCCGCTAATGGACCAGCATTACATAGCCTTTAAGATCAGCTGGTTGCAGCACAGTGATCTGCTCAAAGTGTATGCACTGTATTGTTGAAGCACTTCAGTTGTAATTTAACACAACCTTTTCTTTTTCTTTCAAAAGGCGCCTAAACAGAAATAACCTCCAGTTGCTTTCTGAACTGCTCTTTCTGGGGACGCCGAAGTTATACAGGCTGTAAGTAGGCACAATCCAGTAACTGTTATTCTAGAACTATTCTTGGTGTTGTTTTGTTGTTCTGTCTTGCGTTGGGTTTTTGTCTTTTGCCTCAAACGGAGCCAAAATACATTTAGGAACACTGATCTTCTAAGTACTTTGACTACTTAGTAGGAATTTTTTTTAGAACCTAGGTTAGAAACTGATACTAAATACTGTTTCATCCTTTCCTGTTTCTTTTAAGAACTCTTGTTGAAGGAATGTTCTGGCTTTTTTTTCTCGTGTTTGGTCTGGGGGATTAGGTGTTTTTTTTGTTTGTTTGCTTGCTTCCTCTGTTAAAATAGCTGTGTGACTGTGGAGATTATGGCCCAGCAATATAGCACTGTACAGTGCTTTGTCTTTGTTATGTTCTGGTTTTGTGGCTCTACACGCTTTACCAGAAAAATCAGCATTGACAAATGGTAGCCTGTGGAGATGTCTCCTGTGTCCCTCAGAAAGAAAACAAAGGTCACAACATAAACCGAGGATAGAAAAAGCTATGAAATATTTTACAATAAATACAATTGATAGTAAATTGGGTAAGTTTTATGGTTTTATTATTTTCTTTAGTTTGATAATCTTTTACTTGTGGCAAATTTTTTCAAATATTTTGACCCACTGGCTCTATTTTAAGAACCTACTCATTTATACTATAGTATAAACATGGAATTAAGTTCAGATAATGATTTCTGCATTTATCCATACAATCACTTGTAACAAAATACATTACAAAGCAACTTCATGTTATAAGATGAGGTATGAATAGGATACAACATGGCATTCTTAAATAGGCTCTGAAAAGATGGTAAAGTTTAGCTCTACTTTAGTTAAATATATGTATTTGACACTTTTATTTAGGGTTCAGGTGAGACTTCTGCTGTTGAAACTCAAAAACAATGATTTCATCCTTTGTGTGCTTGGAAAAAAATATGTGTAGGTGGAGGAAGACAGAGTTCTTCTGGTTTGTTTTTACTTCAGTATATAAAAATGTTCCTGAGAACAAATGTTATAATGAAGCTTTTATATTTTAAGAGTTGATTTCTGTTCTAATATCACAAAATAATAGTTCTTTTTCCCTCTATTCTAGTAATTTGAAATGGTAAACTGAAAATGATGCTATTACTGGTATAAACATTTACTTCTGTGTATTTTTGTTTCTTTTGTTTGCTTTTGTTTCTCAAACTTCCCTGTAGACACAATGAGTTGTTAAATTACTAGACCAGAAAGCTCCTGAAGGCTTTTGTTCTGACAAACAAAAATATTTTTTCTCTGCTATTATATTATAATATATTCATGTGTGGTTTTATATATTAAGAGTTCAGTTTTTTCTATAATTTCCATCAGCAATCATGGAGATATTACTTCCATCAGGAAGGAAAATGAAAGGGATTTATGATCATTTTATTATTCCACCCATAGTGTAAAGGTTGTTATCTAAATTTGTATAAAAAAGAAATGAGCTGTAATTTGCAGGGAAAAAAATGGATGCGCGCTTCAGGCAAAATCATACTTGAATATATTTAACTCAGAATTGTATATTTGATAAAAGCTAGTCTTAAATCTCTAATATCTTTTGACAAAGCACACAACTGCTCATAGTGTATATGGTGGGAAGTAAAAGATCACTGTCTTCATAGTATTAAATTTCCTCTGCCTAAGGGTTATTGTTGATCAGACCATGAAAGTGAATGTCTGGTTATAATGTATTCATTTTTAAAAGAAAATAAGAGTGATACTAGAAATCAGCAGTTGCTTAAATGAAATCCGTAGTTAAAAAGTGTCTAACCAACAAAAGGATTGACAGTAGTTAAATGTTTACTTGGTCAACTTTCAGATTACATATACTTTGACCACTTGAGTATAAAGTCATTTGGGTTTTTTTTGCATCTTTTGTTTTAAGTGCTTATGTGTATTTATATCCAAATGAATATATCTTGAAGGAGAATTAAAAGTTCTCTAAACATGATCAATAAAATGTATAATAGACTTTGGGTTTAGTATTTATTTTTGGCATTTAGCAGCTAATCAAACATTGTGTGCACTGCATGTTTTCAGCATACTATCGAGCTTCTGTGAATAATAATTACCATTTGACCCTTGGCTGTAAATGAGATGCCAGGTGAAGAAGCACATATGCTTGTTGTGTAGCCTAAATGCAATATAAAAGAAAGAGGGTACACTGTATATGAATTATGATTAGACACAGTTGGTTGCCGCCAGCGGCCGGCTATGCTTTCCCTTTGCTGTCTGCTCCAATTTCTCTTTGGACGGGTTGAGAGAGCACTGCATGTTCAGGTCAAGATGTTTGCCTAGAAATAGTAGTACAGTTGCAGCTGTGTTTGCTGGAGCAAGAGACTAGTTTAAATAGCATTACCATTTATCCAGTCCATTAACAGAACTCTGTAAAATAATACCAACTCTGCATAAACTACAGGACAGTGTAATAAAATTACAAGCACTTGTTGACAGATGGGAAGTGTAAGTAAAGGAAAGCGATAGGTTGAGAGTTTAAAAGAGACAGTGCATTATTTCCCATGTCTGGAGACTCTATTTTCAAAGGTAATTAGATGAATTATTTTTCAGGTTATTTTCTTTCAGATTTATCAGCCTTTTGAGAAATCTCTTGGAACTGGTTAAAATGGATAATTTAGTCAAAGCAGAAACTGATTCTCCCATTAAGAGTTATCTGCAGAGGTGTTTTGACACATACATTTCAATAGGAAGTAGTATGCTAAAAATAGTCTGACTAGTGCTGAAGGGTATATTAATCTTACCTTGCAAGATCTCTTTCAAAGAAAAACATACATGTACCTCTGTTTTGACGCAATGATGTTAGGTGCTGTTGTAAATCCCACAGGGTAATACAAGTCCTGCTTCAACAAGTAGCACAGGATGTGTTGTTTCCAGTGACCCGTGTGCCTGCTCGCAGTGACTCACCCAGCATCCATGAGGGTGCTTTAATGCGGGGAGCTGGAGAGGGCTTAGCTGAGGCAAATGGATTTTGACTGCTTTCTTTGGCTGGTTAGAGCACAGCTCATTGATTGCCGTTTGCTGCAGGATACCGAGGACCAGACCCAAAGCTTTTGGAGAAATTGGTTTTAAAAGATACCTTTCTAAATCAGTGGCATGTAAAAGGGTATTGGATTCTACACACAAAACCTGTCCCTTTTAGTTTTCATTTCTTGCACTTGGAAGGAGGTGAAGTTCCCTTACTGACCAGTATTTTTTGTATGAATTGGGCAGCACTGGCTTTGAAAGAAGCAGTCTTTCTTGTTGACATGGTCTGATTTTGCATGTTAGAAAGGAAAGACAGCTAATATGATGTACTTGAAAAGAAACGTTGTGAATTAGAGTTTTCTCCTCTGTCAGGAAAATAAGCACTTGGTTATGAGATGTCTGTTGGTGACTTAAAGGCAAAACAGAAATCAAATAGTTAATAATTAAAGAAAAAACATAAACATAAAAAAGGGAAAAAATAAAAACTTTCAAAAATAATTGTAGGCCAGAACAGCAGCAGCAGCAGCAACAACAACAAACCACGCTGCATGGGGGGCCCTCGCAAAAATTCCTCCTGAATTAATTTCTGCCAGCTATGATTAAAGTGCGTGGTACTAGATGTGTCAGACACCATAGTCTCTGCTTCATTTTACTCTTGGCCTCTCTGGCCCCTGCCACAATAAATCCCACAATGGCTGGGCAGGAATTGCAGGTTACAGTTGCCAGGGTTACCGTTGTCCAGCCGGGCTGCCATCATCACTCATCCGCCCGCTGCCCCGCGTGCTCCTGTCGCGGGGAGAAGGAAAGTTCTGCTGTTTTTCCAGCTGCTGCAGGGGAACCTGTGATTTGCATCATTTCCTGTCATACCTTTTCATTTTTTATTTTTCTTATGACGAAGGTAAAAAGTAATCAGAGATAGGAATGGGAAATAAAGGAAAAAAGTGATGGTGTATATGAGATGCTAAAGCAGTGACTTTCAAAGTATTTTAAGATGCTGGCTTCGTTTTTAAGGTAGCTGTATTTGGGGCTTAATTTATCTGTCATATCCCATGCCTTTTAATGGTAAGCATAACAATAGAGGCTGCAGTTGTAATTTGGTAGATAAGGTGTTTATCTTCAATTGGAATGCCTTAATTAGTGAAGAAATCGCTCATTAGGAAATGCTTGTTATCATGCCTCTGAAATCTTCCTGCAACTGCAGACAGGTGGCTCTCGGTGTTGAAAGTCCAAAGGGGTGTTTCCCCTTCCTTGACAGCACTGTTGGTGAGTCTCTCCTCTTCCACAGGCAGGTTGGTAGAGGAGCTGCTGTTGGATCAGAGTAACAGGGAAGCTTTCCTTCTGCTCTGTGCTGCGGTATTACTGTGCCTTATTGCAGAGGTCTACTGGTTGTCTAACAAAAGATTTATTGGGACAGGATACTTTTTTTTTTTCATTTCTCCGTTAATTATTAATTGAAATTGTTGTTAGATTCTTCCTGGTAGTGGGGTTTTTTTTCTGCCATTGTTTTCAGCTTTTATGGTTTGCTATGAAGCATTCTAGCAGTCTCCATGTAATCTTTCAGAGTTTTTTCCTTTTAACAAAGTGTTATTGCATATAGTATATGTATAAAATGAGTGTACAGTTTTGGCTTTGTGATATTGTAAGCTAGTAATTAAAAGGAAATCTTTAACACGCAAGACTAATTACTATTTCTTGCAATCTGGACACCTCATTTTCAGATTTGCTAATGGAGTGTATTGTCACCAATTTAAAGTTGTGCTCCCCCAGTCTAGAATGTTTTCAGAGTGAGTTTGGTACCCTGTGCTGCAAGACCACTGTCAGTTCTGCGAGATTTATTTTTTGCTTTATTACAATCTGTAGCTAAAAACAGAACTACTTAAGAATACAAGAATTGCTAGATGGTTGAAATACCGATGTTGAGGTTTGTTGCCTGTACAAAGGAGCTCAGTAACCAAGAGTAGATGACCTGTCATACTGGGTTTGTTATACTTCTTCTCTGGCATTCATTTCTGGCATGGAAGATCAATGAGATAAATTTCTGAAAGATTTTATGAAGACTGTTTTGTTGTTGTTGTTTGTTTGTTTTTTGTGGGTTTTTTTGCTTCTCTATCATTTTTTAATCTAGAGATAAAGGGAAATCAGGAACTAGATAATTTTGTGCAGCTTAGCTTGTGTGTGCATCTTTCTTCTCATCCCCTTACGTCTACCTTTTGGTTCTCATTCTCTGCTATAACATTTCAAAACTGAAAATCTCATCACTCTTTGCAATGCAGTGAGCAAAACAAATACCACTACTGCTTTGCTTCAGACATAAGCCATTTTTATGTATGGTAAAAGATGACAAGATGACTTTATAGAGATCTTGGAAGCACTGAAAAACTCATACAGTGCATCAGGTGGTTTGTTTGTCAAGCACGGAAACAAGAACATATATATGCATTTCATGTGCAATTTGCAGTAGTTATATCCTAGCAACAGCAAACATTCAGCCTTAGCTTTAGTTGAGTGGAAGTGTTGGTGGAACCAGAATGAACTTTTGAAATGTAATCATGGTGAGGAGTGGGGAGGGGGGAGGAACAATGAGTAAAATCCATTATCACTATGTTTCACCGTTATTATTTAGAGTTCAAATATAAGTCTTCATGCCCTTTGGTACTTTAGAGTCCTAATCTGTGTGCTTTCCATGAGCTATTCTATTTTTTGTATTTTTACAGCACCGCTGCATAGGGGTAAAAAATAGTGTACCAAATGCACACAATTAAACATTTCTGCTTGATGTAGTAATGACATTTAGAAAAAAATGGAAAAAAAATAATTCTTATGGGCTGGGTCTCTCAATATCATTATTTGTTTTTAATTTTGAGATAATTGAACGGTATGTTTAAGTTGCAGTTCAGTTTGCCTTCCTTTACTTATAAAAGGACACTTTTTTCTTAATGGCAGTTTTTCATTTTCAGTGGGATAAAATGGCATATTGCATGAGATTTTGGGGCTGTAAACTAACTCTGCAGCTAAGCAGATCATTAAATCTTTACATAATCTGCAGTACTGAAGCTATAGTTTAGTATTTGCACTGTATGTTTGTTTGTGCTTCTACCGATTGGCTTTCATTATAGTAAACATTCCAAAACTGTTTATAATTTCTTTTAACCTTAATGTTGAAATCATGTTAAACATCAAGCAAACAGAATTATAGCTTACTATGATTGTTCTGAACCAACATAAATAATCTGCGGTATTCAGAATCTTTTATGCTGTTAGCTGTTTAATTTGAATGTTTAATGTAAATGCTAATCACACACACACACAAAAAAATGCTTATTCAGGCCATAGCACTTTTAAAATAACATGGCAATATTAAAAATGATTAAGAAATCTACTTTAGTAGTTATGTCCGGGTCATCTTGACCTGCTTGGCTCTGAGCATAAATAACTATCCTCCATGTTTTCATTTATATGATAGTGATGAAATTGGAAAAATGAATAACGTTTTTTTTTTCTTAGTGTGAAAATGCAAGTAACAAGTTTAGGATCACCTGTAACCGTGTTATAGTCAGGGTTAGTCTCTGAGATTTTCCTGGAGGGTTAACCTTGACAGGTTTGGTGAATTGTGATATAGGAAACCTTTTAGGCAGGAGTTAAGTAGGAAACTGAGTATCAGTGACGGAAGTAATGAAAAGTAAAAAGGCATGTCAGGGGAAATGCCGTTATTATGTGGTGCAGAAACGTGGTGTGAAATGTTATATATAAAGAGGACATCTGTAAGTCTCAACTTGCACAGAGTGGACATTTAAGTGAGCTGTGTCATCTTGATTTAAAAAAAAAAAAAAGAAAGAAAAGAAAAAAGATGGAGAAAGAAATAAATCAGGCCAAGGGAAAATGTGAAAGTATAGAGACTTGTCCCTATGACGGCAAGGTTCTTCGGCGAGTGGAAGATTAAAGCCTGAAGTAACTGAATAGCAGAGAAAAGTCCAAAGAAAGGTTGATTGCTTCCCCCCCAACAGTTCCAATTGATTGAAAAAAGCCTAATTTAAAGTTCTGTTTGTTCTGTGTCTAAAACCATCAGAATTTTCTTTTAGAACTGGTGGAATGCTCTGGAAGAGAAAGAATCCAAGGATAAAAAGTCATTGCAGGCCAACAATTGTTCCTAATCCTCACAAAATGCTGGAGAAATTAAATTTATTCTTTATTGCTCAAAGTGTTACCTAGGTCACTGGGCGATGGGAAAATTGAACTGGAAGTCGAGTAGGCACAATCTTTGTTTTGTGTCTAGATGCTTAACCTTAGACATGACAAGGCATCTTAGTGTGTTGTGGGAACTTGGTTCAGAGTATTAACACCAGGACGTTTATTACCCTGGATTTATAATAGGCTGGGCTGTCAGTAGATGAAAATGTTGTGTTTACATTTCAGTGTTAAATGATCATTTAATTAACACCTAAGGAAAAAAAAAAAAAAAAACTTGTGAAATTCTTAGTGGCTTTTATTGTTGGTTTCCTTGGAGGTTTTAATATCCAAGCTACGGTGCAGTTGCTTCTATAAGTAAAGGCAGAAAAGACGTTTATGAATGTAGTCAAGAAGGACAGACAGTTTAACCCCTGTTGACCCTTCATCCTGAATGTTGATTTATATAGCGTTTAAATGCATTGAATTTGTTTTAAAGCTTCTCTAAAGTTACTCACTTAGGAAAAAAATGTTTGAATGCTTTTAAAGCATTTCCTGAATTGTACATGCTTATAAAGAGCATAGAGAATTCATGTGTTTCAGTCAAAAAAAAAAAAAATACTTAAAATTCTTGTTGATACATTATATATATTTATAATAGGAAAAAAAAAGTTAAACATCGTTGTTGTACAAGGCTTGCCTGTATGTTCTATATGTAAGAATATGTGGGCTTTTTCAGAAAGAAGTGTTTGAAACAGACTATCATGCATTGGTTATATCAGCTACTGTCTGAATTCTTCAAAAGAATTCAGGAATTGACAAGCAACATTACTACAAAAATGCATACCCACTTGAGGCAGTGGAGGTTTACTTTCATATGTTCTATTGTATCAAAGTCAAGGCTATCTGAAAGCTTTAATTTGCTCTTGGTCCTTAATAATGCTTTTTGTTGTAATGCTGATCTACAAATGCCTTTTGCAATAATGTTGCCCTACAGAGTGTTTGAATACTTTTTGATCCCAGAGCTAAAGCTAAATGAAATTTCTTGGTTAAAGAGCAGCTGCTCTTCAACTGATATATTTTTATAAGCGCTGTAGTAAAAACTGAAATTACAAAATTACAGGCATATTAAGATGTTGCTAGAGTTCTTTGTTAGAGGTGTATTTTTTAATCTGTCTCTGTTTAAGAAGGAAAACCCCAACTTTAAAGCATGTCAATAGATTAATAATGAAAACACAGCACAGCTTAATTCAATTATTGACGACAATTTCTTGGTATACTTTTTGTTTTTACTGATGATCATATCCTTTACGAGTGTCAATAAGTGACTTGGAAAAAACTTAGGAATCTGCTGATACAGTAAAATGTTTTTCTCCACACAAATGACATAAAACATCCAACACTTGATGAGATGTTACAGCTGCAGCACAAGTTCTATTTGCCAGTGAGATTTCAACGTTTTCCAAACTTCCCCCAATATATTTATTAAATTGAAACCTAATATTCAGTTCTAGGCTTGTCAGAATTATTTGCATTTGCTTTTCTTGTAAGTTCTTGACTGTTTTCAGTTAAAGCAGAGTAATGATGTTCATTGACTACAGTTTTCTGCGTTTTTAGTTGAAATTTCTGTTTGCCCCTCTGAGTTGGGATATCAGATGGAGGAGTACTTGGGAATAAAAACGAGGCTTGCCATGCACCACCCTTATATTACCTTCTCTACACAGTGCAGTTCTGGTAGAGAATTTTAGATTCTTTGAACTGGTGAGTTAGTACATGTGCAGTAAGATACAGGCTAAACTTCAGCTGGAGCCACAGTGTGCTGTTGTGGGATGCAAAGGATCCCGTGGATAGGCCACATCAACTCTCTAAGCAGCAATTACAGGGACCCTCCTTATGGTAAGGAGAAGCGCAAATAAACAAAGCGGGGCATTTAGCCTCAAAGAGGAGAGCTGAAGAGAGGGCTGTAGAAAGGAAGAGCTGAGCCTGTTGTCTCGATCTTGTGGTAAGAGTCCTGGGGCCTTGGCTGGCAGTGTTATTTGGGAAAGGTCGCTCTTGAATACAGAACGGGGTTTATTCTCTCCTGCAGGTACTTGAGGGGCTCTGCTAGCGGCTGTTCAGGCTCACCTCACAGGGAATAAAGCTGAGACTTGCTGAGCCCTTTTCATCACTACAGCCAGACCCAGGTGCAGGCCCTTCCTGGCTCAAGGGTATTTACAGGACCATGCTCTGAAGGCTTTTTAGGGTAATGCATACAAGAGACAAAATCCTTACCTCTTTCTTTTTGTTTCCCCCTCTGTTCAGACAGTTCAATGAAATTTTTGTTCTATTTTGCTGTGAATGTCTAATTCACAGTGTTGTACAGAAGGGCTATGTGCACTTGTGCACTTTGTAAGGTAGCACTTTGTAGCATGCATGAGGGGAAGACTGGTGGCCATGGTTCAATGCTTTTATTAGTGTTTTAGTACAATGCAGATAGGAAGCATCAAGTCTCTCAATCTTTTTATTTCTTCTTTTCCTTCTGTGGATTTTTTTTTTTTTTTGTAGGAATGGTGGATAGCTGGAAGAGATTTAAGTAGCTGACTGACCTCAAAACTGAAAAGGTTGCATCTTGTAAGTTTGATAAGGCCCACAGGGAAGGGTTGCAAAGATAGGATAACAGCTAATGTAATGAAAGGGTATTTGTAGTAGCCTCTTTCCTGAGTGTAAAGATATGAAAGACTAAATGGAAAGAAGAAAAGGGTGTAAATGTGTGTCTTCAAGTGGTGGAACAAATCTGAATGGCTTAGCAGAACTAGAGAGAGAGAGTAAACTATGTGAATTAAAAAAAAAAAAAAGCAAACCAAACATGCCTACACATACGCACAGATGCTTTGGGAAAATGGTGATATTTCTGAAATTAGAGAAAATTCCTGTTTAGTCCTCAGTGCTCTATCATCTAGGATCAAATCCAGTCCATGATTAATTAGTTCTATCATATTCTGCTTTTCATGAATTTTGCCTTCTTTGAAAAAGGCAAGAGACTGGCTTCCCTCATTAATTGTAGTAATGATTTTGTAAATTCAGTAGAGGAAGCCCTTAGGTTTCTATTTCTCAAATTTTATAAAAGTTCTACTATGTTAAACCTTGTAATGTTGGTACTCTCCTCATCACTTACATTTCTGCAAGACAAAAGGACAAAATAATACCAGTAAAAGAAGTTCATTAGAACTGAGTGACTTTATGAAAACAGAACTCTTACAAAACAGAGAGCCTATCTATTAATCAAGGAATGGTTGTTTCTTGTTTGCTGGTGTAGTATTCATGTCATAAGTATAGAAGTCAGAATTTCTCAGCCAAAGCAAAGTGCAAATGTGTTGTCTCTCAGTCAGTTTTTCCTTTTTACATAGGTATGGTAGACATGTGAATTTCATCTCGAAAAAAGATCACAATAATATTACTTCTCCTTTAGCCAGTGAGAGTAGCCAGGTATGATAGTCTTAACTGCTGTAGCAGGGCATCATCACCATTCTGGCTGATTACAATGGCTTTATCTGTTCAAAAGAACACAGTCTTACACCATATTATAAGACTTCCTGGTCCAGGAAATAATCAGGAAATTTTACAACTGTGGGCTTTAAAATAAAGAGTAAATTCCTTCAGCTAGAGTCCTATATGAAGATGGAGGTGAATTTTGCAACGTGCAGTGTACAGCCACCTTTACTTTGAAATTTTGCTTATGAAATTAAGCTAAAAGCTGCTGTGCTATGGCCAGTTTAGCCATAGACTGTTAAAGCTTAAGATATAGTACTGGCCTGAAATATTTTTATGGAGTCCATTGTTTTAATCTTCTTTTAATGACTGATCTAGACTGTGCAAACAGCATACTAGTAATATTTGTTAGTAGGGATGATTTCAAAAACTTTAGGAGGAGGGAAACAATAATAAGGGATTTAAATCTGAAATAAATGAAGTATGCCAGAATTGTTTGTCCTGTTGGTATGGGGTGGAGAATGTGGGTAATGCCAAAGTACTTAAGGGAGAAATCAAGATTGTGATCACTGGGGAGAAAGCTATTTATGGCACTTATTGATAATAATGTACGTAAATGTTCATTGCAGTATGAAACAATAAGATTGTGCAGTTTTGTGCATATGTATCCCAGATATGAAAGGAAATGGAATGTAAAATATTTTTTAACTACACATTATAATTTTCGCAAAGTCAATGATAAGGTAAGTTGTGCTCTTCTGGCTAATATTGCTGTGGAATGTTCACCTTGAAAGCTTTTCATTTTATTTTGCTGTTTGCTGTGACACTAAAAATATTTCACCAGAATTTTGGCTACACTGAGTTTCTCTCTTGTAATCAGTTGCAAAAGCTATTGTTTTTTTTTCTTTTCCTCAGCCAAATGAAATCAAACTGAACTGGATTTGAGTTATGGAGGAGGCTTTACAATGAATATGTGCTGTTAGCTTAGTTATGTAAGAGTTGAATAGAGGCAGAATAGTAGTATTGTGTGTGTGCATATACAGAGGGAGAACAAAGCAAAACTAGGAGAAATGTAATTGAATTAGGAGGTTGGTTGATCAAGAAAAGATTTCTGCAGCAAGATGCAAGTCTCTGAGGTGGGTGACCTAAGAAAGACCATTTGGCACACTTTCAGTACTCTGGTTAAAATGCTAGCAGTATTTCCAAAGTAAAAGTTTAATTCTTATTAAAGAAGTGGAACTTGTCAGTCTGCTGGAATTATAAATTCATAAGATTTAATATTTAGGAATAAGGATGGGTGTTGGATTGTTATGGCAGTAGTAGAAAATCAAAGCTTTCTTTGCCACAAATTTTACTCAGTGCAGATCTCCTTACCACTCTTTCTGTTACAAGCTGTCTTCATAGTGAATTTATCTACAAAGAAGAGAAGTGGGGACAATGGAGTACTTCTATTCTACAGTGTGACAGCTTGCACTGTTATGTTTTACGTAATGTATTTGACAAGAATGGTGAAATGGATTCAAGAAGGAGGAAGCATTACTAAAAAAAACTGTTCTTCTCATGCCTGGATTGATCCAAGAGTTTGAATTGGTAATGGGAAGAGAAGTATGAAACATGCAGAAGCTAACATTTTATCTGGTAGTGTTAAATATTGTATTTATCAGTGCAGGTTAGAAATCTGCTGATGGCTGTTATATTTGTCTTACAAGAGCTACTGATCATGATGGTAGTTTGTAATGATGGGATCTAGTCTAAAAAACCTTTCAACAGTGGGAGAAAAATGTTATATTATCAATTTATTATCTCAAATGCTTTATTTTAAATAAACATAAGGTAGACAAGGATTGTTACGTTTTAATAAAAACAAGTAGAAATATTTTTATATCTATATAAAATCACTAGATTATGCTACTGTTCCTCTAGCAGAGATCAAGAGTTGTTACTTCTGAAGTGAACTGATGTTAACATACACACTCCTTCGTTTTGTGTATGTGCTACAAGAGTAATGAGTGTTTGTAGCCATGCCTTTCTGGCATACAGCAAGGCCTTAGTGTAGAACGTGTGGGTATCCAAATAACATTGGCATTAGTACTTTTTTGGGCCTTCATTATGGTGTTTAAGATGTTAACATATAAACAATAACAGAAAACCCACAGTCTTAGAAGTAGTCAAAGGAAAGATGTAATGAAGCTGGAGATGCCTGCCTGGAAAAGATTTCTTTGAGTTTATCCAAAAGAAAGTACTTAAGAGAAGTACTACCTTGTATTCACTAAATCTTATATTGTCATTTGATGAACTAAATGTGCATTTGAAACTAAGTATCTTCACACAGAGCGAAAATGTGGTAAAGGATGCTGCAGTTCCAATTCATGATTCCTTACAAATATATATATATATTTTTTTAACTTTCTACTTGGTTGAGAATGAAACTTAGGCTTGATCTTGTAGCAGTATTCAGTGCCTTTTATTTATTTATTTGCATAATCTAGCTGTGGGTGGGATTGTTTTGTAAGAAAGTCTGCTGTTTTTAATCTTTTTGTTCATTTTACTTGCATTTTTTAATTATGGTTGTATGACTGCATATTGTCCATTGTGTTTTATTTTGTCTTCTGAACTCAGAAAGATTTTCCAATTACTTTGCTAAATACAGATGTTACAGAAAGTGTTTTAACATCTTGCTCTGCACAGTAATAGTGCAGGTCTCATGGATTTGGCGTATATTGAAACAAAAAAAAAGTTAGTTTTGGTACATCCAAAGAATATAAAGACAAAGTGATCAGTGCATACCTATGACTCAAGTGTTGATATTTTGGTATTTATGGTTAATGAATTTGCCTGGAACTGCTAGGAAACTCTACCTTTTCAAACCATATGTGGAAAACCTTGGTTCTATTTTCTGTAAGCATATTTAGGTTTAAGAAAAAAAAAAAAAAGAATACCCATATAACTATGACCAATAATTAAAAAATAAATACATTTAAAGTTGGAAACAATGTTCAGTTTAAGTTGGGTGGTCCAGAAGATTGAAAGATGTTCTCTATTTTCTTTCAGTTTCTTATCACAGGAAAATAGTGTACAACCAGAAATCACATTTTAATTGTTGCTTTATTTTGCTTTAGCTGGGTGCAGTTTTATCAGCAGTGCCTTCGAGATTGTGTAATGTTTAAAGAGGATTACACTACATAAAACTTTCCAGTTATGAGATTAAAAAAAAAAAATGTGGTGTGAATTAACTAGTTTTGAAAGGGAATATGGTGAGCTTTTGGAGGAGGTTAAAGCATTTATGATAAATGTGTTTTTGTTTGGTCTTTGTTTTATGCTTTCTATTTTGTTTCTGTATGTGAGGTGGAGATGTGAATCTGTAATAAATGCTCCAGAAAATATGATCTGTAAAGGGAAAAGAAGGAAATATGCATTGAAATTTTATATTGAGTTGGTACTCTGAAGTAAGTCTAGGTAGTGTTTGAACACATGGCAATTTCCTAAAATAAACACAGCCACAAAGGGAAAATGTGATAATGTCTTGATGATGATGAGTGTCTGCTGTTACAGGTCCAGTGAGATGCAAGTGCCAACAACCCTGTCTCTACAATCATGATCCAAATTGTACTGAAGAAATTTGGCAGCTCTGATGCCTTTATGTGAATGTATTACCATGGCTATGAAGATAAATATTTCCAAAGTGGAAATACTAACAAATACGTAGTCATTTCCAAGTAGATTATAAGTGAAGAGGCATACTAAAGGAACCAAGATAAATAGGAAAAGGAAATATGTCTTCTGAGTATGTGTTCCATTCCTGTTTCCCTGGGCTTGGTTCTTCATTTTAAAATCAGTGTATTTAGACAGATGTATTCTTTGTGAAAGCTGTATGTTAATTTCTTAATTTTTTCCATCTTCCTTCCTGTTCTTCCCCTCTTGTGACTCTCCTCTTATGCAAACATCCCTGATTAAAGCCTAAAGCTAGCTGGAAATTTTCTCTGCTCTATTGTAGACCAGTGAGCTGTTGGATACCACAAACTAACGAAGTGCAAGAGCTGGGATTTATCCTCAGGAGCAGACTCCCCCTTGTGGGTGTGGAGCCTGTTACTTGCCAGCCTTTCACGTCCCTTTTGCTGCTTAAATTTAACCTACATTTCCACCTTTTAAAATTTTTATTTTTAATTAATATCTTTAAATAATTCCAAAGCTTGTTTTTGTATCCTTACACAGCTTTCCCTGTGGACTTACCTGAAAAAACTAAATCAGAAATCAGATTTGTAGAATGGGAAATATATTGCCAAAATACAAAGATCTTTCTTTTTTTTTTTCAGTCTCTTCTCCTTCCTCTGAATATAAACAATTCCTGTATAAATGCAGTACATCATCTCGTTCTTAACGTTCTGCCTGGCTTCTCTGATAATGAGGATTGTGTCCTGTAGTGGATGTCTACCATATGGTGCTCATACCTGCTGTGAGTACCAGCCCTGGTGGCTGGCAGACCACTTTATGTCAGGTTCACTGGGTTCCTCTGCCAAAGGTTAAGGAGAGCTGTTTTGCCTTGGGTAGAGTGAGATGTCTGTCCTCTGTTTAGAATTCCCATGCAGGAATCTGCAGTGGAATCTGGGCTATGTCAGAATTTAGAATTTCAGAAATTAAAATTTTGAATTTCAGGGGTAGAGTTTCAAACTGTTGAAGACAGTTTATCCAGTCCTGTCACTTGGCTGACTCATCCTTGCAAGGTGTTTAATGCTGCTCACCAAGTGACTTATTTACATGAGCTTAAGAGGCTTTTCTCCTTGCTTGCTAGCCCAAGCTGAATGACTCATCCAGATCAAGCTGTTGACAGAAGAGATGCTGTCGGAGCTGCAGATGGCACTGCCAGCATCTTAATGAGATCTGGTGCCAAGGCAAGCATATGAAAGTGTAGGAAACAATACTGTAAATTGCAAGTTAATCTTGAAAGATAGAGATGTGCCTGTCGATAAAAGATGCTGTGCGTTTTTCATAGTGATGAGAAAATTAATTTTCCCTGCTTTATCATTTCTGTCAGTGCTAGCACTAGCCCTGTCTTTATGACCTAAAATTAATTGGACTGATAAATCAATCAACTCAATGTCCAAGTATTAGGCATCATTTCTGAAATGAATAGTAGTCTGGGGTAACATGTTTACCTTTTGAAATTCAGGATCCACATGGTTGTTCCAGATTTTCTTTCTTCTTCTACCAGTACTAACTAGCACTCCAATAGTGTACGCATATAACACTCCATCTGAGTGAGCTGAACTCTGACTCTCCTTTGTTCTCCTGTTCTCATTAACCATGTCCGTTGGTTGCTGTTCTGACACCTTTTTCAGTGTGAAATGAGTTAGATGACTCTGAAAGAAGGTAGTGGTAGACTATACCACCAATTGTTAAAACCTGCACATTGAACCAGAATGAAGAAATATGGAAAATTACACATAATGCACTGCGTTGCACGTGAGCACTTGGTAATACAGATTACAATTCCCAAGGATGTTGTTTAGATGCAAAATATTTGTAATGTATCCCAAAAATGAAGAATTCACATTGCATATCTAAATTATGATAGGTATTGTTTCCTGAGTTGTTACTAAATTTAGATATGGTGAATGATGTTAATGGTTCTCTTGTTTTTGTGAACAGGTATTTTGGATTTTGGACAGAACTTTTTAAAAATATTTGTTTATTTATTTATTGCCAGCTGTTAAGAGTTGCAGTGGTTTTTGTTTTTTTCAGGAAATATCAGCCCATCAAACTCTTAACACAGTCATTGGACAGGGATTTTCAGTTCTTGAGTTTATATTTCCTCATCAATACAAGCTCTGACAATGTGTGCTGCAATCAAACCCATGATATGACATTGTTCCAGCTTAAGTTTCTTGGGCAGTCAGGAGCTTTATGCTAGTCAAATCTACTTTTTAGATGTTACGGATCAATGAAAGAAAAAGTTATGTGCAGTGAAATAATCATCTAATGGATAAGATATCAGCAAAAATTTCTGGTGTCACTATTTCTTCTTACATAACTTGTCAAAGCTCAGGGGATATCATAGAATTGTTTGAGTTGGAAGGGATCTTTAAAGGTCATCTAGTCCTTCTCCCCTGCAATTAACAGGGACACTAACATCTAGATTGGGATGATCAGAGCCCCATGCTCCCTGACCTTGAATGTCTCTAGGGATGAGACATGGTGTTTAAACATCATCTTCAGTTATCATGTTTTTCAGATTCTTGGATGCAGTGAAAACTGTCTTCTCAATTTCTTGAGTATAACATTTCTAATTTCTGTCATTTCTTCTTTTCTCTGAACATTGTTGTGTCCTTAGTTGTTATTGACTTTCACAGTGATCTCCATTAATAGACTCAAGGATATCGAGACTTATCATAAAATCATAGGATGGTTTGGATTGAAAGGGACTTTACAATCATCTAGTTCCAACTCTCCTGCTATAGGCAGGGACAACACCCACCAGATCAGGTTGCTCAAAGCCCCATCCAGCCTGGTCTTGAATGCTTCCAGGGAGGGGGCATCCCCATCCTCTCTGGGCAACCTGTTCCAGTGTCTCACTACTCTCACAGTAAAGAATTTCTTCCTGATACCTGGTCTAAATCTATCCTCTTCCTGTTTAAAACCATTTTCCCTCTCCTTTTGCTACATGCCGTTCTCAGCTTTTCTGTAGGCCCCCTTCAGATATTGGAATGCCACTGTAAGGTCTCCTCAGAGCTTTCTCTTCTCCAGGCTGGAGAGCCCCAACACCTGTTACCATAAGGGGGGGACAGAACTCTGATCATCTACGTGGCCCTCCTCTGGACCCACTCCAACAGCTCGATGTCCTTCTTACTTTGGGGACCCCAGAACTGGCTGCAGTACTCCAGGTGGGGTATCACGAGAGCAGAGTAGAGAGGCAGGATCACAACCTTTGACCTGCTGGTCACACTTCTCTTGATGCAACCCAGGATGCAGTTGGCCTTCTAGGCTGCAAGTGCACGCTGCTGGCTCACGTTGAATCTTTCATCAATCAGCACTCCTAAATCCTTTTCCTCGGGGCTGCTCTGAAGCAGTTCTCCACCCAGTCTGTGTTTGTGCTTGAGATTACCCCAACCCAGGTGTGGGACCTTGCACTTGGCCTTATGGAACTTCATGAGGTTGGCTCTTCAGGTTCCTCTGGATGGCATCCCTTACCTCTAGCATGTCACCTGCACCGCTCAGCTCAGGTGTGACCTGCAAACTTGCTGAGTATGCACTTGATCCTGCTGCCCACGTCACCTACAAAGATGTTAAATAGAACCTGTTCCAGCACGGATCACTGAGGAATGCTACTCTTTACTGGACTCCACTTGGATATTGACCCATTGACCACAACTCTCTGAGTGTGACCACCCAGGCAATTCCTTACCAGCAAGTGGCCTTATCCATCAAATCAATTTTTCTCCAATTTACCAACCAGGATGTTGTGCAGGATAGTGTCAAACACTTTGTGCAAGTCCAGGTAGATGATTTCTGTCTTTTCTGTAGAAAATGACTTGCTTTCTCTTGAACATTTTATTTTCTGCATTTGTTAGTAGAAAATCTAGTTAGTGTAGCTTTATGGTAAATTATTTCCAAGATGCTTAAAGTAAGTATCTGTTTTAAGTAAATGACCAAAAGAGATTTCACATGTAACATTTCCATCTGCACAAAGGTAACCATGACATTACTTTTTGTTTCTTGTGTATGTTAGTGGCTTTAATTTAGTATGGTCTATGATTGTGTTAAAAATTTTAATTACTGAGGTTTGTGAAACTACTCCCAAGTACAAGGGGGTATTTGTAGAAAACTGTACAGATTGACAAGTGATTGACAGAGTAAACAGTCCCACTGTGTTCTGATATCTGCAGCATTGCACCACAGCATGGGATACCACATAAGCCTCAGGAAGTAGTTGCAATCCTATTTTTATTAAACTCTTACTACTAATACATCTTAGCATTATTAATTTGCAAAATAATTGTACTGCTATTTTTCTTCTTTTCCTTAGGAAGCTTCACTGTTAAATTGCAGTTGTATAAAGCACTAAAAAGATATAACCCAATAGTTATGTCTGAAAAAAAAATATTTTATGCTGAAAACTGCTTAGTATTCTAACTACAGAGTATCTGCTATTGTCCTAATTGCCTTCAGAGCAGTACTTGTCTAGAAATATCACATCCACGTAGCTCTTAATATTCCCTAAAAAATAAAAAATAAATAGGTACGGAGTCAGCTTCTTGCCACACTCCTTCCTCCTTGCTCCCTTGCCCTTCTTTAAGTAGGAGAAAAGAAAAGGAAGGAAAAAAAAACAAGCCACAGAAGCAAAAAAAAAAAAAAAAAAAAAAAATTTCTAAAAACACAAATGGCTTCATTGATTCACCCTGAAGGTCTTTGCTTTGTAACAATTGGTAAATCCAAGGATCCTCTTGACTAATGCTTTGTTTTGCAGCTGAAGATGATTATTGACATTTGAACAAAGAAAGTAATTTGCACATTTTGAAGGTTTTGCAGTTTTAATTCTAGGAAGCTGGAAGGCAACTAATGTAAATTTTGGACAATGGTACAACTGAATCTTGAAGTGTTGCATTGAGGGTCAAGCAGATACACATCTGTCACATCTCAGGTGAAGGGGACTGGTGATGGTTCTTCACTAACTGAATCTTTTGCTGTAAACCAGTCTTCAGATAATTTCTCAAACTGGACTCCCATTTCATATAATAAACTCCCTTTTTCAAGTTGCCTGCAGGTTCCTTTTCATTTCATACTGAATGAGATCTAAATGGGCTGTAGACAACTTTTGAACTGTGTTAAAGTTCTGAATAATGAAGACTGAAATCTTCATTATTAATACAGAGTCCAAGGTGTGTGCTTATAATAAGTCCAAGGTGTCAAGTGAAGAGAGGATTCTCAGGTTTGTATACTGTAGTTTATTTTTGTTTTAAAAAAGAAAATATCCTTAGGTTTTACCTTTAGCCAACACTCTGCTAAATTTGATGAGTATTTCCACTTTGCCTCTTCCTAAAATATCAGAGTCCTGGTTTACCTTTTCTGTATAACTCTAAGACATTTTGATTGTGGATGATTAGATAGTGATGTGCCTGGCAAACATTGCCCTAAATGTATGATGGCAAGTAGAATCCAAACCTGTAGAACTGAGGCAGCCTGGGCTCATTCTACTGCCTCTTAGGAAACTGCTGAGCAACAGCAGAGAGGTCTGGAGCTGCTCTGGAGGATGAACCAACTAAGCAGAAGCTGATGAAAGAGCATTTGTGCCCCTTTTGTTCCTGAAGAAACAAGGATACTTCTGGCAATGGGGAGGAGGAAAGTCAAACTGTCCTTTTTGCTACTACTTCTCTCTAGAAATCATTTGATTTCTTGAAGTAAACATCTTTCTAGAGGGATCTGAGATTTTCTTCCTAAATGTCGTGGTTGGAAAAAAGCGGATTTTTATGTTGCCTTGTAGGCATAGTGCATCTCTTCTCCAAATGTTTATAATCTGCTGTTTCTTCTTCTGCAGATACAAGGTTTTGTTAGTTGTAAAAACAGAAAAGAAGACAGTGGCTGAATAAATTCATTGATAAGGAGCTTTTCACAATGGGCGTAAAACAGAACAGAGACCCATTAAAACTATATCTATAAATAAGAAGAATAAACGATGAAATTGAGAATGAACTGACTTATGTATTGCAGTTAATCTCTAGGTGTATTTTTATGCTTTGCCAAAAGCTTCAGCATCTTGAGTAGTTTTTACTTTGGCAGTAGGTAATGGGATTTTTTTTTTTTCACCAAGCATTGTTTTACTTAAGTTTTTCATAACAGGTTTCAAGTATTTTCATGACAGAATTACTGGGCTTCTTCTAATAACTTGACTTGTAAAGGTAAATATTCTTTTTCCAGAATATAAAAATTTCTCATGAAGAAAATTCCACAATAGGAGAATTCAAATATTTTTCCTGTAACTCTTTCATCTTTACATACATTAACTTCTCTAACATCCAGTAATGTTTATTATAAAACTACAGTATTTTCAGAAACAGTGTCTTCCAAGGTATCTGTAAGTTGCAATAAAGTAAGTTGGAAACTAGAAACATTTTTTAAAAGGTATAAGGATGTGGAACATAAAGGTAGCAATTTCATGTACTTCAGAATGGCAGTGAAAATACTAATTTTAACACTGTTTGATTCATATTTCATTAAATTGGACATCTGAATGGTAAATGAATCCAGAATTCACAAATCTGAATTAAAATACTCCAACAAACTATTTTATCCAAGTTAGTGGAATCATGATGTCTGATATGCTGTCACCACAAGCTGTTGTCTAGGTGAAATCATCTGCTTTAATTTTTTGAAAGTCTAAGAATATTTTAGTGCTAGAATGTGTAAGCTTAAAAAGTCTGTGAGAACTATTTCTCATTTGGTGCTATTTTTGTCACCTGTATTCTTAATGAAAAGACCTAGTAGCTAGTAGCTGCTCTTTCTCACTTGTCTTAAGATAGTAATAATAATTGAAAGAAAAAAAATCATACTACTTTCTATTCATGTTTGTTGTGTGTATTAAAGATGTTTGCTCCTAATATTATGGTACGTACCTGCCTGATTTCTTATGAAAGTATTTTTATTGTGCAATACATAATTATTTTAGGAGTTTTGTGAGAAGGTAGCTGTAATTAAATAGTATTTAGTTTTCTGAAGACTTGAGTTATTCTGCTATTACTTTAATATTTTTGCTCTAGAAATACCCTTAATAAAACTTGACTTAAGTAAAACTGGGTAGTTGGGTTTTTTTTCCTATCTATTGAAATATTCTAAGACTCTTAAGCAGGTCATAGTTTTGTGATAAATAAGCTCCAAATAGAGGAGGATGAGAAATCGGAAGTTAAAGCAGGGGATTGTAGTTGCCACTAAAGGACTAGATGAAGTTACAGTTCTTGCAGAATGAGAAAAAGACGTAACCACCAAATTGTGGGGACTTGTTCACCTGGAGCCTAGATATAGCCGATGTAGAAGGGAGAGAATAAAACTGTTTTGCTCAGGTGAATGATGATGACAAAAACAATGAAATGTAGGGTGTATTTGTTGTTGCTTTTTATCCTCCCCCATAAATTGCTCATAATTGTTCTCCAGGCTTCTTGTCATTCTCTTTGCCTCAAACTAAGGTCATTGCTCAGTTTTACTTTCCAGCCTACTCCAATTTCCTGTTCTTGCTCTGTACACCCACAAGCTATTACATTTCCTCCTATCTTAAGGATTCCCCATTTTCAAGGGAAATGTACCTGCCATCTTTCCAGAAAAGGATTCCTGACAGCAAAAGCTGTCTTTGCAGACCTCCTCTCTCTAAATTGAGCCTTCCTCATCCCTTTCTCCTCATCCACTATTGGTGTCTTCTCCTTGTCTGTGTTCAGAGTTAGCTAACTAACTTAGGAAGCGATTTTCTAAATGTATTTTCAGGACCTGGTTCTATCTGGAAGGAACTTGTTCCCAGGTATCCAAATGAAAAGGGCAAGGCTGTGGAAGGGTCATGTTCTAAAAGCTTCTCTCAGAATCCTTAAATGAATCTAAGGAGATTGAAGCTGAGGCAAATAGGCTCTCCTGAAGCGCGTTACTTTGATTAAACTATCAAAATGATAGTGGTATATTTTTCAAATAAACTGTAGAACTCAAATGAGGTTATTAGCTCCAGTCTGCTTGTGTATGTACAAATGTGTCTGCTTAAAGCTCACTGCAGTCAGCATTGAGGGTAAGGCTGCTTGAGAACCAACTGCTCTGTTTTTATCTCACAGATGAAGCTTAATGTTTTTCACATGTTTATATGCCTTAAAAACATAAGGCGATATTGAACTCCAGTGAACTGATATACATTCATGGCATCAGAAGATTATAACCAACTGTTGGGAGAGAAAATAATGGGATAGGAAAACTGGCCTTCTGGATAACAGTGAAGTAATGTATGTGATCTGTGTACCATTTGTTATTCCTTCTGTTTCCCATAATTGAAGAAAGGAAACAGGATTAGACAGATCATTTAGTTCTCTGTCTAGCTGAAACATCTCTCTCAGGAACATTTCTCAGCCTAACGAAGAATTGCTGATAAGGCATCTCAAGTGCAGTCCTGGATTCACTTATATTTTAACTACCTGGGTAGTAGAGTTAGGCAATCTGTAGTGTGCAAGGATGGGTTGTGAGTGGAAGCTGTATGCACCTTGGTTGAAGCCAGGGTTTGTGATGAATCAGTTGGTCTGACATCAAGTCATAACATACAGTGAGGACTAGTGTAGAATATTAACATACAGGAAAAAATGAAAACCACAAGGCACAGATGCATAACATGGCAGAATACAACTTGAGTGATTTAGGAGTTGCAGGAAAAGTTATGAGTCATAATTCTGTTGTCTAAAAGGTGAACTATTAATACTATGAATTATTAAATGCTCTGAATGCTGGCTGTGATTTATCTTTATTTGGTTCTTACCTGTGTCTACTCAGGGTCACTGTTTTTAAGGTTATACAAAAGAGAGAGTCTAAAGAGTATTAATTGATACTATAAAGTTTATAAAGTGCATCTTTATTGACAAAACTTGAAATAGTTGGGTTTGCTTATTCTGGAGGACAGAAGACTGGATGGTAAGATTGTTCTAAATATCTTAGTAACTGTTTTTTAATCTCTTGGGAGAGATGAAATCCATTTCATTGCAGTGAATTTAAGTTGAAAACTACAAAACACTTTCTCATGGTTAATTTGGTAGAAGGCTAACAAGGACACTGGGAAATATACTTTAGTAGCTGTTCTAAAGAACTGGTTAATAAGCATCTGTCAGTGGACAGTATAATTGATTCTGTCTGAGCAATACTTTTCCAAGATAATGACTGGGAGAGCTCTTTACAACCTGTTTCTGTAACAGTAAGAAAATTATAGTTATTTTAGGAATCGTTGATGTCACCATATTGAATACTTACTTTTCTCTTGATTAATTCACAGATGAAATCTTGAGTCATTTTTCTTCTTTATTGTTAGTGTCTTCTTGCTAAGCTACAAATTCAGTTATAGAAGAAAACCTAAATTTACACTATTGTAGCGTCATTCATATTGATGCTGTTAATAATGTGGCAGAATAACACAATATTATTTCTTTTTTCTCTTACAGTGGACTGTTCCGTTGATTTACATATATGTTACAGCATCACTATATCACTGCTCAGATTGGCTCTGTTTAATTCAGATGTTGAGTATGTGAACTGCTACCCACCTAAAGAAGTAATTGCTTTTGTAGGTGGAAAATTTCTTTCATTCTTTATGACTGTGAAATGCTATAGAATGACTTGTAACAAAAGCTAAAGGTAGTGTTCCAGCCATAATAGTGAATTTAAATAGCCTTTCAACCCGTTCATCAAGATCCTGTTTTTGACAGAGAAAACATCATTTTCAAAGAAGAATGCATTTATGTTCATAGTAGTACAGAAATGTAAACCTTCTGATCTACTTTGATAGTGAAAAAGAGGATGAAGGTGGAAAGAAAGGCTTCTATTAAAGGGAAAAAAATCATTTTAATGTCGATTGATCTCTTATTTACAAAATCTCACTTCCAAGTAATGCAGTGTCTTGCTACATATTTGCAGATGTTTTCAGGCTAATGATAGTTAGCTGAAAGGTCTGACAGTTTATGTAATAGAGAAGGAAAAAAGGAAAAGAATGTTCCAGACATAAATGGCATTTTTCTATTTTCACCCAAAGACTACATTTCATTGTGAGATATGCAAATGTATTATGTTCTTCCTGAGCTGCTTTTGAAGCATGATGTATTTCATATCGCTGTTTATCTGTTTCAGATTACTTATGAATCAATATATAGGACTGTGTTTTAAGTGGGCTTTATGTACTATTTATTCTTTTTTTTTACAGAAACCATGGCATAACTTAAACCTCTACCTGTGAAGTTTTCTTGTAATTGAATTCATATTAATCTCAGTGTATCTTCTTCATTATTATAAAATTATCCTCTTTTCAATTCTTTCTAATTAATTTGTTTTCAGTCTACAATATCTGAAAAGAAGAGAGAGTAATCTCCTTGGCACCTTGTTTTAGCAATTACACTTTTGTTTGTTTTTGTGAGTAGTCAAGTAGTTGATAATTGCTAGAACTTATTTACAGTGTACATCTGGGATTTTAATTATGTTTTCCTGTGAAAGTGAGGTAGAATTTGTGGTCATCTGTGATAATGAGTAAATAGACCAGAGGTCATGTAGCAGAACTGAAACAGAATACACTGAGCTACAATCATGTGTTTCTAGTCTAAAATAACTAGGCGATAGATCACTGATAATAAACTACCCCGTAGGATTTTATTAGAAGTAGAATATCTTTAAGGCTTTCCTAAGGCAAGGGAGACCAAATATTTATTTACTTTCTGGAGGCTATCTGTCACGATGCAGGGTTTTCTGAGATGTTTCACTACTTAAAGAATTTAAAGTCAACTGAGTCAAGGAAAGAAAATATAACACGATGTTTCAGTGTTTGTTCAACATGATTGGGTCCATGCTGCTCAGGAGGACAGACCTGGATGACTGTTGGCATGAATAGATGCATAGTGTGGTTACACAGTATATTGCAGGTAATGTTCTGCCTCCAAAGTTGAAGTGCCAACTGAGAGTGATTTAGGTTTGCAGTTTGCACCTACATACCTAAACTCTTCTTGAATTTCCTTACTTTTATAATAACTTCTTGCAAGCCTTGAGTTGGTGCTCAGGACTCCTTTTAGGTGTTTAAAACCAGATTTATGAGGAACTTGCAAGTTGGCAGGGTGTGATTTAAGAAAAACAGTAAGAAATGCTGAGGGTAGATGTGTGGCTTCAGCATTTTTCCACCATACATGCTGGGTAAATCTCTCCCCTTTGAGTTGTTACTGGGGTACCATCTCTTGATGTTTGGATAGCCAGAATTTTCTCACAAGAAAAGAGAAAGCTAAATGTAAGTTATCTACTGAGATTGGCTAGGTAGACAAATAGGACTCTCCCATTGAGGGCTTATTTTCATATGACCCCATGCCTTGAATAGATTCAACTTATGTCCCAAAAGATGGTTGTGCTAGGATGTGTTATAACTAAGTTCTTCTCTTGAGCCTGAAAAATTCCCATTTCACAGCTACTTCATGACACTTTCCAGCATGGTGTTAGTCCTGCTCTCAGACGGTGTGGTACTGATGGTAACTCTTTTCTCCTTTTCTTCATCCTTTCTACTGACTGGTTGCTCTTGCAGAGTAACACTGTGTGTGCAAGAGGACTGCGATTTAGCTCATAAGCAGCCTGATACATTGGGCAATCATCTGAGATGCAAAACATCCAAGTTTAAATGCTTTCTCCAAATGGTGTTGTGAGAACAATTGCATGGGCTCTCCAGACACTGCAATCAGCCTGAATACTGATCTGTTTCTTGTTCTGCTTATGCCCAGCTACATTTTGCACAAAATCTGTAATTTGGAAAGAGAGTTGCTTAATTTTGTGAGGGCTATGGTGCTAGCTACGCTACAAGTGTCTGAATGTTAGGTGGTCCTGCACATACTGCCTAAAAAGCATAAATGCCCCTTACTGTAGAGTCTTGAGTTGTGTAAAGGATTAGGCTGCCATTGAGCAGGACATTCAAGAATGTTGGTGATTTCTCAATGCTGGTACCTGCAACTTAAGTCATTTTGGGTTTTTAGTTCTTGACGTTTCCTAATTGATATTCTTTAAAGGCTGGCAGGTGCAGTCTTTTTGTACCTAGGACTCTTTGTTATTTGGTTATTAACAATAAAAGAGCTTTTGCAGTTCATCATGTTAGAACCTTTAAATAGTTAACCCAAAAGATGACACTGTAATAATAAAAGGTAGTTTTAGGTTACCCAGATTCCCATTAAACTCGTATTCCTTTAGGGAGATAGAATGACGTTGTCTATGGAGTTTGTAACTTCTTAATCTCATAAATATTTCTTGAAAGTGTGTGTTTAAAAAGAAAAACCTTTCGATCGAGTAATTTAGAGCTAATTCTGTTGTACTGGTATAAGTGTGTTCCACCCCCCGCACCTGATATTTAATGTGAACACTTCTCAAAGAAAACATATAGAGCTTACTTACAATAACAACTCACTGTGTATTTTTATGCAACTAATAAAATGCTGGTATTTGACAGAGTTTTCAGGTGCTGGATTTATTAAAGGCTTTTTTTTTTTTTTTTTTTGAAGGCTAGTTTTGGAAAAAGGCCATTTTGAATTTTATGAGGAGAAATTTGTTATAGTCCAGCCAAGATGTAATATCTGTGATAGAAATAGAACCACTGGTAAGGCTGTCTTAGAGACAGTATTTCTTAAGAACTGAAAGCATTTTTTTAAAGACATTATAACTTCAAGTATCTGAGACTTTGTATACGGTAAAGTGTCAGACGTTTTTACAATGTCTGAAGACTTACAGAAGATGCATAAAGATTTTCCACTATAATCCCCCCTCACAACTCTTAAAAGCTTTTAAAAAGCATCACTAAAGACATAGGAAGAAAAGAAGAATCAGTCTTGAGCCCTGATTCCTGCATTTCACATTCAACCTAACCTGGAAGGACTTCAGAAGTAGGCAGCAGTTCCCGTTGGTGTAGGTCTCCATTAAGTTTTGTGTTCCAACTGCAGTTCCTTCTAGTGTTGAGTTGATCCATACGTGCTCACCTCCATACACAGTAACTCCTTTTATTACTGCAAGCAGACCTAGTCAATGTTGTATTGATGTAATTTTTTCTCCCAAAATTGGAAATGCCATTCTCTTGATGAAGGATAATGTTTCCAAATATAAGTACTGTATCACCTTTGGAATTTTTATGGCAGTGTGGAATAACTGTGAAGTGCTAGTTAATCCAGGAATGGGTTGACATTCACACGTTTCAAGGCAAAAGATAGTTCTTCAAAGCCCAAGATAGCTGTTATGCTGAACAGTTACTTATATTACTACTGCTTTGGATGTATGCTGTGCCTTTCATCCTGTGATTTGCAAGCATAGAAACAACATTAGCTTTACAGCATCCATGTCACTTATGTAGGTAACAGTAATAAATCATTCTGACGTTCTGAGGCATGGTTTCCTTTTTTTTTTTGTGTGTGTAAAGTTGTTAAATGAACTTGACCAAAGTAACTTCTTAACTACTTAAATATCTGATCAAGAACTGCATCCAGAGTCTTAATTCTCAATTCCCATCTGTTTAACATCCTGGAATCTACTTTCTCTAAGAAGGATTTGGACACTTTCAGGGGCTGTCTGAATTGAGCTGTATTCTAAAACAAATCTTAAATATCATTGCTTCTCAGATGCTAAAAATGCAGCTTTGAGCAATTTGGCTTCAAGGAGTGGGAAAATCCTACTGGACAATACACTGGTGTATTGTTTTTTTTTTTTACTTTTTATTAATTTTAATAAACTTTTAAAATACTTTTGTTGTTGTTGAATATTAAACAACCCATTTAAGAAGTAAGCCAGTTGGCTTTGTTGCCTGCTTATGCCACAAGAACTGCCAGCTCTAACAAGCGGTAAGCTCTTGCCTATAAAATAAATACATCTCTTATCAGGAGCTGAGAAATGGTAGTCTGTTGTAATATTGCTTCCTTGGATCGGTCCCTTTAAAAAGAAGAGGCTTCCTATGGTGGTTAGTGGCATGCCTGAAAATTCAGCATTAATTTCGTTTAGTAATTTCTTCAACTTTCTATGTTTTCTAGTTTCTATGTTTCTAGTGTTTTACACTGGATATTTTTGGATATCTTGGATTAAATTATGACAAATATATTTTAGTGTCTTAATAGAAATGTTATAGGTGTTATATAAATAATGTGAGAGCACATTTTGGTACTATTTGAATATTTGTATGCTAACAGAGGCATTTACTGACATTGCCCTCAGAGCCATTAGAACTCAGATAAGATTGTTCAACGCTGTGAATGGCCTACAGTTCAGCTCAATCTGACACTTCTTAAGCTGCTAATCATGTTAATGTAGAAAAAGGCGTTGGGAGATAGGAAGGCAGAGGGTTCCAGTTCTAGATAGGTATCTGAAATACTGTCTGCTTATGGTTTTTTTTTTTTTTTTTTTTTTTTTTTAAGGCTTTTAGCAGGAATAAACTAAAATGATGTCTTGATAGAACACATAGGATTTATTTATTTATTTTTGTCTGGTATTTCATTGAATCTTAATCTGTTCTCTGAAATATAAGATGGAAAAAAGGTTTTTTCAGCAGGAAAAACTAAATGGTTTCTGCTCTGCAACATGGTAGAGATTCAGCACCTTTCTACAGCATTTTTCTTGGTAAACCTTAACTTCTGTAGCGTTTTCAAGAGCACAATACACGTTACTCTTCAAGTATGTCTTACTTTGCAAAAAGGAAAATATTGAAGAGATTAGAAAACAGAATTATGTGTCAGCCTGTCATTCTTAAATTTTATTTTTTTCCTTTATTTTACTTGGGAATGCATTACTTGTGTATCTGAGCATGGCTGTCAATGTTTTATCATTTTAACGTTGTACTTTGTAAAGGTGTATATATATATCTTTGTGCCACACAGTGTTGTGTGTCAAATTAATGAGATGACTTGTAAATTCTGTCTAGATAAGCAGCATTTGATTCATGCCTTTTATTTCGATCCTTCTTTCTACAACAGATTATTCCTGTGATTAGTTATTTATAGTGGATTTGACTGTATAGTCATAAATACTGAAGAGCTGTCTGGACACTGAGTACACCAGATCAGAAAGAAAGATGTCTTTCTTTGACAGATTTGACTTATAAGATGAAATTTTTGTGTAGCTGCAACATAGAAATTTTCTTTTTGACCATTTGCAGACTGCACTGGTCTGCATGCATGGAACATGAATGCAATTTTTTATTAACATATTTGGGACCAGATTCTTGTTGGATGTACATGGCTTGAATCTGCTATTATATCAAGCTGTTGTACTTTCTCTACATATGCAGATGTCCTGGAAGACTGGAAGATGTGTAGGAATTACTCTTAACTTCAGGATAAGAAGCCTTCTCTTGGTTTGTGTGGCCAGCAGCCCGATAATGCATTGACTCTGTTGTAGTGTGCAATTCATAGAATCATAGGATCATGGAATGGCCTGGGTTGAAAAGGACCTCAAAGATCATCTAGTTTCAACCCCCCTGCTATGTGCAGGGTCACTAGCCACTAAACCAGGCCACCCAGAGCCATATCCAGCCTGGCCTTGAATGCCTCCAGGGATGGGGCATCCACAACCTCCTTGGGCAACCTCTTCCAGTGCATCACCACCCTCTGAGTGAAAAACTTCCTCCTAAACCTAAATCTCCCGTCTCAGTTTCAAACCATTCACCCTTGTCCTATCGCTATCCACCCTCGTAAACAGCCATCCCACCTCCTGCTTATATGCTCTCTTCAAGTATTGGAAGGCCACAATGAAGTCTCCCTGGAGCCTTCTCCTCTCCAAGCTAAACAAGCTCAGTTCCCTCAACCTTTCCTCACAGGAGAGGTGCTCCAGCCCTTTGATCATCTTAGTGGCCCTCCTCTGGACTCGTTCCAAAAGCTCAGCATCCTTCTTGTACTGGGGGCCCCAGGCCTGGACGCAGTGCTCCAGGTGGGGCCTCACAAGAGCCAAGTAGAGGGGGACAATCACCTCCCCCTCCCTACTGGCCACTCCTCTTTTAATGCTGTCCAGAGCACAGTTGGCCTTCTGGGCTGCAAGTGCATACTGCTGGTTCATGTCCAGCTTCTTGTCCAACTGGACCCCCAAGTCCTTCTCTGCAAAGCTGATTTCAAGATAGATTGTCAGATAACTTTTGTTATTAGGTTAACAAGTTGAAAGGAAATTGTAGTGTTCATTGCATGACTAAAATTGCTTTTATAATCAAAACAATGTCTTTACAATTGTATGTATAAACCAGTGTGGTTTCACACATAACACATAATAATACCACATGGTATTGTGGGAAACAGCATCTCTTAACAGGAAGTCTATTTTTGTGTTCTGTTTTCACATTTAAGTGAGTCAGCATGTGACCAAAATTAATAAATCCTAGGTGAACTACTGTTCTACTGTTTTTATCAAAGACAGCAGATGACAAAGCTGCATATTCAAATTAGAGAAACTGTGATTTTTAGCTTTAAGTCTTAAATTTGTATTAACATCTAAATCCCTGTGGAAAGCACTCTACTATTGCACTAGTAGGAAGTCTTCACCATCCCTGGATATTTCTGCTGATCTTTTCTCTAATATACTAATGTACTGGTTTATAGGAGACAGAACAATTGTCTGACATTCTTTTGCTTCCCTAGAAGAACAGTTTAAACTGGAACATAGTCATTGTTAATTTTTCTCTTAAGGCTTATAACATTTTAAATAATTTTGCTCCTTAGTGTTTTAAAACTACTTTTGTAGTTTTAATACACTACAAATATACAAAATACAATACATTACTTTAAATACAGAATTGAACTTCTAAAATAAATATTTCTGACGAAGACATAAAATTAACATAGATTATTTCATATTTCCAACTTCAGACCTCTAAGGAGCTTATTTTAGTAAATGTTGAGCATCCATCTTTTGATACTCTTCCACTTCTACTGGACTCATCTAATCTGAGGTATTGGATCTTGGCTTCAAATCTCCAAATATTAGATTTTTAGAATCTAGTGCATAATTCCTACATAGTTTGCAGGAGCAGCAGTGACTTGTATATATTGGCGTAATTAAATTTATATTCAGAGATATAACATAAAATTAAGGAGAATGCACAAGTGGGAAGGTGAGAGGTTATGAGGACATGCTTCAGATTCATAGACTAAGCACTTCAAAAGCAGTTAGGAGATATAATGAAGGATCAAAGTAAAAGAAAAAAATAGTTAATTCTATTATATGCATATGTAAAAATATGTTTTCAGTCTGGCACATGAGCATTTTGATTAAAACCATCAAATGATCTCTGCAGGAAGACTAATACTTAAAGGCAGTTTGGTCCTTTAAACAACATCAGATTTTCAGGTACCTCTATTTAAAGTTCAGAGATTCTTTATATTAAATACTGGGTGTCTAATTAGAGTAGTTTAGAATCAGTTTCAGTGTAAGCAAAGAGGAAACTTCAAAATGCTAAGCTGTTCATTTCACTTTTTGTAATGTCCCAAAGCAGTAAATGTTGAAGATGGAGCAATTCCAGATTTTTATTGAATCAGTCCTAGCACACGAACGTTAAAATGGAAATCACTGGGAATAAATGTGTGTGAATTTATGCACATTTACTTATAGAGAAATGATTTATTTTATCATTTTTACATTACATGATAACAAGTCTTGTTTTGTGATTTGCTCATTACCTATTTTAATTAAATGCTTATATTTTTATCGGGCTGAACCTCATTTTATTTCTGGCTTATACAATGCTATTATAAAGTATGTTGGCAATAAAGACCTGTTTTATGAAGACAGTGTAAGGAGAAGAATAACTGTTAGTTCACCATAACTGTGGAGTGCTCCAAATGCCATTAGTCATTCAGAAAAGAGCCACATTTCAGTAGTAATAGTTTATTTTATAGGAAAATGTTTTCTACATGTATTTTATCATTAAATGAAAGGAAATATAATCTTATTCTGATATTATACCAATTTAGGAAGGAAGCAAACAGCATAATTAGAATTAAGATACCAGTATGGTGAAGTAAATTGGAATTTACTCATTTCTGTTGTAATTGAATACTTTCTCTTCTAAATCTTTGTGTTTAATCTGTGTTCTGCATTTTCCTGCTTTGTGAAAGAAGTTCAAAGTAATGCCAAGACTAATAGCTGAATATAAAACCCAACCAAAACAAGTGAGGTTTATTAGCTGTTGTGGGAATCTTGCTGATAAAGCAGTCACAGAGTTCAGAGTAACTCAGGTAGACCTTTAGCCCAAAGCAATGAGCATTCATTGCATGTTGCTGAGGGCTTTGTCCAGGCAGATCCTCAGGACCTCCATATGACTGTTGATCCTGGGCTGATTGTGCCAGTCTTTCACCAGTTCTGGCCCCAGAGGCTTTGTACTGCTGGAAGCCAGCCCCTGCTTTACAGTGGGACTTTTCATTTATCTCTTAAAGATGAATTCTATTTCTTATGGTGTTTACTAGAATCATAATGTGTAGCACACTCAAGTTTTCAGTGATCTATCTTCTAGTTATTAGTCTTCCTATCTTATGGGATTTTTAGCTTTCAATGAAGTGTTCTGTGTTTTCCAGAGTTTTCTGCTAGTTAAAACATTATTTAAACAAAATGATTTAAAAAAAAAATCAAGATTTTTCTCAATTACTGTGCCTGCCTTTGGGTGATTTATGCTAGAAGTGTTCTAAATATTTTTTGTATGGGATTTGGTGGATGACTGTTGGAAGATGTGTAAGGAAAATGGATTTATGTCAATATGTTCCTTTTCAACAAAATGCCATTTTTAAAAACAGTAGTGTAAGGTAGTGGTGACAGAGTTAGATGTAAGAAGGAGAAATGGGGTGCTAGAACATAGGCTGCGAGGTGTGGATGTGGCAGGAGGTTGGTATCTGCTATCAGTTATTCAGCTGTATGCATGGCAGAACATACTTCATCAGAATGTAAACTGTTGGAGAAGAGTGTAGAAAAGAAAATATTTGCATGATAGCATTTACTGTGTGAAGAGATAATTACATAAAACTGAAGAAGATCTACATAGGATTTTAAAGAAATTGCATATTCATTTAAAGTCACAGTGCATGAATAACACCTAAGATTTGCCCTAATTGCATCTGCCTGGCTACTAAAATTTCTGTGATTCACATTATAATAATACAGTACAGTGAACTGCTACGCTATGCTCAGGGAACCTGTTTCATCCCCTGTAGAAGTAGTATGCCACTATTCATGAATTCTATATTTATTTATCAGCATATCACTCATTTAGAAATACTGGGAAGTTTAATAAACCCGAGCTGAGGAGGGTGAAATTCATTCAGATATTTTTCTCCACCTATTTTTCTTATTCCTTGCAATGGAACTACATGAGTCTTTTGTTTATGTAATACTATGGACTGCTACTTGAGTGGGGATATTTATATCAAAGTTTAAAGTTGATGTGATCTGAGAAGCCTTGTTGCATTTACCTTCGGATATTTTTCTTTTATATTTCATATTGAAATAATACAAATCTAGCACAAACATGGTTGGACTCCTTACTGTGATTAAATGTGCTATTGCTGCTTCTATTTTCTTCATTGAAGAACTGACAGCCAAAAAAAGGTGATCATGAATTACATTTATTGCACTGTTTGCTGTGGTGCAGGACAACGCGTGTGAGTGTACTATGAATCAAAATTCAAAAGTCATGTATGTATATACCAATTTTGAGATGAGGCATAGTGGAAAGCTTTGAATGCTATCTTTAGATAGATTTTCAGAAAGGAAAAGGCCAGGGTGGAGTTGGGTCATCATTTTAAAAACTCTGAGCTTGGAGCAGAAGTGACACCCTTTGTTGGCCTGGAGGTGGCTTCCTGCTTCCTCCTTATCCCAGTGTCCAATGAGTGTTCCTGCTTGCACTCATTATAAGTGCCAGTTAGCAGCAACAGGTCCCACTACTCAGACTTCAGGAATCCACCTTATTCTTTCCGGTAACAATTTGTCAATTCACTCCACAGTACCAGGAAGAGTCACACGGTAGTTTCCATTCAGTATCTATGGAGCTGGTTTGGTGGCTTCTGTCGAAGGGATATATATATCAGTGCTATGATGATTTATTTTTTCTTTTGGCTTTCTGCTCAGAAATGTGTCTCAATTGATTTGTGTCTGTATTGCTTATTCTCTTCTCAGTTCAGTATTTCATTTCAAAGACACTTTTCTCATCTATAACTTGTAGTATTCCTTTAAGCCAAGGCCTAGGTAGGAGCTTCTTGCCTTTCCTCATCTTACCAGGAATTGTTTTACTCAACATTTACCAAAATTGGTTTCTTCTCAGATGGTTGCCACTTTAGTGGACAGAGGGTTCTCTGTTTCAGAGACTTAACACCAGGTTTGTTAGATATATAAAATAACAAGCAGTTATGCTATATGCATTTTCCAACAAAGGCATTTTCCTATATCCCTTTCTCTTATATAAGTTAAGAGTACTCTCTAACCTCTCTCACTTCTCTGAATACCAATACGAACTGGCCACTTTTGTTTCATCTTGCTATTGTTGAAAACATTTTAATTTTGGCATTTCTTCTCAGTCTTGCAAGCAAATGGTGATTCTGTTGAGGAACAATAGAGAGATCTGTATTACCCTTCTATCCCAGTTTTATTTCTGATTTAAAGAGGCCAGGAACGAAAAATACATTTATTCATAAAAGTATTGAAGAAAAATTCAAAAGGTGATTGGAGAGGAAAAAAAAAGCCTCTTGTTACAACTGTGTTTTAAAGTCAGGTGAATGAAAATTACTGTAGTATAGAGGGGACCCTGGGGACAGTTGAAGATCTCTAGGTGTCAGGTTGTAAACTTCATAGGTTACGTCTGAAAGACTGTTGTTATTGTGGTCTTGTTTATTAAGAGGTTAAGTTAGAAAAATAGAAGATAATTTTATTATCTCTTATCTATTATGCTAAATTGTATCTAAAAAGTGTCCTTGAAAAACACATTTAGGTACTCTCTTCTGCTAGAGCAGTGCTGTATTTCTGCTTTTCAACTCTTACTCTCTGAAATATATACCTTTTAATTTCCTATTACCTTGATAATATTCTGAGTTACTTGCCTGCAAAAAAACTGCTGTATAGCTCTACAATGGAGCCTGTGTCTATAATCAGAAAAATGAGGGTATTAGGTCAGTGCAAGTGACATATCTTGGCCTATTTATGCGTGTCCTGCATTTATCTGTGTGCTGTGTCAGTGGTGTACAGGGCAAGCAATTGATTACATGTCAGTAAATATACTTTGGGCAGCTGCAACCAGATTTCTCAGTTCCAATCCACTACTGAGAAGGTGGAACAAGAGTAAAGGAAAAATAATACAGGCTAGAGGGCATTTTTCATATTGTTTATTAAATTTTTTCCTTGAATTTTTCTTTGAATGCTTCTAATTTTTTTTTTTTTTTTTTTTGTCTTCAGTGTGACTTAATTTATGCTTGAAATGCTATCAAGTAGACTGCATTCTGAGCAATGAAATTCCAGGCACGGAGATAATGCCAAATTGAAGGGGTATTGTTTTGTCTTTTCAATTTTCTTAAGTGGATTATACTCACAGTTAATATTTATCTCATCTGTAGATAGTAGAGTAGCTAACCACATAACTTATTTGTCAAACATTGATGTAATTTAAAAGAAATTTAATTGCTTATTATCTTTCTGCACAATTTGTTGGTTTTTTTTTTTGTTTGTTTGTTTTTTTGCTGTAGAGATAAGTACATTTTAACAAATTATGAAAGAAAGAACATTTTAAGAAAAGACTAGGACATTGTTAATGAGGAATAGGCAGGCTTCGAAATATGATTGTATCCCTCCCCCTTTCTTAAGGAAAATAAAAATTCAGGCAGAGAAGGGAGAAACCTTGTTATTTGTCTTGAAACAGCAAGTATATCTCAGCAGCTTTTGGACTGAAAATGAGGCCATGCCACTTTATCAGATATAGGAGAGGGAAGTGAAAAAGCTTTAGAAACTTGAATCCTTTCTGATTTGCGAGAATATGTGAGTAGGGGGCAGTGTGGAAGAAGTTAATCTGTTCTGCCTCAACGAATCCACCCTTCAGAGGGTCCAAAGCCTGATGTTCAAAATGTTATAGGAGGTGCTGAGAGAATCTTAATTTTAAAAGTTTGTGAATCAAAGCCAATAAAAAGACCTTCTACTCTTGTTTAAATGAATTGCCCAATTTGCAAAAATGCAGCAAGTTCTTTCTGCTCCAATTCTTGCAAAACTGACCTCTAAAAAGTAAAGAAAAAGTGTTACAAATCATCATGTAAATAATGATGCTCATTTTAAAGTAAACACAGAAGCCAAATGTCTCGAAGCCCACTCTTCTTAACAGTTTTGAAACACTTCAGAAAAACAGAGCCTGTCTGCACTGGTCTGCTAAAAAATAGAATTTCTGAAGATTGGAATATTTTCTTTAAATTTATCTGGCATGTGAGATAATTTACTCATGAGTTAGTGCTATTTTGGATACAGATATATTCACTTACTTTCATTGTATCTAAATATTCCACTGTCTCAATACTTTGTGAGGAGGCTTGAACTCCTATTTGAAATTGAAGCAGATGCATGCTTAGGAAACTGTTTAGGAAGAGGTACATTCTGCAATTAGCAGAAACAAACATATTCTGCAATAGCAGTCTAAATCACAAAGCAGACTTGCTTTGGGGTTCATTCTTTTTTTTTCTTTTCTTTTTTTTTTTTCATTTGAAGCCGTGTACAGTAGCACAGACTTTATTGATGGATTCATGGAGCATCAGTGGAAGTGTTGAAATAATCCCAAAGGATTCTGTTAATCTTATCAAACTTGATTTAGTCAGGTTTGAGTTGTAAATGACCAGATAAGTGAAAACATGTTGAGAATCTTCAGTTACACTGACTAAATCAAATTTGCACTATTTAGCAGTTTTGAATATTAAGCACTTCTTTGAGACTGCAAAAATCCAACTTTTGCAATTACATTTGACTCAGTCTTCATCCTTAAATTCAAGATAATTAAATTTGTCATGTCAAGAATAAAAGAGAAGACAAGACCTCCTTTATGCGACTTGATCACTTACAGTTATCTGTTTTGCCCTTTTCTCCAAGTATGCTGTCTTCTCAGGAGTTCATGATGAGCTTTTTGGGGAGGCTATTTGTACATTTTCATGTGTTCTGTATGGCGCTGAAAATGAGAGTCTGTATGAAAAGCATGTAGTGTTTGCCTTGTTCTTACATCAGAAGAATTTTTTCTTTTGTCCATTTTATGCTTGTTTCCAAAGGCTTAAAATGCAAGCTTTGTTTCTGCAATAATGGCTTAGTGTAGGCTTACATTGTTGATCCCCTCAGTAGATGCAATGTAATCCACTTTAGTTATGTGAATTTTTAAACAATCATCAGCCTTTGCTATTAACCCTTCTATACTAATGGTAATACCCTAGAAGAACTACAAAGGAATTTGGTGCTCAAGCTTAACATAAGACTTGAAGGACACTTAGCAGCATTTGCATTCCTTAGTTCAGCCACAGTGAATTGCAGAACTGATGTTGAACTTGATTGGTACTGTATTCAATATAAAATAGCTGATTGTGAAGTTGATGCTGAAATCCAACTTTACAGGGGAATTCTCTTAAGGAATTTTTCATATTTTCCTAAAGGACCTTAGTTATTAAATGCTGCTTGAAGACTCTTCTGTCCCTTTCTTTTGTTTACTATTTAGCTAAGCTGGTAGTGTGCTTTTCTCGCAATGCTTGTTTTTCCTTTAAATTACATGCGCTCAAATATCTGCTGAAAAAAGATTGGCAAGATGTATTCAGTAGTATTATTTACTAAGATATTTGAGAAAAACAACTTCTTGGTGTCCACTATTGTGTGTGGTTTTTTTTTTAATAACATCTCACCATCTCACTACTTTTTATTTAATCCTACTTGTTGATTGTTCTCCTTATCTACCTTCGTTCTTGTTTAAGAAAGCTGGTCAGCAAAATGAAAACTGGTTGATTGCAGATCCGATCTTTACTATTAAAAGAACGTGAATGATTAGATTTTTTTTTTCTCAGCACCCAGAATTACTGCCCTAGGTACCTCTAGTCCCCACTGCAAAGATGCAAGTTAACCTGTGCTTTCTGTATCCCCTGGGAATATTTGGGTAGCTTAGTTTTGTGATCTGAATTGTAACCAGAAAAAGCCACCTAGATTTGGTAAGATAAAAAGTGGCTATTTTTTGTGTGAGCATTTAGAAGGCATGGGCAAGAGATTAAGAACCAGTACTGTTCAAGAGTGAGAAGACTACTTCATCAAAGAGTGTAAATACAAGTACTACAGATTTTAGTCATATAGCATACAGAGTAACCCAAAACAATATGCACCTTCTGAAACTGATAAAAGAATTATCGTAGATCGTGTTTTTATAAATGAGCATAGAATTATTAGAAAGGATGTTTATAGCACAAGCAGATACGCTCTTACAGTACATGAAAAGAGCTAGATAGCTGAGAAGATACCCAAGATATGCATGAAATAAAGTTCTTCCACTTCTACACAGTGCCCCCTTCCATCAACCTCACAGCTGCACTGAAACGGACAGTCACGATGGGATAATCAAACAATTAGGGAGTATATATAACAGAGGTAACTAAAAGGCATTACTTTACAGCCTATGTAAATAGAAGAGCTGAAGGCAGAAACAGGGAGGGCTGTAAAACAGGAGCATTCACCAGATGGAGATTGTTGCTTGGGGGGACAAGAAATCTGTTGTCCTCTAATAGCTGTGTCTACTTAAAATAAGTTGATTATTTACTACTTTAAGTTATAGAATACTCAAGTTCCCTTATAGTTTAGCCTTTAATTAAAAAAAAAGACATTAGGAGTACATGGGAACTGGCTGAAGAATCTGATCTTGTTAGTTTGTCTGCAGATGAGTTTGAGGGCCAATGTGGAACATTCATTTTAAAAGGAAATCTTTTCATCTTTTCTACCTAGATATACTGAATGTGGGTGTTTTTGTTTGTTTGTTTCGTTTATTTTTTTATTTGTTTTTAATTGGGCCTTGCTTAAATGTTTTGGATTTTATGGTTTCATAGTGAGAAATAAAATTTGTAAAAACAATTTTGTGTCATAAATACAAAAATTTCATTAGTTAGGTCTTAGTACATTTGAAAATATTGTACATAATTTAGTAATGTTTTTTCAGTCTGTTTCATAAATAAGAGTAAATTGAGGAATTCTATAATAAATACTTATTGTGAGTACTAGAGCATAGGGTATTTTGAAAATTTTGTTCTCTGCTTTTCCATTATTGCATAATAAGTTATCCATAGGTTTTTCCAAATGTAATGCACAATAACACTATTTGACAGACCAAATTCTCAGCTACACAACACTATTTTTCAACATACTTATCATTACTCACAATGCATTTTCACCAGCAATGAACAAAAGCCTTCTAATATCTGCATTCAGAATATGCCTTATCTTTCACATTGCTGTCACCACTGCTGAAACACACCACTCACCACCTCACTGTGCTCACACTCAATGTTTGATCTCCATAAATGTTGACGATTGTCAATGGGTGTTCAGTTCAGTGACCCACCTTTGCTTTATCCGCACTTCCATGTCAGATGCCATTTTGTCGGACTGCCCTCTGCTGCCATACCGTCAACATTCATTTATGATGTTGTGGGCCAACATAATAAATGGGAGGCATGATTTTCAGAGCAGACCTTGTAATTAATAACTTCTGAAAAAACAGCAAACATATTCTAGATTATGCTACTAAAAGATGTGAATTTACTGAAGTAGAGAGTATAGGTTTCATACAGCTGAAATATCATAGAGATGGGAAGTCTCCAGTAATTAGCTATGCATGTAATTAGCAATTATTGTGTGCCAGTATATCCAAATGTTGACTTGTTCACTTTAGTGACAAAGTTTAGGTAGATGTTTGAGCAGTAGAATGACTTAGTAAAGAGAAGCAACAGTGGCCCAGAGCTATGGAGGAGCATTTTCAGAACACAGCTCTGAAAGTAAAAGTTCTGAGTAACACATGCATTACTTTTAAACAGTTCTCAAAATTAAATCAACAACATACTAAACACAGCATGAACTGTATTTCCTGATATGTATTTGCTATTTGTAAGGTCAAGATAGATTTGATTTTTAACACTGGATACATGGGCAAGATGTTTTTACAGCCACTGTGGAAGCTGCAAACGTACAAAAAATACTTCTGTATAGTCTAACAGGAAGCTTTTAATTAGTTTGTTTTGAGTGCTGAAATAAAGTGGTTATGCCTATGGCATGATGGGGTTATGGATGAATGAGGTTAATTAATGAATGGGGTTAATAAATTCTTTAAAGTAAACGAGAGTTTATAGGTAATACTGTAAGTGTGTTTTTGAAGTTGATGGGAGCTTACAGTCAAGATTGGAGAGAGGAAAAAAGAGAAAATGCTGCTTTTGATTTTATTACTGGAATAAAAAGTGGGTTTAAATGAAATTTAAAATTTAATAACCCACTTGTCTTAAGTAAATCCTGTTTGATAATGCTGTACCCAGTGGGAGGATACATGCACTGTATGTTTTTCATATGAACTCTCATAGGCTAGTATCTTTGGTAAAGGAGTGAGATGATAGAGATATGTGTAAAAATCATAGCTGAGGGTTTCTTATTTTATGTGTATACCATAAACTCTGTGTGCAAGGGAGGCTACATATGAATGCAGTGCTTGTATTCCTTTTTCAACCTCTATCCCGTGCTGTAATTCCACAGACCAGTCATCCAGAACAAATAATAAAAATATTTAAACCTTGATGATCTTAGTTACTGGAGTCAGCCTTGTGTGATTTTTCTAGTTACTGCCTAGCCAGATTATTAGTTGTCATCCCACACAAAGGATTGCTTAAGAAAATTTGATTACCTGAAAGCGATGATCTGAGGTTGAATAATGTCAGAAGTTATTGGAGGTTTTAAAATAAAGGGATAATCGCTGTCCACTTTAGGAGAAGAGGCTAGAGAATGATCTGGCTGGAGGAGATCCTGTGTTCTGAATTGAAACTATATGTAGGAGGGGTAAAATGATAGGAATGTTAACCTATGAGAAATTTGTTTCGAAGTGTTAAGAAAAGAGTGAGATTTTATAGGAGTCAGAACCACAAAATTGCTGTGCTGTTTGGTAAACACTTCTGTTTCCTCTGCTGTTCAAATTTATAAAGGGGGAAAATACTTCTATTAGGAAATGCATTCCATAAAAAAAAAAAAAAAAAACATTATGTATAAGAGCAAAATCTCAAATACACTTAAAATTAGAAGATTTCAGTCTGTCTATCAGCAGTGTGAAGGATATTAGTCCATCATTGTATTATTTGCTCAGTTTTCAGCCAGGTTATTACTAATGACTTTTCTACAAATTGTATTTTAAATCTATACTGTGTGTGTGCTTCAGGCATACAGAAGACTCAGTAGGACAGTTACTTCAGTTAACTTGGTAGTGGGAAGGTGTTGGTCAAAGTACTGCAGCCAGTTTCAGTGCACTTCTCTTGTTGAAAAACACAGACAAATTAAAAGAGGGTTTGGTGCAGAACAAAATAAGGTTTTTATAGATATACAGTCATCATAGTAGGTGAGGTGAGATGAAAAGGAGTAATTTTATTTTGTTCAGAAAAGAGAACATTCAGTGGTTATAGAGTGGTATTAAAATATGAAAGCTTGAGGGAAGAGTTGGTCCTCTCTCCAGGAGAGAAAATGGGAAGGATATTTGAGTTAAAGGGAAGAGCTTCGGAAGTACATGGCTACAGATTGCTGAACCAAAATTCGGCTTGTGAGGAGCAGCGACTCTGGGCTACGGATGGTGGGTCCTTCTGAGCTGACCTGAATTTAGGAAATCAGGAATATCTGGAATGGGTAAGATATAACAGAACTTTTGAGTTCCTTCCAAAACTTTGGAAAACTGTTTATTTTTCACAGTATTTTTTAAATTAGGAGTCATACAGCAGGATACTCTTACAGCAACATTTTCAGATTATGAATTTTAATTATGTAAATATATATGATGTGCTTAGATAGTAAGGATTTAATTTTAAAGATAGTACACAGGAAGAAGCTCTCTCCTGTGGGACATATGGATTCAACCAGCCTTGTGTTTGTCAGGCTGGGTGTTTGGTATACTTACCTTGAACATTTCACAGTTGCATTGTCCAGGGGTCTGCAGCCTGCTTGGAAATGTCTGCTGACTGGCAGTGCCCTGTCCTTTCTGCTGAATAAGGCACAATGAGTAAGTAGAGGAGTTCTGTCACCTTGACAGATAGATGGAGATTGAAAGCTTGTGAAGCTACGTGATGATGTTAAATCTATTTGGCTGAATAGGAATCATCAAGCCAAGTAATGGGCTGGATGATTTGGCCTTAGAATTTAGCAGTTTCCCATTTATTGTCCTCTGAAACACCTTTTGATTGCTTCAGCTTTTTTCTCCTGTAGTTGCTGGGGTTGAGATCTTTGGCTGAGATCCTATCTGCTATCCCTCTGCTTCTTTTCAAGCTTCATTCTGGAGTTTAGATACTGTAAATCTGTTTAAGTCCTGTTTATTCTGTAGTGCTACTCTGTTCGTTAACTAAATATAGATTTTTTTTCTTCACATGATGTAGAGATCAATATTCGAGTAGGCAGAATACAGAACTGTAGCAGTTAAAAATATTTGCCTGTCATAGTATGCTACAGATAGGCTGGCTGGAAGTCTTGATGTGCTGCTTTGTGTGCACCAGTTACTGTATACTCACCATTATCCCACAAAGTTAAATAACAAATGGACCAAATAAGATTGCATTATTTAATAAAACACCTGTGTATATACATAGAACATAGCTTAGTCAGTACTCAAAGGATATATATGTTCTTTGTCAAAAGCTGTCAAGCTACATTTTTGTTTCACTAGCTGTTCATTGTCTTGGACTAGGTGTGAGCAGAATGGAATGGACATGGAGGAGGAGATAGGTTTTATTAAGGCTTGATTGTGAGAACTTTTATGATCTTCATTAGCTTAGTTTGGAAATGCATCAGTATGTAGGAAAGTCTTTTTTTTTTTTTTTTAATATACACCGATAGATATAATCTCCATTGAGATTGAAAAAGGATGTTTTTCTGTGTACCTCCTGTGTTGAAGTATCATGTAATAGTCTATTAATATGCTGAAAGATGACAAATGTAATTAACTCAATAAAATGGAATTCCCATATTTAACTAGAAGCTCACAAAGGGAGATGTTCACTATTTCAGTTCATATTTTCTGAACAAAAAGCATCGTTGCAAACATCTAGTAAAGTTGAAAATATATTTTTTTTATGATAATGTTTTAGATTAGTTCCTTCAGGTGGCATACATTCAACATGGAAATATGACATGTCACTGACTTCAAAACATTAAATTAATTGCTGTTCTTTCTTCTGGTTCAGTATAATTGTTTCCAGTAATGTCATGTGCGTACTCAACACTTTCTGTTTATTGGAAATTGAACCTTTTTGGAGTAGTCCCAAATTGCTTGGTATTCATTTTTCATCCAACAGGAACAGTGTTTGATCACTTTTCTAATCTCTGTCCAAACCAAGCTGGCTAATTTTAGAAAAAGAATCAGCGCAGCTGATAAAGCAGTGATCTAATATAGAAATGTACAGCAGGATGAATGTCTGTGTCAGCACTTGTTATTCAGAGGATGAGCATGCAAAAGAGTTAAGTATTCAGTAAGAAACAACATCATGATAAAATCCATTGTCAAGTGATGTATGTTATGATTTCTCTTAAAGAAATAAATACTAGTAAACTACAGACTAACAACATGTTACTACAGTTTCTCTTAGCTTACCCTATTCTTAATTAATCATTCTTATGTCAGAAATGTCAAGCAATTATTCTAGGTGCACAGATGAGTAAAAGCAAGATCAGATGTGTGGCATATGTACCTGATGTGTTGAGGAGACAGGCACGAGCATAAAAGGCTTCCTTGTTAATGCTTTTAAAGAGGAATTTCTACCTACCAAAGTTGTTTAAAAAAGAATAGAAGAGAATGATTCTCTTAAATGTGCACAAGAGTTCTTGTATCTGCAAAGGATGTGGTTGTAATCAACAAGTTTACAGGGATAATTGCATGTTTGAGCCTGAAAATAGACTTTTTTTTTTTTTTTTTTTTTTGCTTATAAATATTAACACAGAGTCTACATTGAAGCTGTTTATTAGAAAGCATAGACCTGTTAGACAATAGTCTGTTTGGTCTGGTTTATTTCTGTGATCTAGCTCCCTGATCTACATTTGGTAGTAAACATAAATAATGTAGGGGTTAAAAAGGACTAAGCACAAGATTCTCATAATACGTATTCAAAGCAAATATTAGGAAGCTCTTTTCATAATGTAGGTCAGCTTTCCAGGAAGTTATTGCATATTTGTATAAACTACAGAAGAATTTCAGCTATGAATTGCCAGACAGTGACTATAATTTTCAGTTTTAGACTCTGTTGTCTCAAAAAGAAGAGGTGAAATTGTAAAGCTGAGGCCTTGTCCTACTAGCTAGAAGTCTTCTCAAAGAAAGAAACTCAACTATGACAGCACTGCAACTGTAATAGTTGGATGATTTGGACATTGCCCAGAAATGTTTCTGTCTCAGTGGCATACCAAAAAAGATTGTGTGTCAGTGACCAGCGTTTGCATGAGTACTGCTTTGTCAGACGTAATTTATCTGGAGAGACTGGGAAAAACTCTCTTGCATTGCAAGAATGAAGCCTAGTTTTTTCCTCCCTTTTAAGCACAAGTCGTTATACTGTTATTTCATTAGAGACTCCAATGAGTTTTTGAATAAATTCACTTTTCTGAGCATTTGGCAATAGAGAGTGACAGTCCAGAATCTCAAAAGCATGTGAAGGCAAAGAAAAAGGACAGGGAGATGAGCTGATTTGTTTGGTTTTGTGCTGGTCAGAATAATTCTTATTGTTTACAATTGAGCACTCTGGCAGTCTACCATTTTCAGGAGGAAAACAATTTGCTTGAAACTACATGGTCCAGTTCTGATGCAGTGATAAAACTTCAAGGATTTTAAAGAAAAAAAAAAAAAAGAGAGAGAGAGACAATAATGCTATATTTTTTGAAAAGTTGATGGAACATATTCTATTAAAGGAGCAGATGTTTTAGAAATTGGGGACTTGTAATTTCTCAGGTCACCTGTTTGATCATTAATCACTTGTTCTTGGTTTTTGTTTCATACTTCTCATAGAGACTAAGATGGTTTTGAATTTATTGTAGTTTGTTTTGTTGGTTTTTTTTTTTTTAAGTTATAGTCATCACTTTAATCTTTCTTTGGAAATACAACGTGGAGTACTATGGTATTTTGAGATTTTAGTATGTCCTTTCTCATGCCTTCTGCTCTGAAATATTTTGTGAACAAGTAGTATCAGCAGCATCTATTGCAGGTGGTCTTTACTGCAACTTGTAGAAAAGTCATTGAGTTACAGCAGATTTGTCAGTGTTATCTGATTTTTGTCAAAAATGCAAAGCAAAAATACAAAGACCACGTACTGAGCTTATTGTAATAAAAACTTGGATGTGGCAAGTATGTCTGTTAAGGAAAAGTAAATGAAAGTTAGCAGTGCAAACCACCTAGCTCACTGGGATTTTCTAGGTGTTTGGCATATTTGAAATCATTGAATTTTAAGTGAATAATTTTACAGGGGCCTAACTTTATGCTCCCACAGCTGATGCAATCACAGTGACTGAACCTGTGGCATGCGGATATTGTTAACAATAATTATGTTTAATGAATATGCCTTCATTCCTTTTTCTTAATTCTTTTCTTTATGATCACAATTTCTTTACTTTTTTTTTTAATCCCAGCTGTACAGGTGAGGAACGTGACTTCCAATTCTCAAGTCTGTTAATACTGGTAATCTTCTGTTCTGATTCATTAATGTCTTCTTTTTTTTTTTTTTTTTTTTTTTTCATCTTTTATCATGCATATTGGCCTTCTACTTTTTGTGCTAGTGTGCTAGTGCTTTCTTTCTTCTGTGGGGAAAGAAAACTCTGATTTCTGTCTTCTTCCTGATTGTTCTCTTGGCTCTAGAAAGTTTATTCAGGAAATAATTTAAACAAACATCATTTCCCAATATTCTTACAATCTGGACAGAATAATTGCAGGTTCTTCTTAGAAACTAAAGAATAAATCTGGGTATATACTATTGGTTTCATCAGTCCAAGGTGTAAAATGCTAAGGTAAAACATTGCTGATGATTAGAATTACTAATATTATTTATATAATATATATAATAATATTATTAATAATATTGTAATAATAATAATATAATATATTAGTTATATTGTGTGCCACTTTAACAGTCATATTTCTCTTTCTGCCACTTAAAGAATGTTAGCCTTTAGTACCCATTTACTTGGTAATTTTATAACAATCCAAAGAATTTTTGATTTACTATATTATTATCATAATTTATTTTTACAGATATTGGTTGTGACAGGTGTGTCAAAATTCTCTCAATTTAAAATCAGTGATGCAGGCAGGTCATGGAAAAAAACAAAAAACAAAAAAAACAAAAAACTTGACTGTGTACAGCTTTGCATTAGCTCTTAGAGCAGCAAGCATTTTACTTGGTAAAAAAAAGTTTTGAACAAATATTTAGAAATGTATTAATTCTAAAAATGAAGACCTTTCTTGAGAATGTTTTTTTGTTTGTTTGTTTGTTTTCCCTTTTGAATTCATAAAACTTTCAGTGTATTACTGAGATATTAACTGATGGTTCCAACTGAGGATTGGTATCTAATAAATTTGGAGGTTGACCAAATACAAAATATTACTGTATTTAAAGGCATTTTTTCTTTCCTAGCATATCTTTTTCTTGAGAAAGCTTGCTTGAATTAGTGCATGCCTTTGAGAAGGCATACTATTTGGTATGTTTTCTATGAGATTTCATGAGAAAAAGAGGTTGTAATCAGTGTTTATTACAAAACAAAAATGTATGCCGGAGAAAATTTGGGTTAGTTTATCTGTTTTCCTGAGTGCTAAATAAATAAGTAGGGTCCCAGTGAAAAGCACAGTATGGCAGAGTTTAGGTCTTTTTGAAATCACCCACTTTAAGTAACAGATTTAAGAAAAATTGTAACATCATTTTTAGTGATTGTGCTCAACGGATACCTTTGTTATTCTTAACAGATCTATATAATAATGAGTGCCTCTTAGTGTCTGATTTTTTTTTAAAGAAATCTCTTTAAGTTAATGTCCAGAAATGAACAAAAAACTGACCATTTATTAATTGGCATTACTGCTTTCTGATTGCTTTTATGTACAGAACAACAAATCAAACTATATTTTGTCTTGTCAATTGACATTAATTGGTCAGAATGCTGACTTCCCACAGAACTCATAGGATTTAGAGAGGATCAGTTGCAGGTGTTAAGTTCATATTTTCCCTTTGGACTTCTTACTTTTAGCTGAAGCGTGTTTTTTTGGTTTATTTTTTAACATCCTTATTTTTCTTTCAAGAGCCTTCATTTGTACTTCTACTTTATAATCACCTAACTTAAAAAAAGGGTGAGGTTCTCCTACTAAGGTTGAATATTCCTCTTGATTTAGTCTTTTCATCAAATGTTCATTGTTTCTTTACATGGTTAAAAACTTTAGAACAGGTACAACTTTTTAAAAAATATGCATGTATGTATATTAAAAAAAATCAGCTGGTTAATTGACTTACAGCCTTTCTATGACAGAGGTAGTGCAGATTATCAGCACTGGCCATGGGGCAAGGAATTAAATGAATTTTTTGATCTGTTTTAATGATACTTTCACATTGCTTATCTTCATAGCTCATTGCCTAGTAGAGGCAACATGGAACACTCAGTTATTAGCTTGTTCAGCTCAGCCAACAACCTTGTTTCTAGTACTTATCACAAATTCACACAAAAACGTTCAGCTTCTGGCATGGCTGCATCTTAAGCACAATTTAAAGGATAGCAGTGCTGTGTCTACAAGCTGAGCTCTTTGGGAACTGCATAAAGTAAATCTTTCTGGAGTTCGTGGCTCCAACATGCTTCCACCTTTAAAATACAATCAATCAGAAATGTATAAAACACATTTAATGTTGTTTGTTTGTTTGTTTGTCCTATCTGGAGCCAGGAGTTGGACTTCATGATCCTTGTGAGTTCTTCCAACTTGGGATATTCTGTGATTCTTTGATAAAACTGCAATAAATAAGCCTTAACTGTATTGCAGTGACTTGACAGTCTCAGAACTGTCATACTTTGGTACAGGACGTGAAATAGATGCATACCAGTCTGTCTCTTTATGGTTCATGATCTTGCTTCTTTTTTCCTGGTTCCAAGACTTTAACTCTCTCCCACTCCCATCAATATATTACCAGTTAAAATTCATTATCTACCTTCAGATTTAACTTTGTGAACTTTGGTCCAATTGAGTATGACCTTGCCTTTGGATTTCTTTGGTTTTTAATACACTTGTTTGCATGAATGTGGAAAATAAGCAATGTTCTTGGTATTTGTCATTCTTTATTTAGCCAGGAATTAACTGCACTAGAATAGCAAGTGGATAAAATGGGCTGTTTTCATCCAGCCGAAAGTTTAATCTTGCGGAACACTGCTGATTGTATTCACTTGACAGGGTTAGTAATTATACTTAGGGAAGGCATATTGTTTCTTTCTGCCACACTGCCATAAAATAAAGGTTTGTTGATTGTTGTTGCGACAATTGGGCCCTCTCGGTATTGCTGTATTCTAAAAATAAAACTGAAGTTCCAGGTGGAATTTAATACTCTCTAGGCAACTGTTATGATTTATAGCAACTACTGTCACATAGATTTCTGAAATTATGCCTGTGTGTTGAACACACAGAATTTTTAGGCTTTTTTTCCATTTTAATCAGAACCAACTGTGTCACTATTCTGTTTCTTCTCCATTTTTCAACCAGTATTTGGTTTCTGTTGCATGATTTATGAGTACCTGTTATAGTCTTTTGTGTAGATAGTGTTTACCCATCTGGGCTGTCTTAATTTTAGCCCACCATGATGAGTCTTTCAGCCAGTCTGCTTTGTGCTGTCTGTCTCGTGTTTCCTGATACCAAAGTGCACAAGGAATATAGAACATGTGAACCGATTCCAGAAGGAGGTAACACTGATGAATCCATTACTTGCTCTTGTTCTTTTTGCAATACAACAATGCTTTAAAATCAAGAAAAAACGCAAACTCAATCACTTAATATTCATTCTTCTTATAAAGTTAAAAGCATTTTCTCCATATATTTTCATATTTTCTTTTCTGTAATTCTGAACGTAACTAACTACAACAAAGGGTATTTATCTGTTTTGTGAAAGTTAGATTACTTCCCTAGAAAATAGAATAAATTTATAGAAAGATGGAATGAACTCTAGATTACAAAAGAAGCTTTTTGTGGTATGACGTGAATTCAGTCAACCAAATTGCATTTTGAAGAAAAGAATTTTTATGTATCACTATTCACAAACTTATCATGGGCTCAAAAATCATAAGATAAAACACCTTTCTGGATTTAAGTGCTAACATTTGTCAGAAGTAACCACTGATAATCTGGTTAAATGATGATGATGAATGTAATCAGGATTTGTTCGGAGGATGGAGTTTTTTCCAGTCTTTTTTTTTTTTTTTTTAATTAACAATTCTATTAAAAGTATTCCTTTAGTATGTTTTACCCATTCTAAATATTTTTGTTGCGTATAAACAGAATGCAAATATCTGTGGAACTTACTGTGAAAGTACTCTCAGGACCTTTTCATTTTATTAAAGACGCAGTAGGTTTGTGAAACTTCTTGATGTTATTATGGAAAAAACCTAAGGAGTTCAGAATCCTACTTTCTTTGAGGTCCTGGTTATATTACCTTGTACTTGGTGTATTGGTACATTTTTCTGCTATTTTTTAATTAATTTATTTATTTTTACTTGTGCATGTTGTAGGCATGCTTATCCATACTTGTCTTAATTTTTAACACTGATGCTGTCTTATTATATGTAACTGCAGAAATATTTTCATAATAGCATTTTTTTTCAAAGTTGTTGTCCAAGTAAAGTTAGGCAACTGGAAGACAGTACTACACATCACAGGGTTAACAGAATTGAGTGTCTTATTGTACATATGAAGAAGCAGCTATGTTCTGCGATTAAAGTGGTGACTAATCAGATTTTGCAGTGATCTGAATTTGACTGATGATCTACATAAAGAGAAGTTCTAATTATCTAACTCAGAAGAAAATACTACATTTAAGGTGCAGCTTCGTTTGTATCAGATGCACATTAACAGAAGGTAAAGTAAGCCCTAATGTTTTCAAAGCTAACAGGATGAATTAGCAAAATGTCTAAATATTTCTGACACTAAGCATTTTCAAAAATATATTTCGGTCTATGTATTAGTTATCCTTAATATTAAGAAATGTGTTTACTGTTTTGTACACTTATGTACACTCTACTGAAAGTGTAGTGAATAGCTTAATCACGCCATAGATACAACTTATTCCCTAGAAATTACTCAAGTCATTCAACAACAACTGTAGAAGTTGAGAAATTGAGAAGCTATGTAGCAGAATGTTATTGTTAGTGTTATCTTCTTTTGGTATTTAGCTACTTCTCATTGTTTCGCTCTGATTTCTAACCCGGCTCAAGTACTCTGTGCCAACCCATGGCACATGAAGGTGTGAGTAGCAGGAGAGTCATCACAACAGAATTTGTTTGTTGTTTTTGAAAAGGCAGAAAAGATGTTTGTGCATGTATTGAGCTTCAGATTTTTGAATGATTTTGATGACACAGCCTGTTTTATGACCTAAGTTGAGTTGGCTGCTTAACATTTGGTAGGTAGATACAAGGCAAGGGAGTGAAGATTGTACTTCCTTGGGGAAGATTAGGTTATACAAGTAAAAGTGACTACTGCAAAATAGGATTTGAAACCTAAAAGGAAACTTATGTTTTACTTATGTTGGGTGATCTGAGAGCACAGCTGTATTCTTCCCTTTCTCAGGTCAAAAAATATAATTGAAAACATTAGCCTGTTTGTGTTTGTTGTTTTAATGTAAATATATGTATGTGTGTGTGTATATATATATATATATTTCACTTCAGCTGACATTTTCATAGTTCTTACAATGAAATTTTTTGCTTTAATGATTAATTCAAATTTATTTTTATAAATAAAGTTTATATACTGTTGTATGGTAACTGCTGAGTCATGGCCTGAAGCACTGATTGAGAACCTGGGGAAAGGACCCAGTCAGCTCTGTGGGAGCACAGGTGAAGGCAATTCAGCTGTGTGACCAGAAAGGATGGAGCCTGGCTGCACCTCTCTTAGTCCTCATTTAAGTGCTGACTGCCACTGGAGGAGGATCTCTTTCTGGAGATCCCTTCTTCGTGAAGCTTTTCCTTGTGAACCGAAAATTTTCTGATATAGGTGAGCAATCTTTGTCCCTTCCCTTATAGCACCTTCCTATCTTGCTGGTTCTTCCGTCATTGCATTTCTGCTGTAATGTCTTTCCTGTCATATTGATCTGTTCAATTGCTACAACTATAATGAAGTAAATACATAATTTAAAAATATATATATATGTAGTATATATTAGAATGAAGTAATACAGTATAAATAAGAATGAAAATGATGTGTTTTCTTTTATAATGAAAACTGATTGTGTCTTGTATTTGTAAGAAAAGAAATAGGGCATGCTGATGTACCTACAGAACATAGAAGGATTGTTCATCATACGGCATCAGAAAATAGTTTCAAGTAGTGTCTACAGCTTGCAGAAAACAAGGAAATACAGATTTAATATGACTTGGTCATTATTTGTTAAATAAGATTTATTTTTCCTGTAACTTTCAATGAGTACTTAACAGCTCATGAATGTAAATACTGGAGATCAGGTGTTCTGCTTAAGATAGTTAAAGCTTAGATGAATAAATGAAGAAAAGTATTTTTGAAGTTCTGATGGGTTTTGTTCTTTTCTCTTAGGTTGTTATGGTAATAAAATTCTATGTGAACTGTATTGCAGACTTGCATACAACATGGATGTGACTAAAACTTTTAGTATGTAGCTATATTAATTAGAAATGAGGAAACACCATTGCAATTACAGGTAATCCAGTGACACTTTGAGTAATCAGCTCTACCATTTAGCCATTCTGCAGTTTAAATAATGCTATGACATCTAAATGAGCAGTGGTTAAAATGTGCTTCCGGGAAATGAATGGTTAAAATGCTGTTAACATGCATCTTGCAAGAAATATGTTTTTACTTCTGAAAATGATTTATTTTAAAGTAATTAATTGATGATCTGAAAAGACAAAATTTGGAGAATGACTTGTCAAATGGAAAAGTTTTTCTAGTTGTTACTTATTTTTCTTACATTTTAAAAATGGAAGGTTAACAGTAAGCATAGGTGAGCTCTTCTAAGTGCTATATAAAGTTATATTGCATATAAAGTAGGTGCAGCCAGAGATGCAGTTACTTAAAGAATGGTGTGTAGCTTTCTTGTCTATGCCAGATAAGGAAGTGGTTTTCCTTGGTAAGGAGGAATAGGAACTTGTCTCCTAAAAAAGAAAAGAAAACCAGATCCAGATTTCTTTCTTATAGGCAGTAAGAGCTTGCACTGGGTATGGAAAAAAAAAAAGAAAAAAAAAAAAACCCAAAAACATAAACAAGAAAAACCTCACTGCTCTGAAGTTAAAGCACTGAGCTAAGCTATAATGCCATCTATCTTCTTCTGTGCCAGATTTTCACTTTCTAATAAAAGCTGTGGTAAAGCTGCCTTTATATTATAATAATTTGATTAAGTAAATAGTAACTCCTTGTTACTTAACATATATTTATGTCATTTCAAGTATGTTACTGCAAGTTTGAGACTTTTGAGTTAAAAAGGAATAAAATCTGGAGTAAAACAAATATATAATTTCTTCCAAATGTGGAATGTGTCTTTTTAGCATTTTATGAAGAACACAGTATCATGGATCTCTAGTCCAAACAAGATGTTTTAGTGTTATAAAAGTAATTACAAATGCTTAGGATAAGTCTTTACCACAGTATTCTCATTATATCACCCTATCCCTTGTAGTAACAAAAATGACCTTAGAATTTTTGAAGTTGCTCCTGATTTTCTTCAAGTTATCAAAAATAGTTCTGGGAGTGTGTGTTTGTGTGTTTCAATGGAGAGGAAGAGGGGAGAAAATACATAGCATTGGCTTTGCTTTCAATTGTTTTTTTCACCTTACAAATAATTTCGTGGTCAGTGGAACCCAGCAAGGAGCCTCCTTTTGCTCCAGATGGTTGTGACATTTGAGTAAACCTTGGAGGATTAAAGGCACTCTAGTGAGTACTCACTGTAAACTCCTGACGCAACATGACAGTTCTAATCTGGGTTCTGGGCTGATTAAATGGCTATAAGCTCAAAGAACCAAAAATTCCAACTGGGCAATAAACATTTACATTGATAAAAATACACTTAAAAAAAAAAAAAACCCAAAGACATTGCATCCTAACTTTAGTCAAAAGATTCAATATACTTATAAACATATGGAAGTTACGTTTTCAAATGTGGTGATTTACCAATTTGCTGTACAGTAACTTCACTTTCTGTAAAGCTTTTCTGCGTGTGACTGAATGAGCACAGCGTGATGCAAATGTCTTTTCTTTATATTAAAGATGGTTTGCAAACAATCTAAATGGTTAAATGATGGTAGAAAATATAGAAATTGATCCAAATGAGAGTCTTAAACCTAATTATGCATCATCCCCATCTGCTGTAATAAGGTAATAGAAATATGTGGAAAGATACATTCTACCTTTGTTCAGAATAGGAGAAAAAAAATGGCTATTTTCCATTTGTTATGCAAGAAGAATTCATTTACTTAATGGCCAACTGATAATAAATTGTTTTTTATTGTTCCATGTGATTCTAAAGATTTTATTTGATAATATATTATTTTGATTTGATTAAAACCAGAAAATACAGGTTAACATTATTCTTTTTCCTCGTGAAATTTAAGAAGTATAATGAACTTTCTGAAAATTGTGTGGCAATAGTTGTAGTTATTCACTGTTACGCGTTTTAAAGGTAATTTATTTGTTTTGCCTGAATGAGTGCTAAATTGTACCAGGAGAGGTGCTGAGAAGTACAAGAGTAATGCTTCAGCCACAGCTTGCAATTTGATCTCGCTTATCTATACGTTATTTTTTTTGTGTGACAACTGAGTAATTTGTTTCTTTGTTGTTTTTTTTTTAAGTCTATCAGAGCATGACAGTCAGTCCAGTACTTTTCTTTCAAAGGAGAACCAGTGATATTTTTAGAGTTTGTACCTTTCCCAACCCTTTTCTTCCCAGATATTTTATCTCCCTTTTAACATGTACTGCAGAAATTTGCCCATGAAATAAATATGCTTGGTAATTTATTCTAAAAAATGTAATTTTATTGATGTTTCAGAAAGTTAACTACAGTGCTTAAAGACAAATTCAAAACTAACAGTAGCACCTAATGTATTGCAAAGTTTTAGTAGTACAAATTTTTGGTGGTATGTGATCTTGTGTTTCTGAAAAATTCAAGAAATCCTTCTGGGTTATGTCTGGGCATTTGCTGACAAGAAAACCATTTACATAGAGCCTCTGAGAGTTCAAAAAAAGTATAGTTAGAAGATTTCACTAAATAACTTAATCTAAATTATTTCTTCCCATACTGATTTTTTTTTTTCTTATAAAGATTTCAGTTAAAACATCACGGTTTGTTTAGTTTAAAGGCTTATGCAAGTTGTTCTTTAATATTAAAGGTAGAAAACTGTGGGATTTCATATCAAATTGTCCCATGCAACTTTAATTATAATGCATTGATTAAAAAAAAAAATGCTTTATGAACTGCATAATTAAAAGCATACTGTAAGAAAGAAAAGAAAAACAAAACAAAAACTTTAGTTCACTATATTGTTGATTCTTATACCTGTCTTGTAACTCGCGGTCTAAAACCACTGAGTAGCTGTCTGGCACCCAAGTCGCATCTCTTCCAAACCACCACCAATTCACTCAGATGTTTGGCCTGGATTTCTTTTAAATTTTGCCGAATCCTCTGTAAGCATGAGATGATAATGTGAAAAGTCCAAGTCTGACTTACCTAGCAAGGATCTAAATTACAGTTTTAAGGAACTAAGCAGCTAGTTGGTTGTGAGATTAACTGGAAGTTTCACTAAACCTTGTTATCCTCACAGGTCAGGGCTGCACTTAGATTCCAGATGTACTTGAAATATTGCAGTACAAAGTTTTGTATTTTAAGTGATGCTTTTTGTTTTTAATTCTTGCACTATATTCTGCAAGAGTTGAAGTTAAAACAATTTGAAAAATCATTCAGCCTGCCCATGTCTCTGTTCACCCCTATATTGAGGTTTGTTTTTCTTTTATTTCTGATCCTATTTAATGTAGCCTGTATTTATAATCACTGATGGTGGGAATACAATGGTGTTGCTGCAAGCTTCCCTTTAATGGCTCCATGCCAAAGGTAGCCATTGTTCCCATTGCTTGAGGGTGTTCAACTGTGCAAGGTTGCTTGGAAACCCCTTACTGAGTGAAACCTTCCAGTCACTCTCCTCTACCTCCCAAGTCATAGCATTTGAGTGCTTAGGAATTCAGAGGAGGATCACAGTCAGTGTGGTTGCTGTTTGTGACCTTTTTGATGCTAAACCAATGACCTCTTAAACACAGCAGTGTAGTTGCATATTGTAGCATGCATGATGATCTGGCTGCAAAACAAACACTGTGCCAGCCAGGAGGGAATGACATTGGATGCCCTCAAAGTTGGTTTGCGGATGATTTAAAGAAAAAAAAAAAAAAAAAAAAAAAACTAGTTGCTTCTATTTAGATACCACTGAGAAACACATTTCCTTTAACTTTTGTTGAGATTTTTTTCGTCTTACATGGTATGTAATAAATACTAAACTTATTCTTATCCTGATGCTCAATATATTTATGTTTTTCCTAACATGCACTTCCTTTCAGAAAGCTACTTCCTGTTCTCCAATGGTACTCAATAGAGCATTTGAGTGAATTGCTTCTCATTATTTTGAGAAAGTTAGTTGAAAGAACACACAAAATCCCATGCCTATTTATTTAATTTAATTTGACCTATCCTTCTAAATAAATTATCTAAATATGTTGCTTGCTGTTGGTCTGTTATGTTAAGCCAATGACTATTTTAAGCAGCAAGTATACTAGATGTTTTCACTTGGTTTTATATGTATGATAAATGCTGAGGCACAACATCTGATCACAGACTACATAGTCTCTTGGTAGCAATTATCCCCTCACTATAAAGGGTGCAGCTGAAAAGGTCTGTTGTAACATTGCTAGGTGAGCCATTGGCTGGTGGTGTACTTTCTGTCTGGAGGTCTGAATAGTGCTATCAGTCTTCTCCAATGAGCACAAGCCAAAGATCTGTGGAAACAGATATTGCTGCTCCTATATGATAATTAAATCAGTATCCTATCGCGGTTTTCAAATTGTCTTGCACTTACTTAGCAAATTAAGTATTAGAGTATAAATACATGTTGAGTGGTGCATCAGGATGTCACAGCTGACTTGGCCCCATGCGGCTTCAGATGTTGATTCCTGCTGGCAAAGACCTTGAGACATTTCACTTCCTCTGGAATTTATTTGACCTGTGCCTTTTGCTTCTTCCCAATACCCAACCTTCTTCTTTCCTATTAAGGCTTAGTCTATGATTAACTAGCTGGCAAATACGTTTTTATTATGTGTACCTAATCTTAATATTTGAGGAACACTGCATGATGCTGTCTTGTGGCCTGGTTGTACCATGTGTGCTGGGCTACTGCATCTTGTTATGAAATTATAGAAAGATGATTTAATAATGCTTAAAAAGTTGGAACTGAAGGATAAATTACATGTGCTCCCTCCCTTCTCCTGCACCCAAACATTTTAATTGGTCCACTGAAGTAAAGGGATTGGGCCTTTTTCCCCAAAGAAAATAAGTCCGGATAAGAAGATAAGAGCCAGTTGGACTGAAACAGGCTTATATAGAATATGATTCAAGTAAGATAAAAATGACTCTGAGTTTATCTATTCTGTTTGTAAGGATCATGTGACATGAAAGAGATGCATGGTTTTATAATGTGCTTCTTTCCTTCATCCCTAGTAGAAACTGAGACAATTGGCTGTGACTTGAGGTTACTAACTGATACTTTACATACCCATATGTAAAGTCTGTTATAATTAAGCCAATAAGCTTGTGACAGAGAAACAAAGGATTGATTTTTCTCTTTATAGGAATAAAAAAGATAAACTGTAACTACTTGTCCCACTGCTGGCAAGCTGAAACTATGTACCACAGCTCTCATCAGTGCAATTTAGTAAGATATATGGGCATCCATAAGCAGAGAAGACTTCAGTTTTGCTACAGAATGAGATTCACAGCTATTGCAGCAAATACTTCTAACTCGTGATATCAAAATCTGTGTTATGAGAACATATTTTATGTCAGTAAGAATCCCAAAGTAATTTTGTTATCTACTGCCTGGGAGATTGCCTAGAGCATAGCTCCAGGTTACTGAGATAATCAGCAATTTCTGTAAATGCGAATGGATATAATGCTATTCTGTTATTTTATGTTATTTTAATTCTACTAGCTGGATTTTAAGGGTGCTAGGCTATAATTGCAGTAGTGGCTTAGTACCTTGCTTTGCTATATATTAAAAAAAAAAACTCACAAAAATCTTTTAAGTCCTTCCACAACTCTTACAGACACTGTGAAAATAACTTATCAGGATAGTAGAAAACTTTGGAAATAGAGCAGGTTATGCTCAGCTGGAAGGATCAACTATCACATCATGAAACTTACAACCTCTTTGTTTTAAGAAGTGTGTTAGTCACCTATTTCTCTTTTCTGTATATTTACAGGATTTCCTTAGTTATCTAGATTAGTCTCTTTATTTTTCTGCATTACTTGGATAATGTTTTGAATGCTGGAAAACAGTAAGGAACAGCATGAGCAAACTCAGAAGGATTCAGTCACTCAAGCTGCATGAGTCCACAGATGCCAAGTGTGTTTTAATTTGGAAAATGTTAAACAGCAGTTCTAGGGTCCACAGAATCACTCTGGAGAAGCCAGACTAAGTGGGGGAAAAATCCAGTCCATTACTGGGAATTATGGGCTTATTCTTGAGGGGAAAAAGAAAACCACACATGAAATGTAGACACAGTAGGGCTTACCGAGTGTGAAATATGAGTTGCAGGCACCTTATGGTAGCTCCATTTGTTGTATTTCTATCCCTGCTTTACATGCCATGCGGAGAAGGAGTGTTGTCACTATAGCAGAGTTCTAAGGCTGCAGCATAATCCTATCAGTCCTATAGGATTAGTCATTTGGTGAAGTTACAGAGGTAGAACCATTAGTTGCCTTGAAAACTGAGTGGAGAATGAACGAGATGTTTTAAAAGGAACAGTGAGGATAATGTATGTGTAGTGTTAGCATCATCTCCCCTTACGAGTGCAGTAATATAAATCTGAACATGAAACTAGGGGAAATAATTGCTGCGGAGGGTTAGGTGATTCAGCAAGGAAGTTGTTGAAGGGTATTGATCTCAACATATAGCTAAATATGCCTCTAAATTTGAGGGAGTTGAAAGATTTTATGGAAAAGCAGAAATAGAAAATAAAATCCAATTTCTTGCAATAGATATTTAATATGGTGTTGATTGCCTTGCAAATTTTTTTTCTTAGGTATTCTTGTATTAAATCAATCTGTTAAAGTGGAATTTATTTTCACAACCATTTGTAATCTTTAATACCAATCTACTAAACAGTCTTCAATTTCTTGCAGCAATTTTTTGTATTAGTGTTTGTGTTCAGTTTATCTTGGTGTTCTTATCTCTTTTTCTACTGCTGATTTTTCACAGTAAATTAACTTTCAGAATAGAGTTATACTTGGACTTCTATGTAAACTGAGCAGTTGTGATATTTCCTATCAGACTAGCATATCTTCCCTCCAGAGTTGTTCGGAACATTGTAGGCTGCATGTGTACATAAAGCATCTTTGTTCAGGAGAATTCACTCTCAGTACAAGCAAGAACTGAAAGGTGGGGAGGAACATCAAACCTTTAATCAAGCCACCCATTGTATACACTGTCTTTCTTGAACTACTTGTCATGGTTCTGGATCTTTTTTTATCGCTATTAATTACTAAAATAGTACCTGGGAGGACTCAATATACATTCTGTATCAAAAGCATCACTTCAGTGTTCAGTGATGCTCTGAAGTGAGATATGGAGAACATTCCTTGTGTAACTGTGAGGCATTGAGACCATGTCATAACAGAGACGGATGGTACAGGAGGAGTATAGGAGAACATAATGAAGTCTGAGTCTTAAAAAGACTCTCAGTATATATTAGAGGAGGGGTATTAATTAACTGCATGGCATAGAAAAGGAGGTAATATAGCTGAGTCTGGTGAGTGCTTCTCCTTTTCTGTATTGGGAATTGAGTTACTAATTGTGAGTTTCCAAATAAGGAAACTTCGGTGCTCAGACTTTGAACAGAGAACATTATTTCTTTTAATTACTTTTTGCACATCTGTGTAAATATATAGGAGAATCTGTATTTTGACCCACTGTGTGCCATGTGAATGAAGTCACGTGTATGCAGTGAAGTGGTATTTTTTTTTTTTCAGTTGTAACTTCTTTCTAATTACCCTCAAAAACATCTTGGAATAGGGTAAATGTTTTCAGCTGTAGTATCGTACGTTTTAGTTCTTATTTTCAAAACTTGCTTCTGTAATTTGATTGTTTGTAACATATTATACAATGATATGTATATTATGTATATATGTATGTGTTCCTGTGTTTCATTAAGTATTTCCTGTCATAAAGGTTCTTTAGTTCTCTGGCATTAGATCTTAAATGACATGTAGTCCTTAGATGAATTTACTTTTATTGTCAAATACAGCCTTTAAGCAGTACTGTAATCAAATATGTACAAGTCAACTTTATTTCTGATCATCTATCAAGATGTAGCAGGAACATTTTAACCATGTGCAAGGAGGCTTCAATCACACTTTATTAACATGTGAAATTCTCTTGTGTTATGTGCTTCATGGCATCCACAGAGCTCCAGCAGAAATAGGAATGTAATGCTCTTCATCTGAACAAGTACAAGTAGACATGAGCCAAACTTCAGTCCTTCACTACAGCAGAGATGGTAACAACTGTCAGGGTCACCGCCCTGGGCATAGCAAGGTCTTTCAGTATTAGTCTCATGTATCAATGAACATCCTGTTGAACTGATGTTGTGCAGTGTTCAATTCTTCTAGGATTACCTGAGCATGCCAAGAGAATAAAACAGAATAAAATAATAATAAAAAAAAGGAAGTGAAATTACTGATTGCACATTTGACAAAAATGAGCACAGGTATTTTAGGAGGAAAGGCTGGAGTATTTCGGCACTGAAAATAGAGAACTGGCTAATCCTTTATTACCATCCACACACATCCTTGGTTATATTCAATACTGACAAGGGAAGAAGAGAGTACCTCTGTTTTTCCCTGTTGTTGAATTTACTGTGGAGTTGCACCTGCACTACTAGCTTCAGCTCTAAAGGGATATGGCTCACATCCTTGAGAGTCTGATTACTATAACCTTTCCCATCAGTGGGGGGAAAAAAGTGACATTTGAAAGTATCAAACTATCACAATGAAAAGAAATCAAATATATGTATTTCACTTCAGAAACAAAACCTGTTAAACCGTAAGTTAGTTATTACGCATTTAAAAACTTTGTGTGTGGGGGGAAATGAGATATCTTGCACCCAAAAACTAATTTCTGAACTGTTATGACTTGAATTTAAAGGAAGCTGATAATAACTCTGCATATATATGAATGAAGTTATGTTAAAGCTCAATTTATTAAAGTACAGCTGTAGGTGCAGATGCATTGTATGTTTAATTAAAAGGTTTATTTGTAACAAGTGTAATAGGTGTCGAAGGCCAGATTTAAAAAAAAAAAAGTCTAACTGTACTCAGAATTTTATGAAGTGATTCCTGCATTAAACTGTTTTGTTCTTAACAGAGATAAAGCAGTAGAAATGGGCCAAGATAAGGATTTTCAATTAGCCTCCTTGTGGTGTTTTTTTTTTTTTTTTTTTTTTTTGTCCAAATGAAGAGAAAAGCCAGTGTGTGCTTTTAGGTCTGGGAAGTAGTAGTTAATGTGCACCACTCCTTGAAACTGTTTCTGCTCTCTAAGCCTCCATTGTCTGAAACAGTGGGAGGCAAGTTTCTTAGCAATAGAAAGATGTAAGGGGGAAAAAAAATACATTCATACAGTTTCTAAATAGCAATGAAGAAAACTGAGCTACAGTTTTTATTCTTGGATTTAGACTCCATTAGCTGGAGCCTATGTGAATTTTTTATTCTTGTACTTCTGTTTTTAGTGTCAGCCTTGGTAGGGCGAGGAAGCTTTCCAATGGAGATTAATAGAGGTAGTGTAGATTTGCTGGGGGAAAAAAATATCTTTAAATGTATATGACTGCAAACAGTTACAAAATGGATATTATGAATGCTGAAATGAAGTGAAACTTTGTGGATAGCCAGTGCTCAGATGTCTCATGAATATGAAACATTCCACTTAATCCTAAAGATTTCCTTTTATTTTTAAGTATTTTATTAAGTGAGAGAAAAATATTAGAGAACTATTAGCTGTACAGACTAAACAATCATGATACTATAAAACAGAACTCAGTATGTAGTAATTTTCTTTTACGATGTAAACCACTTGCATAATGCATAGCATACTCTAGGTTTAAGAAAAAATATGTAATCTGCCAATCTGTAAAGAGAAGGTGAACAAAGAATTGGGGGTACATATGTATCAACGTTGCTTTAGATTTTATGCTAGCAAAGAAAATAAGCTTGGAAGAATTTGTCTGCTTTTCTTAATTTTGTTTTGTTTTTCTCCTGAGTTTTATTCATGTCCCTTTGTGATGAGTAAAACTGGGGCCACCTGTTTTCCACTGGGCTCTTTTTACTTTTTTTTATGTTCATAATGCAACATACAAGTATTTCTATCAGAGTTATCTGGGAAATCTGTTGTGAATTAATAAAAATCACAAATGAAATAACAAACCATTGTTCTTCCTATGTGGAAGGGAAAAACACACTAAATGGCTGCTTTGTGGTGGAAAGCAGTGATGTTTCAGGAAGAAACTTGTTCTGTGGCACATGAAAGTTTTGTGGTATTTTAAAAATTATATCTAAGTATGTTGTTTTACTAACCTGGATATTTTCACTATTAAGTTACCAAGCGTGTCATCTGAATCTGATCGCTTCTGTAACTTGCCAAATTTGTGAGATCTATAGCCCAAGGCATCATGGGGGAGAAGGTTTGGAATCCCCCATCCAACATCTTGTGTAGGATACTTGAATAGCTGAAGACAGCATGGTGTATTTTAGGGTGATGTTAGGAAGAAATAGTTAGATGGTTGTGATTTTTTCTGGGCTGGAGAAATAACATTGAGAAGACTCCCAGTATGTTCTGTGTAAATTTTGTTTTTTCCTTTCCACAGCATCTGTTCTGGTACATCTGAATTGTAATGGGTGCAGGAAAAGGCATCCTTAGCACTCTGCAGTGTAAGATGCTTCCTCATTTCCTGAAGTGTTGTGACAAAGACGAACTACTACAAAATACGTCACGAAGGGCCAAACCTGATCTGTTTCCAGTTAGTTTAAATATAAACTTTAAGCAATTTGTATAGGACATACCTTTACTGAAAAATGTAAGGCTGCATAAATCAAAATGGTTCAGAGCAATTTTTAGGGATCTGAAATACAAGTGTTTCCCTCGAAGAAGTAAAATTAAAGGAGAAATTATGTTTGTGCAGTGTTCATGAGGAGTAATCTATATCTTTTTCTCTGTTCTTTGTGGAGTAATAGTCCTTGAGAAACATTTGGAAATGAACGTAAGAAGCTTAAGGAGTCAGGTGGGACCTAACCAGGAAGGAGAGATAAAGGGAGGAAGATTAAAAGACTGGGGAAAAAAAAAAAAAGTACTTAAAAAGTGAAAAATTAATGATTGGATCACATACAAACCAGAACTGTGATGTTCATGGGTATGACAAGGAGGTTGTTGCTGCTTGTTGTTGTTCTGAAGAAGCCTTGGCCAGGCTACATTGCATTCAGTGGATTAAGCTGTGAATTGCAAGGAACTTGCATAGTGTTCAAGAGGGATTTTTAGTTTCACTAGTTCTTATGGCTGTATTGCTGCTGACTAGAAACTCTTGAGTTTCTCAGTGAAATGTCATCACTTCCCAGTTTTCCTCTTAACTGTTCTGGTGAATTTCCTGAGGGATTTCACAGAATTATTTGACATAAAAGTTACAGTGTGAGATAGAGTTGCCTGTCCTATACTGTATTTAGTCAGTGAAACGTCTTTATCTGCTTTAAGGCAAAAAATGATGGTTTTTGCTGAAGGTTATGCAATGACAAGAAATGCATCTTCTCCTGCGAATATAATGACCTGCTACGTCACTTAATACTGATATTTTGATTAACTGGAGTTAACTTTAACCAAGAAACTGCACAGGACTGCCTTCACTCATGAAATCCTCCAAAGTTTGTGTTTCTGCTGCCTTAGAAGCTGGTTTTAGTGGGTAGATTCCCATGTAAATCTCGCTTCTTAATTGTTTGAAGGAATTTTGACAATTATGTATTTAAGGAGAAAATGTGTGTGTGTGTTTTGTACTTCTTCTGTATGCTTAAGCATTTATGGTTTATTTTTTCACGTAGGAGATAAAAGAACTCTTGGAAGAGTTATAAAGCATTTAGTGTTCTTTATTTTTTTTTTAAATTTTCTGCCCTTTTATCAGATTTGGCTGATGCTAGAACATCTGTGAGAATTTACTACAGTGAGACCTAACTTTCTTCACTGATTTAAAATAAAATAAAAGCAATAAATTTCCTTCAGTTCAAGTGTGCTGAATTTGTTTGGATTTTGGTAGGATTAGTGCATTGGAACAGGAATATTTAAGGAATTCCTGTATCTACAAGAACTCTGGTCTAATGCACTATAGACCTATAGGGATATAGGACATACAGGGATCACATACACATAAAAGTAGAAGTAAAATGTCTGTTTAGTCCAGTTGTGGACTAGGTAACACCTTTATATAAAGTATTTTCTGGGTTTGTTTTGTTATTGTGTTATTGGTAGTGTTTGATTGTTTTTTGTTCTTGTTGTAAGTGCTACCTTTGTTTCTATACGTGTAGGGCCCTGAACCGATCCTGGAGATGATTAAAGTAGTGGTCATGAAATGCAGTTGCACTAAGACCTATAGATGTCAAAGTCCTATTCAAATAAAACAGAAGTTCATAACTGTTTTTGTATTTGCAAATTTATTTCATTGCTGGATTGGAAAGGCAAGGCCTCATGAAGCCTGAAGAAGAGTTGTTGTTCACAATGAAGACATATGATTTAGAGCTATTCATCCAAGCTCCCTTAAGTCAATTGGGAGAAAAATAAATCAGGTATAAATGAATAATGGGTACAATTTGCTTGATGCTGAGAACATCTGAAATTATTTCAGTCATTTGCATCGTATAAATGTCTGTCTAACTATAGAAGGAGCACAGATTAATTCCCCTGTGAAAGGCTACATTATAACTCTAGAAGATCAGTGTGCGCTTCGCCACATTCATGTTTTTGTAATATAACTTAGATGGCATATTTTCCTCTTCAAATATTTGTTGGTCTAGCTTTTTTTTTTCATGATCTGATATGCATTTTTTTCAGCTTTTTGGTTCCGGTAGTCATTTTGGTTTTTGTTTTGTTTTAAACTTTAGAATATAGGAAAGTGTACACCTTCAATACTTTCTTGTTTTACTTCCTGAACAGGATAAAAACTATCCTAGGAAAAGAGGGCTTACAGATTTATCTGTATTGAGTTCAGAAAATTTGAGTTCACCTAGGAAGAGAAAAGGAGGGATGATATATAGTTGTTGATGTCATGGTAAAAATACCATTTAGTATAGCACACACAAAGAGCTCACTGGAGCATTCAGGTATGAAGAGCTAGGCTGAATGCCTATTAGAGGACTAAGTACTGCTGCCTCTGGGATATTTAATACATGCCTTGCATTTTCTCATTTCAGCAGTTCATATGAGCTATATTCAACCCCTAGGGTTTAAAGAGGGGAGGTTCATTCTAACTATCAAGTTTGAAGATTAACAGTCTTTTGAATTAGTGGATATCCCAAATGCCTTTGCCTTTATATGAGGTGTTTTTATTGCTCTATTGGTGAAGTTCCACTTGGTTGCACAAGTGATTAATTTACTTAATCAGCTCTCAGTTCTGTTCTCTGTACATTGTGCCAGCAAAATCAAGCTTTCTTTAAGCCCAGTGTCATTTCTGTTTTATCTTATGGCTATTGCATGTTATTTATATTTTCAAAAACAACTTCGCTGGAGGATTCATACTGCTTAACCAGCAAAACCCTCTGCCAGTAATTCTGCAGAGGGAGAAGGTTTTGGAATGATTGACTCTGTTAAATCTTCACCTATTTGTCATCGACCTGCTTCACAGTGAGTAGGTTGATACTGTTGATTGAGAGTTTATAGCTGGACATATTCATTTCATTCTTTTGCTCTTCTTAACACTTTGGCAGGACCAGAAACCTACTTCTTAGGAGTTTGCTCTGCAAGAGGTTTTTGGCTCCTACTGCTTTTGCAGTCTGATCTGGGAAGAAACAGAAAGAGAAGGTGATTTCTTAAACAGTTATGAGTAATACTGGACAGTGGTCAGATCTGAGAGCAGCTTGTCTTATTCTTTAAACACCAAAAAGACAGTGATGATCAGAGCTTGGTTTTCATTCCATGGGTAACTGAGGTTTGTATCAAACAGGCATTTTTAATCCATGAGGAATGGTTATTTACCTCTGAGTTTTTTTATTACTTTGCTGAAGAACTCTGCTTCTTGCGGAAATTAGTGAGTACACTGATGTCTAAAAGGATAACTGGATTTCTGCTGAAAATTAATCTTGTAAGTGGCATTTCTCCTTGAGACTGTGTAGTTTGCCAGTAAGACCTGGAAAGGAGTGAGAGAACAGTGGTCCTTTAGGCTTTATAATCTGTGAGGCTATGTTTCAGGATTACAGGAAGAACATGGAAGACATCTCTTTTAATAAAAGCACTTAAACTAATTATTAAATTCTTCCATTCTGATGAAGGGTGAACAAGGGAATTAGAAGGGATTTGTCTAAGATACCTGAAAACTATCTTGCTAATAATTTGTGAATCTCAGTCCCATAGTTATCTCAAAGTCAATTTACGTTAATTTATTTAATGATATTTCAAAGAACGCTTAATTGTCTGAGGGTTGTCAGATCTTCATCTCTGTGTGAACCTGGCAGCTTTACAGAACATTATAACAATGTGATGAAAAGCTTGGTGGAAAAGATAAGTTCTACCCTGAAAAATACCATTTTGGATTAAAAGCAATTTTATATCAGAAAACTCTTTCACCACAAAAAAAAAAAAAAAGCAGATTGTTGAGATTGTTGACTGTATGAAGTGAATTGAGTTAGCTCTAGCAACACCTCTGAGATGAAGGCAATTCTTCCTCTGGGAGTTGAGCTTCTTGCCTGACCTGAGGGGGGGAAAAAACCAATGTATTTTCACTCAGGAAAATTTCATTAGTTGCAATACACCTGGGAGTAACATCAGTTAAAATGTTTAAAGCATAATACAAGTCTTCTTTACCTAGCATCTTACCTTTATGTTATCAACAAACGGTACTGACAAAACATGCTTGGATTTAATAATAGGATGAATATCTCAGATAGCCACGAGGCTTCTTCAGCATCATGGTAACATTAAATGGTTTGGGCTCTTTTTTCCTGTTTCATGATTTGTTTTAGCTCTCCTCAGGTCATCTGCTCAGATCTTAAATACAACATTTTTGTATTCATAAACAATGTGAGGCATTGTGAGACACCTGTAAGTTCCTTTGTAATGGTGTATTTCATAAGTCAATTCATTACAATTTTCAAATCCATGGCACCACAATTTCAGACAAGAGGACAGAAGAAAAATAGAAAAGTTTATCAAAAGACCTTGCAGTATATAATTTGATATGGATTTTTTTAAAAATCTTTTCTCCTGAAGGCATTCACATGTGATATATAAACACACCCCCCTGCTTGCCAGAGGTTCCTTAAACTTGTACTAACTTCTCTGTTCTCTGTTAATGATACTATTTTTCAAGAAAGCAATCTCTTGCTAGTCTCTGAAGAAGATTCCTTTAGATACAGTCATCCCTGAGTCAAGCAGTGGGAGTCCCTGGCACGTAATAGAGAGCTCACAGAGCACTCATGATCTATCTCACTTAGTAGGAGGAAGTTGGGGAGGGGGAAGTATTTCTATTAGAAGAAATTTTAATGCATGTTTCTAAATGAAATAATGCATCCTTTTCAATAAGAAAGTATTTTCAAAATTCAAATTCAGGTGCTATTATTTATTTATTAAGCTCTCAATTCTTGCTGCTGACAGAGGAATTTCCTGGTGTTATGGAAAAGGAACCTCAAACCACATATGCTTAGGAACCTGTAAATATGCTAATGGGCACGCACCGATCATCTTTTGCCACTATAAGCTAAAATTTCATATTAATAAGTGCAAAGCATTAAAGCATTAGAGTGGCTTAACTGTTCTTTTTGTATAGCTCTTGGGTTTTTATCAAAGATGATCACAAGTATGTAGGTTGCTCCAGAAGTAATGCTTCCTGTTTACTTACATGGAAACCACAGTTGATACAAAAAGTACCATAACACTAGTTGACAGACAAAATTCTAAACTACAAAGTACTGTTTTTACTGTGAACTTAGTCACCACCATTAGCTACTCATTTTCTTCAGCAATGAACAGAAGTCAGTATACCACACTTGCAAAAATCTGCACTCGCAGAGGTGATGCGCTGTAGCTGTCACCACTGCTGAAACGTACCACCCACTGCCTCACTGCTCACATCCACTGTTTGGTCTCCATCAAAGTTCAGCAGGCATCAATGAATGTCAATGGCTGCAATGTTTTCCACGTAGAGAAATTCAGTTCAACCCCTTTGCTGCATTTTCACTTCCATGTCAGATGCTGTTTCATCAGACTGCCTTGATGCTGCTATATGTCACACAACAACAGAACAATAATGTAATATTGGTGGGAAGGTTCAACCTCTACTGCCATACCGCCAACATCTGCCTCTGACGTTGTGGGTCAACAGGATAAAATAGGAGGTATTACTTTCAGTGCAGCCTTTGTATAATCACAGCTAAGACAAGGTGAAATGTTACTAGTTTATGGTAATGTGTGTAAACAGCAAAAGTCAGAACACAATTATTAGTCACTTTTGTACAGGACAATAATGTGTTTTTTGACATTTTATACCAAGCATGTTATGTCATCACCTATATCTTATTTCTCATATCACATATGACTATGGCAGACACAATGCAACTCATTGATGCATCAATTTGTTTACTCATGTGCTTGTTTTGTCTGTCTGTAACTGTACATGAGCATCTATATGGTTGTTTAATACCCTACCCCTGGGTGTTTCATGTAGAAGTGTTTCTGATTCCCACTTTTGCAGTGTTTCACTCTGCCAGTCTTGCGTTTTCAGGGCATGAACTTGTGGAGAATACTCTCTGGAAATGAGGATCAGATGAATGCTTTTTTTCCATTCCCTCATTTGCTTGCAAAAGCAGACAGAAATGCTACATGTCCTGGTATGTTGTCTGGTTTCCCAGAGTATCTAGAAGACTTCTGCCGCAAGCTGCCAGACTCCAGCATAATACTGTTTCTTATGTAGAAGTTGGTCCTGAGTTGTTTTAGATGATGATGCAGGTTGTTGTGCTTTAGAACTGATTGACAGTAAAGATCAGAAAATACAAAGATTAGCGTAGCCAGAAGGCATACCTACCTTTTTAGTTCTAGCATAGGAATTTCAAGTGGAATTTTGAAAAGACCATTTGCACTTGCATTAAGGAAATAAATAAATAAAAATTACTTGTGGAGCCTGCTGTATTCCTATCCCCTGCAGACTGAGCATTTGAACTCAGCTACCATTGTTATGATAGCTGTGTCCCTCATCTGATTTCTAAAGGTTAGTTTGTGTTATCTTTATCTCTGCAGAGATTTCCTAGGAAGGATCATGACATGGTTCAGTGATCACAGTAGGGTTTTTCCTTCTACAATTTGTAATATTAAAAAATACCAGAAGATTACTGTGTAGACTCTATCTATGTGCTTTACTATGTACAGAGAATAGCACAATTGTGGTTGTGCATTGGTGTGCAGTGATATGAAACATGAGCAGGGTTTGAAAAGGTAGCGCTGCCACAAGGAATCTATGAAAAAAATGATGCATATGCATCAGATATAGTGTTCTGGTAATGTCCTGTGGCACTAGTTTTCATCTCTGAATACAATGATTAATTAGCAAATAACTGTGAAAAACTCCGTTAATAATTTCATTTTGTTTGTTCATTGTACTGGGACCTCAAATCACTGAAATACAGTTTGTTAAATCCTTACTTGAGTGATGATTACATTTGAGTACTGGATATTTCCACTGCACCTCCTTGGGACTTTAGATATTTAAGTGACTAAAGTTGGTAATGATTGTTTAAATATCTGGCCAAAATCAGAACAGTAAGTACTGAGGTTTTTTTTTTTCCTAATTCACAAGTGTTCTGTAGGTATTGCATGTATTAACTGTAGAGAAAATAAAAGTACAAATTGCGATATTTTGCTTTTGCATTTATACTTCAAATCAGACTCTCCTTGAATAATCTATGATTTTGTTTTAAATCCTGCAGAATATTTTCAATATGTAAGACATATTCTTAAAAAACTGCATAGGAAGACTGTCATTGTACGTATGCAAAAAGTTTCTTAATCTTTGTAAAGACTTCTAAGGAGAAGTACAACTCAAAGCGTATAAGTATACATATATAGAAAATGTCCCTGCAAAATTCATTACTATGAGGAGGAGGGCTGCTGGCATTAGTGAAGAGGACACCAGCTTTCTGCTTTAAGCAAAGCGAGTTCTGATTTGGGTCACTGGTAACAGAAACTCCTACCAGGATCTTGTTCTGAGCCTATTACAATCAATGTCGTTGTGTCACAACTTAATTGGCATAAGGATGAGGCTTTTGGTGGTATTGCCTATGTGGTGTTTGGTCTGATAGCTCATCACGGTTTTCCTTTTTCAACTCTGCAAATGCAGAATAGAATAAGCTTGCTACAGTACATATTAGCAAGCCTACCATTTTTGAAGTTAGTTTTCACTGCAAAGTCATCCTTCTATATTTAGAAATCTTTAGTGACTATTACCATCTTCATGTATATCTGTAATTCAAATTACTTGATAAGCATTGGTGTTATTGTGCCAGTTTACTTTGTGTGCCTGACATGAGTGGTTTTGTGATTTCTTTTTGAGAGATTGGATGATAACAGTAATGTAGTTGCGTTCTTGTGGACATGTTGTCAGTGTCCTCAGTGTGGGCAGTGGTTAGAGATGGAAGCAACCTCTTTCAAGAAGAACTTGTGAGAAACAAAATTTAAGAATTCCTATGTAATGTGTCAAAATGGAGAAAAGCTATTTTGCTCCTAGAGGCTAATCTGCCTAGGTCAGGACAAGCTGTCAGGTAAGTGAACTACAGGTCACTGGAAACTTGGTTACTGCTCGTTTACTTTGCTTTAGATTGTTCTGTAAGGGCTGATAGGGAGCGCGGAACACTTGGAACCAGCTTGTTACTGCACCACAGCTGAATACAAAATATTAGACTGTGTATTTGTCTTCTACCCTACTGTGAGCTCTATTGAGAGGATATGTTTTTGGTTTTCTTTTCCATTTCAGTTTTCCTGTCCTTGTTATTCGCATGTTTTTTTAATTGCTCTGTGCTCTCTGTTTTTCCTTTGGAGAAGATGCTGTGCACACTTTACTCCTTTATTGATTATTCCATAAAGTTTTCCCTGTGAGTATACTGGCTTAAATCCAGACACTTGTGGGTCAAAGATAATGTGGTATTTTGCTCTAGTTTATTGATAGTAACAGTTCACAACATACATTTTATTTACTCGTGCAAAAAAACCCTCTAAAACCTACTAGATGTTCTGACAGCAAGACATAACCAGGGGAAGAACTGAAAGAAGTTAAGCACTCACTTGAGAATTAAGTCTGCAAGCATTAGCTGAAAATTGTGCTTTACAGTAGATATCAGAAAGAAAAGGATGTATGTTTGTGTGGTTCTGAAGCAGAGTGGATGATGTTGTAATGCTTGTGTGTATGAGCAGCATTTCAGTGGATAATGTTATGAGTATGGGGTGCATTAGCACATTGTTGCAGCTGATCCTGCATCTGTGCGATTTGCTGTTTGGTTAAGTGCTGCTGGGGCTGCAGTTTCCCATGGTGGTGGATCTGACCTAGAGGCACCTTACTCCTAGAAGATGATGCTCTAGAAGTAGAGCATCCTTCCTCAGGCTGAGTTGGATCTGCAGACAATCCCAAAAGAAAACATGGTTAGGTTTTCTCTGGCTCAGCATTCTGATCTGACTAGCCATGTGTTTGCCAGACCTGGCGCAGGGAAGGTGGCTGGACGGGCAGACATGGGTGGCCACTCTCATGGCTCCTCTCAGCAGCCCACAGCGAGGCTGGATCAAGTGTTGCATGAACTTCACTCTGTTTGTTATTAAACAAAAGCTGCAAATAATTAGATCCCAGTGTAACAATTACAGTCTTTATTAGTATTCTGTAAACATCCAGATAAGCTATTTTTGTTCACCCAAGTGTCTGTTTCAAAACCTGAACTGATAGTGACTGGATATCTACATAAACAGCTGTAAATACAGACTGTATATTTTATATATATATATATATATATATATTTCTGTACATTGAGGTAAGAATAGAGTTTCAAGATTTATAATAAAAATGCATAGCTATGAAATTCATCCAATATAGAAAGCTCAAGTAAGCATGACCTTTTTTTAAATAATTCTTGTATATACACAAGTCTAAACTTTGTTAGGGCCTTTTGCTCTGTTGAACCAAAACCGAATATAACTCTGTCAGTATTATTTTGCACATTCCAATTTTCTTGGCATACAGATGCAAATCATATATTTTCTCAAGTAAATTTGCTGCTAAAAAGTAAGAAAAAATCTTTGTGGTTCTGTCCCTTTATATTAATCAAATTAATCAACAGCATTTCTGGCTTAATTCTATTTGACCTTTCTTTTTGCAAAACAGATGTACTTTTATATTTTCAGATCCTCACTTCTCCAATCTTACAAGTTTACAAGATTGCATATTTTTGACTACCTCTCCTCTTAAAGATGCTTCTTAGCAAATATAGTTGAATGTTCATTAAGGATTGTGTTAGTCGTGCCTTGCCTTTATTTTTCTCTTTCTCTATTTCATGCTGCTTTATAAGCTACAGTGATTGTGTGCTAATAGGGACACTGGGAAAAGGCCTAAAAATCATTATTTTGGGCAGTCTAATTATTCAGCCTGGCTCTGGAATGCAACCGTATGTACCTGAATTTTTTTATCTGCTCAGAAATCATAGCTCTTACACTAAATATGACCTCCATACAGCCTTCTGGCTTTACAGCTTTTAGGAGCTGGTTACAGGCAAAAACTCTTGTTGATAGTGGAAGGTGAATTCCTGTATGCAATAGAAGTGGGGATTCCCCTAAGACAGTCACATGTACCTGCCACAGCCTGCAGCCATTTTACAGGAAATCTCCGTTGTTAGTCTGAAATGACAATTGCACTTGGAGACATATAGAAAACTTTGACAAAAGATAGAGCACATATTGGCGGTAGCCAGAAACAACAGAAAGTACAGTTAATGGCTGGGAGTGGGATTGAGATGCATAATTCCTCATTTATAGATATAGACTTTAATCTCTACTGTTTCCATCTCCCTTCAAACCATTTGGTAGGAGTACTTGAAATCTGCTGATATGAAATGTAGAATCTTTTTTTTGCCTATTCATGCATTTTAAAGATTTAAAAAGATACTGTAAATTTGTAAACACTAATAGGATATATGTGAATGTAATACCTCTGATAAAACTTTCACTTGCATTAAAATGCAGAGACCTAGTTTTCTAAAATTGTATTTACTGATAAAAGCTTGTAAATTAGCTCTAAAAAGAAGAGACATTAGTTTTAGGTGTTTTATTCATAGTGGTTTGAATTCTGAGTACTCTGCCCGGTAACCTCTTAGAACTTGTAAGCTTTGTTGTCTGCCATTCCAAATAAATGCAGCTTTGGAAGTGAAGGTTCATCAGCTAGTTGTCCAGCTTTAGATGAGCTGGTCACTGAGCTAAATTACTCGAATAAATTGAAATGAAGGATTTTTATGTCAGCAGATGAACCTGCAAAGACACAGTTGGCAGATAGTGATGCATTGGTGTTGCAGTAAATTTTGGTCCCAGATACTGAACCGTGTTTGTCAACAATTAAAACTTATTGCGCCGGTGCACAGATATTACAGTAGTAGCAGAGACATTCTTAAATCACTGCGTAACTGAGCATGGCTGCAGTAAAAGCAAGTTGACCTTCGCTTAACGGTTTGTTGGTCACTTCTCAGTGGTGTAGACCTTCTTTAACTAAGAGTTTTGTTCTCTCAGAAATTTTAAGAGTTGAGTTTACTTTGGTGCTGGAGAAAGACTTTCCAGAAAGCTGCTTAGTCTAGTTGCTGCTGTTTTAGAATTAAACCAAACTTCATATCTCTTTTGCAGAAGGCATACACTGTTAGACAGTAGAAACTGAAAAGCCTGCTTTTCAAGCTGTTCTAATGAATTCAGTTAGTGTATTTTCTTGAAAAGCTTCAGTCAGTGAGACACTGTTACGTACATAAATGTAGTAAAATACTACACTATTTTATTTGCAGTGTCACAAGATTTTGATCATGAATATGAAAATGCACATATATATGCACGCAAATATAGAAGCAGACTGATCACACAGTGAGAGTATTAGGATGCATGCCACGAATTCTTTGATAACTGCTGGCACACGGCTTCAGCACATTAATTTGAGTCCCTGAAACCACCTGGTAGGTTGAGTTGAAAAACCTTTTGAAAAATACATCAAAAAGTTGCTATGGCACTGCAGAGGATACTTATGCATAGAATAAAAGAACTAGTGTAGTGTTTTGCTCAGTAATTCTTCACCCACAAACATTTCTGAATTCTAAAAGTATTTTGACACTTCTCTGTTAAAGCATTATTTAGTGCTTTGCATTTTGGTCTAACTCTCTTAAAGCAAAATCACTTAGTATAATTTCTTTCCTTTTTCTTCTGCTTCTTCAAAAATATCATGTGAAAAGTTTTGGATAAACTCTCTGGTTCCAGTCCTGGAAGGCAGCGTGGCTGAAAGGCAGCGCGGGTGCTTCTGAATCTTTTACAGTCTTTAACAGAATTCTGATTATTTTATAGGGAAAAGGAAAAAACAAGTAAATATATAAAAGCCAGAGAGAGAGGAGTGGTTTTACTAATTCCATATGGTAAAGCTATCTCAAGACTGAAAGGGATGGAATTACATGGCAATCTTGTGTGACCACGCATTTCTGTCATTGACTGCCAGTAAACTGGTAGTGTAAGTCCAGTTTGAGACTGGCACAAGGAAGACCTATGGGATTTGGATGTAGCAAATCCAGTAGCTCAGATCAGATTACTTGCACTGAAATCACATAAAAGGACCTCAGTTATTTCTGTGCTTCACTGATAGCTGCAGAAAACGTAGATATTACTGAGTTTTACATGAGTTTTATGTCTGTACAAATTGCTTTTCTTTCCTTCTACTCTGGCAATGTTTTTGGACATTACATTTGACTCAAAGTTGAAAATATAAATTGAAGAAATAAAATCTCTCTCCTATGTTGAAATTTCTTTACAGACCTAAGTAGCATGATAATCAGGTAACTTGAAACTATCTGATAACAAATGCAGATATTTTCTATATTATTATAAAATCATGTCTGTATTACAAGCTGTCATTTATGTCAATATTTCAGTCCTTTCTTAAAGTAAATGAGTACAATGTAGTGACTCATCCAAGAGCCATCACAATGCTCTTGATGCATGAAATGACTTGTGCGAATAATAGGAGCACTGTGTGATATGGACGTGGAGCAGACAAGAAAATAGAGAAGAGCTGAGACCACCAAGTGAAATCCCACTTGCCTCATTGCTCCAAAAATTAATAAACATGAGAGGTGACAAATTTTGGCATAATGCTTACATTTTTTTGAAGAAGATATAGCATTTTTTACTATATATCAGCTGGTGGTTGTCTATTGAAGACAGTTTTATTGGACATTTTAGTCAGAATCATAAAATTTCAACATTAGGTAGTATAGTGTTCTTCAGTATCTAAGTGGTTTTCAATATGTTTTCTAAAAGGATATTAAAAAGCAAATTTTGTAAAAAGAGAAACATTGTTCACATAAAGACTTTATGAAAAGCCTTTCCCCCGATAGGCTTTTCCAATTTCTATTTATTTTTTACTGTTAAGAGTGTACTGTGCTTTGTATTGGTTATTTATCTTCATGTTCTAAGTATAAGATCTTCTTTTAAATTTTTCATAGTGTCAGTATTCAATTAACCTCCAGAACTTCTGAAGAGTGCAGTTCAAACATCTGAAGTATTGCCATCACAGAACTTTCTCAGTTTTGTTTCATTTAGTTCTCCCTTTTCCAGTTTTTCAACACGGTACTTTGGGATTCTGGAACCAGAAAAAAAGTGTATTTGTAGAACAACTTATTTCATGCTCAAGGACAAAATAATATAACTGCCTGTGTTACACAGAGCTTACAGAAGTCTGTTGCATCAATACTGTTATCTCTATCAACTGATCTGACAAGTGCATCAAATAGGATGTTCAACAAGACCTGTTTTCCAGACGTGTCCATTAATCGTATGCATCACATTTGCATTCTTTGCTTACTATTTTTCTGCATGTTAGACTGAAGTCCACAATCAGGTGAAATGATGTTTATTGTTAAACAGCTGAGAATCTAGGACCTAAAGCATTTTCTAATTAAGTAGCCAACATCATACAACTGTCTTGTTATTTAGAGCAACTACCCACATGGATTAACTGTCATTTAAAATGATGCCAAAGGCAATTGACTGATGGTCTGAAATTTGAGAGAGATGTTTTCAAACCATTGTTTAAGGGGTTCTCAGACAGATGTTTTGAGCGTGGAATCCTTTGTAGATAGAAATAAAGCAATCATCCGAAGTTCAATGAGCTAATAATTGTTAATAGGCACACAAATGTGAAGACTATAGGGCAATAATTGGTGCCTCTGACAGCTGTCATAGGGAAGTATTATCAATTGTAAAGGACACTTGCACGTTCCTCCACTAATGACAGAAGGCTTTTTATGGTTCCTGGAATCTGTCCTCCTCCTCCTCCTTGTAAGAAAATTTATAAGAATTAGTAAAGAAGATAATTTATGCTTTTTTATTTACGTGTGTGTGGTGTGTGTGTGTGTATAGTAGAGAGAAGAACTGCTTATATTACATGCAATCAATATAAGTTTACTACTCCAATTTTGACTGTAGTGTTTGAAAAATGAATAGGCATCAATATTTAGATATGTAAACCAAACTGTCATCTGATATGAATTATTGGTAAAACCTGCTGGTAGCAAGATCTTTCACACAAGTTTCATGATATTATTTTTGCTTCTTTTCTGGCATCTGGAAAACTTTAGGACTGTGATTATGTTTGTATTATATTTACATATTCTGTTGATACACCTGAGGCACTGGCTTGTATTCTCAGTTCCTCCTGACACGGTTTCTTACAGTTGACAGCAAAGCATGGTGCAAAAGAAATTGTTACGACATGGAAGTTTATGCACTAGTCTTGCAGTCTACCTCAGTTTTACATTCTGCTCATCATCTTGTCACACCAATCCTCCTGCCAGAGCACCCTACAGAAGGGATTGCGGTCAGCACCATTTCCTCTTTACAAGATAAGCGATGTGTTAAACAACAAATGTCTTCACAGAGTCGGGGTTTTCATGGAGCATGATCATTAACAGTTGTTCATGTTAGATTATCTTATTTTTTACTCTTAGTTTTTTATCAGAACAGTTGTGTAATTGATCAGATCTGTGTGATGATGTTCTGGTGGTGTTTGGATCAAAATACAGATTTCCTGAGAAAAATTACATTCTCATTTCCAAAAGTGCTGCTTTGCTGTCTTCTTCACAACAAACGTCCTGACACTCCCAACTACTAGCAACCATTAACACTCAACTGCCAGTGAAGAGTTTAAGATGCATTGTGTTCTGTGACTTCATTTAAAGTCATGTGTATGTATTCTGTACAAATGCTCAAATTATTTCAAGGTGTTTTGAATTCTGGTAAGCTAATTAAATAAATTCTAAAACTTCCACATAACTGGTAAAAAATGAAAATTTTATTTCCAGACAGACAACGCAACTTAAAAAGTCCTGTGCATACCTTTTAATTAAAGTTGAATTAAGTTTTCCTAACACATTGAAAATTAAATATAATAATCTAAAGATAGATTTCATTGAGAAGAAATCAGCTTTAATCATTGTTTCGAAAGGGACAAGAATGCATTCTCTCATACATAGGCTACTATTGTTCCGTTCTATTTCAACCCACACGACCAGAGAGAAAGAGCGTGCATGATCAGAGCTTCATAAAAAGGTAAAGCTTAAATTTTCTTTCCTCTCTCTCTTTTTAATGCTCTTTGGGACTGCATCCATTAGGAGCCAAACAAAGCACATCTGTGTTGTTGTCCCTACTGACTGTCAGAATACAGTACATTCAAATATTGCAGCCAGAAGGCGCTTTACAAAAACAGCTTTCAAGATGTGCTCTTGAAATGCATTTGTGTACTCATTATGCAGTGCTATCTTTTGTCAGTGGGGAGTTCTGTAAATAAAGCACCAAGGTCTAATATTGCAGTAGCTGATAGCAGTAAAATAAACGAGAAAGAATAACACTTTTTTTTTTTAATACTTCCTAGTTTACAACTGTGACCAGTGCAAAAAAAAAAAAAAAAAAAAAAAAAGAGAGAGAAGGAAGAAAGAAAGAAAGAAAATAAGTGTAAGACTTTTGTATTTTTGCAAAACCTTGGTATATTTTAAGAAGCTTTGCAGGAGGGAGCACAGTAGTTTGTTGTCAATCCTGCTACATTTATAATCTGCCATTTTAACTATTCTGTGTTTGACTTGAGTGACATAAATATCTTACCTCAGTATTTGTAGCTATAAAGAATACAGCTGTGTGGAATTCATAGTCCTTTCTGTTCCCAAACGTCAGAGAGTTGTTAATCCCAGAGTCCTGCTGTGAAGTTGGTATAAATGAGTTTTTTGTAATCCAGATTGTATACATGAGGAAAACAGCGCAAGTCCTCGAATATTTTGATGACATTCACTGAACTCTTCCGGAAAGTTTGAGGTTTAAACGGTGTACTGGACCATTCTTTCTTTTGAAACATATTTTTCTGGCTTCAAAAACAGTGCTTGCCATTTATAAAACTATAATTGAAATATCGAGGTTTTCTTCCAAATGTAGTGGAAAGAATAAATGGATAAATGAAAAAAAAAAAAAAAAGCAGCATGCATTTGTTTGAAGGACTGCTTTAACAAACAAGTATGAAAGCTGGCTGTTACAATATGGCATTCTAAGAAAAAGGTACTGTTAATTATATTTGTGAAACATTAGCATGCAGTACGCACAGACCATTGAATAACACCGGAATATTGAGACGTTAAAAGAAGCAAAACAAAAACAGGTGCAGCATTGTACTTCGACTTTTCAGAAAAATGCTTGCTTAAAGGTACTTACCTCTTAACAACTAGTTTAAGACGGAAACATTCTGATAAGATGAACTTCTTTTGTAGAGTCAGCGTTCATTAGGGATCTCACAAAGGTGGACTGCTTTTCTGCATTCACATGAGTGAGTCTAACAGAACAGGAATAGCCCCCTTGCTTTTCAGTGTTGCAGCCCTATTTTTATACTCTGTATATGTGCTTTTACTGAACCTAACAATAATATCTACTGGAGGCTGTCTTACAACTGGGCATTGAACTTCCCTTTTTCAAACTTTTGTTGGTGGGACACTGGTTTCTGGATTGCTATTCTGTTAGCATGATGAACTAATTGACCTAGCAGGACTCCCTGTGGAATTGCAGCTTCTGCTTAGATCATCAAGAGTACAATTTGTTGTTTCATTTCCTCTTCGAGTCCCATCAGGGAAATTGAATTGTGAAAAGACTACCTACTGGGAGCATTCAGTCCTCATGACTGAATAAGTAACTTTATTATTATTATTATTGTTTTTTTTTTGGTACTGTCTTAATTAACAACAAAAAAGAGACTTTGTTATGAGGGAGTCTGCTGTGATTCTGATACAGATGACTAACCACGGTTACAGAGGCACTTGATCCACAAGGCCTCCTGGAGGCTGGGGGCCCCATGCAGGTGCAAAGTTAACACAAAGCTTCAACAAGCTCTAAGTGCTTCATTCAGGAGAACTTGTCAAGTGTTACTAGACCATCACCAAGCCTGAAGTCCACAGGTATTAACTGTTTAGCAAAAACATCACAGGGTGAGAGGTCTGGCTTGTCTAGACTTTTAATTAAGAACATTAATTAATGTTAATTGCTCGGAGTCATTTGTACTTATCTGTGAAAAGTTACGGCCCTTCGAGTGACATGGTAAGACAGGGATGTGATCTTATGATTGAAAACAGTGCCTGGGGCTTTTTACTAGTAGGACACAAATTTCTACTTCTCTTACTTATCAAATTCCTTGGCTCTATTCTGATAAAATATGCTGAAAATAAATGTCTTTAAATTTTAATTTTACACTACTGTACTTATTTTTCCCCAGTCTTTTGTAATTCCCTTTTGTTTACAGGTGAAAAAGAGTGGTTTATATAGCTCAAAGGAAACATTTCTAACTTTTTCTTAGGGAAGCAGATGAATACGTCCTCGTTTTTGAAAGTTTAATGTTGACAAGCTTTCTTTGGGAACCAAGATCCAAAAGAAGCGTATAAGAAAAATAATAATACAAGAAGCGCTCTTGGTAGGGAAGCACTTTCTTCAGCATAAATGTTCTTTGTATTCTCAATTGTAAAATTTAGTATTTTGAAATAATAATGACTTTGAAGTCATAGTATCAGATTTACTGCAGGATGCTGCAGGCCCAACAAGGATGACTTCAGAGGGGCTTTATGTACAATATTCAAATCTGTCTTCACAGTAAAATGAAAGTCACAGGGAGGAAGCAAATTTTATATTCGTACAACACAGGTTCATATTACGAAGTCTGTACATATGAACTGAAATTATTTTATGATGTTGAGTGGTTTGGAATTCTGTGCTGATTTTTAGAGGTTCTGTGACTCACACCAGTGTAAGTAACAAGATATCCCCTGCAACTCACTGAAGGAAGGCTCTTCCTTCATCGAAGACAGATCCTACACCCATCCATAGAAAAAATAGCAGACATATTATTTTTCTTATTTGTATTTTTTGCTTCTGTGTCTGAATTTGGACCTTGCTAATGCTACATGGACTTTAGAAGTGAGATAAGACTTTCATTTTGGCCAGAAAAATCTAAGAGGTAGCATCTTTGAAGTCCCCTTCCTTTCATAGTTTCCTTTTGCTATACATTTTTATTGTCTTTCCATGTGATTTCTGAATGCACTTAGCTCGTCTGCTGTCATAAGGATGAAGTTCAGAGTGTCAGCAGCTGTGCTGGGAAAAGGAGCAGTCACTGGGGCAGTGGAGCAGTGTGCTCCAGCAGAGCTGGGATGGTGAATGTGGCAAACTTCTTCAACTCTGGGAGGGTCTTATTTTTTGAATAATTCTAGAGAAGGTAAAATACAACTTTCTTCAAAGGCAAAGTGTCAAAGATACAGGTTGCTTTCAGAGTGTGTCACTGCACTTTGGTCATTGCTTAAAATAAAATGTGCTTATTTGGATGTTATTGCTTGAGTACTGTTTGTAGAAATTTGTAGCTAGCCCTTCTGTTGGTTTGATGTTCATTCTCTTTCACTAGAATTCCTGGGTTACCTCTATAAGACATATAATTCAAAGAGATGCATCAGAAACTTCATGTGGTTAAAAATGCTGGAAAACTCTGTTGGGCAGGAGACAGGATTAGAATTTTGTTGAGTGTAATTTAGTGGTGACTGTGGTGTATGGTGGATATATTTTTTTTAATTGCTCATGATTGCAAATAGGTATGTCTGTGATGCTGAATCACCCTCTATCAGCGCAGTACATAGCTCTTGGTGCTATACCAGTTCCTCTGCATTTGGACCTTTTGGCTAAATGGTTCCAATTTGTGGTATACAAGGATCTATGAATACAACGCACAAGAAAGCATTCATTTAAAAGGATTTGAAATATCAGAAGAAGGTAATATTTGGCCACAATGAGTTCTACCGTGCCTGAGTTTCATAGAATTGCACATGGGCCGTTAATCAAGTTCTCTACTTAAAAAAAAAAAAGCAAACAAAAAAAACCACCACCTAATATTTTCTTTGTGTTTAAGTGGATATTGCATAGAATATATAGGGGTTTTTTTTTGTCTCTTTCATGTAAGGTACAGACGTTGCAGAAATTATGCATATAGAAAATTATACTGATAAGTGCAACTTTGATGTAACTAGTGGATCTTTTGTATTAGAAAAACACTGATGTGAATATTAGTGTGCTTCTAAATGGGATAAAACATCTTTTTCAGTATGAAAGTATTTCCCAAATGCAAATTCAGGTGTTATTTATTTATCTATTTATTAAGCTCTCAATTCTTATTGCTGGAAGAGGAATTTCCTGTTGTTATAGAAAAAGAACCTCAAACCACGTATGCTTAGGAACCTATAAATTTGCTCTTGGACATGCACAGAACATCTTTCGCCACTATAAGCTAAAATTCCATATTGATATGTGCGAAATATAAGAATATTAGAGTGGCTATTTATATTGATTTCTGTATAGCTCTTGGGTTTTTGTCAGAGATGATCATAAGTACATAGGTTGCTCCAAAAGTAATGCCTCCTGTTTATTTCCATGGAAACCACAACTGATACAAAGAGCACAATAACACACCTTGATAGAGGAAAATCTCAGCTACTAAACTATTTTTCAACATAGTCACCACCATTAGCTATTCATTTTCTCCAGTGATGAACAGAAGTCAGCAGGCCATGCCCTTAAAAATCTACATTAGCAGAGATGACACACTGTTGTCCCTGCTGAAATGTACCACCTACTGCCTCACTGCACTCACATCCGCTGTTTGCTCTCCATCAATGTTGAAACAAGCATCAATGAATATCAATGGCTGCAATGTTTTCCACATGGAGGAATTCAGTTCCACACCTTTGCTTCATACGCACTTCCCTGTCAGACGCCATTTTGTCATAGAATCATGGAATCCTTAGAGTTGGAAGGGACATCTGAAGGCTGTCTAGTCCAACTCCCCTGCACTGAACAGGGACACCACAGATAGATCAGGTTTCCCAGCGCCTTATCCAGCATCACCTCAAAACTCTCCAGGGACAGGACATCAACCACAACAGTAGGTAACCTGTTCCAGTGCTTCACCACCCTCACTGTAGAAGATTTTTTCCTTATATCTAATGTAAATCTACCCTTCCTGAGCTTGAAGCCATTTCCCCTTGTTCTGTTGCCACAGGCCCGGCTAAAGAGTCTGTCCCCTTTTTTCCTGTAGCTCCCTTTAGATAGTAAAATGCTGCTATCAGATCACTTTGCCTCCTTCTCCAGGGTGAACAACCCCAGCTCTCCCAGCCTGTTCTCATAGGAGAGGAGTTCAACTCCATGGATCATTTTTGGGGCCCTTCCCTGGATGCGCTCCAGCAGGTGCAAGAAGCTATGCCCTTCTGCGTATGCCCTTCTGCTGTCATCTGTCATGTGGCAACAACATGTGACAAAAAGTCTTACTCCACATCAAGAGTCACGCATATTTTTGCCTGTTTTCTTTATTAGTTTTATAAAAAGCTTAATTATCTCTACTTTCTGTGTTGCCAAATAAAACAAATTATCATAGTTTTCAGGCAGATAGATTAGCAATCCAAAAATAACCCATTGAGATCTACAGCTTCACAGACTTAGTCCACTGGAGAAGTGTTACAGATTTGAATGTAGAATGATGTCTTTAAAGCATTCAAAGCATTGTTGATCCTGGACAATCTGGGAATGACTGCTCTTGGTAAAAATTAGGAAAGCCATCTTGTTGCTCACTGTTACCTTGGCTCTGCCCATCTCAAGCCATTGTATTCCAAATGTATCTGTGTGTTCTGGAAAGTCCTAAGTGAGACTGAGAGTGGTTAGCAGTTCTGCGCGGTATCTAATTAAAATCTTGTACATTACTTCTGCAGTACCCTTATTGAGCCACAGAGACACTTCCCTTTTTGCTAATTAATTCAGTCTACATGCTGCATTCAGTAGAGGTGAGGTATAGAGATGCAAAACTACAAGAAATCTTAAATATGGGGAGCTGTGATAAGCATAAATGCTGTTTGCAAATACGCTGGCATTTTCCAGAACCTTTTTGTTACTACTGCATTTTGTTTTCCCTGGTTCAGGAGAAGTCTGTTGATGAAATTCTGATATAATTATACTTTAATTTATGCCCATTATTTTCAGGTGCCAGGATAAGTGGAGCTTGAAACAGTACAAAGGAAAAGTGCAGGCAAATACTTGCTATTGTATAAGAACAGACATTAAAGTAAATAATGCTATTAAGAAATTTAGTATACTTACGCACACAGAAGGTTTTGCTGCCAAAGAAATTCATACTCAATTTTCTTTTTCTTTTTCTCTTACATCAGATACTTTGATCAAAGTAGGTGGCTTGCCAAATAGCTTTTTATCTTAAAACAGAGAAAGTAATGTAAAATATGAAGTAATTAAATTTGAAGCACTCATAATGAGGTGAAGAACTATATTCAATAGGTGCTGTGAAATGAATTATATGTGCATGTTCATGGGATACTTGGACTGCCTTCTGTGGCAGGTATTTGTGTTTCTGTAAGGTCAATGTCAGTAATAATGAAAGTTGCCAACTCTTTTTTTGGTTTGGATGTTTAATGTTTCCTTTCTTTACTTTTATAGCAGCACTGTTGTGGATTGCTGTACTGCTGGTTTGAAAAAGAGAGGTCAAATGGGAAAGGATCCTTTATAATATGTAGAAAAATGTATTAAAAGTTACAGCCTCCTTTCTTATAAAATCTTTTGAATGTAATTTTACATTCCTCACCTACTTGTCTGTAAAGCAAGATTGCCTTCCTGCTAAAAGAAAGCTATGATGTAACTTTCTTTTTTTCTTTTTTAAGAAAAAGTTTTGTGTGAGGGGTGGTGTGTCTGAGAGGACTTCTAACACACTACGCAGCCATCTGTACAATGTAGCTTGTCATTACTGGGCTCTGCTTTTTACAGCATTTTGCCTCAGGAAATTCTAAAATTTTTGCATAGAGAGCATTAATAGTAACTTGCATCCTGATGCTGTATTTGTGTAATTCTGAAGTGAGTCATCTGTGTGCAGAGCTAGCTGAATTCCTATAATTGTTTCATCCTGTGTTTGATACGAGAGATATAAGAGTCTTTCAAGACAGAGGAAATCCCAAATAATTGCCCTCATGATTAACTGCAAGCTATTTCTCAGCTCAGAATTGCCTTTCCCTCTTCCACCTCAATGAGGCATTTTTCTTATTAAAAATATTTTTAGAAATAGTGATGATTTCACATGGAAGATGAGGCAGGCATCAGTTGCAGTAAGTTTTTACTAAGCTGTCACCCATCCTGTTTTCTCAATTTAGTCAAACTGGAAGTTCAGTTTTGATGGATTTTGGTGTCTTAGCTTGCTTGTTCGGCTGAGCAGTGCACTCCGCAAGGGGTCAGCCTTGTTCCCCAGGGCTTCTGGCTGTCTGGTAGGAAGCAGTGCCCTGCGGTTGGTCAGTGGCATGGGAAGAAGCATTTTGGGGTTGCAGCATTCAGGACAGTCAATAAGTCTTCTGAGATCTGTCAGAATAACTTCTGCAGTCACGGTGTCTCCATTCAGATGTACACAGTCTGCATAGACAGGGAGGTTTTTGACCAACACCTGGGAATATAATCTTCATAAATAAGTTTTGCGTAGGTGCTTCTTTATTGTTAGTTGATCGCAATTTGAGTGTACCTGAATCTAGGCAAAATAAACAGACAGCCTTGAACTGCTCCATTGTAATGATCTGCTGTGTTTTTATTCACTTCTATGAACATTTCAAGTACTTAGTCAAACCTTAGATATCAAACCCCAAAGTTATTTTAAGGTCTTGTGTTAGTACTGAAATTCTTAATGTATAGACAGGTGGGGTTAACCTTTCACAAACAAATAAAGCTAAGTATCTAACTGGCATTATTGATGTAGAGATGATGAGAAAGACGGTTTCTAAGATTGTTGCAGCTTTATTTATTAAGTTGGTTTGTAATGATTTTTTGATAGGATTAAGAAAATGGTTTAGAAGTAGAGGGGAGTGCAAAGGCAAAAGGAGCTTAAACTTTAGTTTCACTAAATTAGCAACACACTATTCCTTTGGCCACCCTCTTTACCTTCATTCTATCTCACAGTGAGTTGGCACCCAGAAAATCCTGGTTAGCGGATCTGCATGAAGAAGTTACTGTTGTGTGCAGTATCTCTTTAAGGAGATGCAGTTCCTCCAGGTATGTTCGCCACTCAGGCGAATAGAAGTAGTACCACAAGACTGCACTGTCTTGTAACTCCTGTGCATTTGGTAGACTGCTCTGTACTTCTGAAACTGTGCTATCACCATGTCATTGATTAACTGGTGTTTCAAACTGATTGGATAAGTTACTCAGATAAGCATTTTAACCAGATTAATTTAAACTCCTCCTTCTGTACTGATAGAATTTCAGTGGCTCTTTTGCATCTTTACCTGGATTTGCATTTTTCTTTTTCAGTTGTCAAGAAAGAATTTCACTACGTAGTTTACTGTACATGTGTTAAACTGCACATACACTTGAGTTAGCTATGGATGGTTATCCGCGCAAGGCTTAGACATAACCAGCTGCAATTTGAACTTGTCCTTGTTACCTTCTGGAAAGGATCAGCTTAAGAAAAGGTATAATTTGGTACCTGGGCCTTCAGGGCTAAGTGTGTGGCAGTTGAGGGGCTGTGGTATTGCAGTGAGGAGGGTTTAAATCCCACCCATCTTAGAGACTTCTGGCACAAACAGCTTCAATTTCCCTTGCCCTTGTTTTGTCTTTACCTTTTTCCACTCATCCGCCTGTTTGCCTCTGAATCTCCACCTTGCTGTGCATTTGTTACATGATGCTATGCTGTCCTGCCTGCCTTGCAGTCACTGCTGGCTACAGGTGGAAAAATAACATTATTTGTAAATGATAAATTGATGTTAGCAGAAGCTATTTCAGCATTTTGTTTGAAATAAAATATATAGGTTCAGATATGTTATGGATCAAGACCACACTGCAGTAATTTTCAAATGCCAGTGATTGATCTTCAAAAAGTGATCTTCAAAAAGGGGAGGAAGAGCATGAAGAGAAGGCAAATGATTAGCCAAATTCTAATTTGGATGTAAATGAATAATTTTAAAGCTGTAATTCAGTAGCCAGGCTAGTATTTCTGTCTGTCTACCAAATAACCTAACAGCAAAAGTCTATAAACCATTAACTCATATTTGTACTAATCCAATTCCAGGTGCACACTGTATATTTTTGGAGTAATAAATGTTAAATAGTATATATTTTAAAAAGCAGTGTGTGTCCTAGCATTCTGGGTAGGAAAAAAGAACTCATAAATTTTTGTCCTGGCACCGATGTTGATTCACAGCATTGCTATGGGCAAGTCACTTAACTTCTGTCTGTGTTTCTTTAGCTATAAAATAGAAATAACAGTGCTTATTTTCTTGCTTCCCACAGGAGTTGAAAGAAATTTTAACATTTGTGTAACTCTTCAGAGAATGTTAATTTAATGTCCATTTAAACTTTTAGCTGTGTCCAAGATAAACATGCCCAACACTATTTTTAAAGAATTTATTTACAACAGCTTTACAAATTTATTCTGTTTGATATTTTACCAAAGTAGTAGTCTTTTCATGGTAATATATAAAGTATGGTGTTTCCTTGTAAATAAGAAAGCTAATTAACTCAAGGGAAAGAATGGAGAGGAAACTATCCTATGGAAAAAAAAAAAAAAATCACGGGAAAATGGAGGAAAAAAAAACAACAAATTTTTTTGAATTTAAATATTTGGACACATATACTCCTGTAAATGATAGTACTATGATTTCAAGGGATTATAACTGTACAGATCGTTGTGTATGGTCATACACAGAAATTACCAGTGTGTTTTAGAAATTTATTTTCATTTGGTGAAAACAGCATTCCTATTTATGCAGATTTTCAAATGGTTACTTTGTGCTGACTTCTTTCCTGAAATTTCTATTAGTACTGAAGAAGTTAGTTTTATTTGAGCTGGAGATGGGGAAAGGAAGAGAAAGAAGATTCTGGCAGCTTCATGTGAAATGTGACTTTTGGCACATGAGTACAGTAGCAGTTTGAGGTCTGCATGCGTATGTAAATAGTAAAGGAAATTATCAGTAAGATGCCACAGGTGGTTGTAGGGTGAAAAATTTGGTCCTGGAAATGGTATTGGAATAAATGAACGTTTCAAATGCTTGGGAGGACATGAAAGAATATGTTGAGCAAGCAATCTTACATATTGAGTGGGAAGGCCTCCAGATGACACCAAGAGAGATTACCATAAATGTTGGCCCCAGAATAATTCACCTGTGTCAAAATTAACAGCTTTACTATTGAAATCATACTCAGAATCTGTATTCTGCAAGTCGGAAAGTCTGGTAGCATCGCCACTGAGAGGTTGACTTCAGCATAAGCTTTGTGAGATGAAGTATAGCAACTTAAAGTTAGTTTCTTGTTTTTCATACTTCCAAAACTTGAGAATGTGAGAATAGGAAAATGTGGATTCGATAGCTGAAAATTGGTGTTGCAACAAATTGGCTAGGAGAACTCTAGTACTTGTAAGGTTATTAGATTTCAGGGAATAAGAATTTTGCAAATACTAAAACATGCACTGAGCAGCAATCATTGGAAAGACAGAAAATTACCATTGTGAAACAAATACTTGCATTTTAAAAATTATTATGTTGAACATATTAATCAATGTAGTGCTACAAGATAGTGACATTCTTCTGGAGGAAAAAAAATGGAAATGATGAGGAGGCAGGCATCATGATTTGTTGAAAAGACCTCAGCTGAGTGGAAAGGCAATCTACTCCGTTAGTTTTGAAGAGTCTGTAAAGTCTGTATACTTACATTTTTATGTCTTAGAAGAGTTTCTGAAAACATAAGGATTAGAAAATTGAAATTCGCTTTCAAAAGAGATGATGTAAATATTCTTCTTTCATCCTTTCCAGTAATAGAGATTTGGCAAGTTATGTCCTGCTATATCTGCACAAATCCAGTCACACAAGTATTACTGAAAACAGTTCATTCCTGTTACTAAAACTAGAACAGCAACAAGATGAGGTACAAGAGGCTGAATACTTTGTTTCCTTATTCTGTTGCTGTTAAAGGAAGAAAAAAACCTAACAACAAACAAACAAAACAAAACACAAAAACTTCTAGAAATTTTGGAGAAAAAGATTGAACTACTGAGAGTATTGTACTTGCAAAGGTGCGTGTATCTGCCTAAAATTAACTGCTGTGGGGCAGCTGCAGATGAGAGAATAGTATCTTGGTTCTGTTGAATTCAGTAACAGAAGTCCTGTTGTGTATATACAATTAATTACTTCCACTACTTTCAGAAAAAAACAAACACCTACAAGATTCAATATGATCAAACTTCTGAGATTTGGATTAAGGATATATTTTAATGTTTTGCTATATCAAGGTCTTCTTTATTTGCTGCTGTTTGCATTTAGCATAGCATTATATTCTGTTCACTGATTATTGGGAAAGGATACAAGATGATGGGGAATTTGAGAGGAAACAAATATTGCTGGTAAAAACATAAGGGAGTGGGGATAAGCCTCTATGAATTGACTTGTATATATCTTGTCAAGTAGCAAGCATTTCTAAAGCTATCAAGTAATAAGATGGAAGACCTGACCTGATTTTAAGAGCGCTGAGCACCAGCTATTCCTCTTGACTTCAGAGACAGTTGCAGGTCTCAGACACTCAGTGATTGAGAGCCGTAGCTGGGCACCTGTGTGTCCGTCAGCCCCTTGAGTAGACGTTGGTACAGAAATAATCAGATTAGTAAATCACTTTTAAGTCTCTTTTTTCCACAACACTTTATTTTCCCTTGAAGGGCAAAATCTTTTAAAACCGCTGAAATTACTGGGGTTAAAAAAAACACTCCACTTTCATGAACAAATTTTATTCATTTTTTACAGGTTTTCTATAGTACTTAATCGAACTCTTAAGTGATGCTTGGATGCTTGTTCTAAAACAATCAAACTAAAAGGAGGAGAAGCAAAGGTTTTCTTATTTGCCAAAATTAGGTGCAAATGCATTTGAGTATCACATGGCGAATGTGGCAACTCTAACAAATCTGAGAACAGGCAAGTACATATGGCCTCTCTTCCACTCTCTTTTGTACTCACTGGAAATGCCTACTTCGCCCTTTAGAAAAAAAGAAATGTTTTTTATCCTGCTGCAAACAGGAAACATTTTAATCCATTGTCAATTGCCACGGAAGCTGGAGGGAGTTAATTTTTTTGTTTGTTTGTTTTTTGTTATTTGGTATTAAAGCAATACAAAGGTCTCCAGCACTTGACAGTTCTTGTTGGAAGCTCATAGTGTACAGGCATACAAATAACACTGTCAAAGAGCAGTCTTGATTTTCTTCACAGAAGCATTTGAGAAAAATGAAAGTGTCCTGAAAAGATTGACAAGTTCCTCATGCTTTCAGTTTCTTTATCTGGTTTCTTTGGTAGATGTAGTCTGAGAAGTTACTACCATTTAAGTTGATCTGTGATGAATAGTAGTTAGAGGAAACAGTTAAAAATCTTCAAATGTAGAAATAATAAGATGAGCACTACATTGTTCCTTTCACAAGATGCTAGTGAAATAAGTTGAGTTCATTTTCTGTTAATATGTTAGCTGACTTCCCAGGAAGACACAGCTCACATATTTTGCTTTCACCTTCAGGTCAATTTATCGTGGTCATGATTGTGGGTAAAAAAAAAAGGCAGATAAACATTAAATAGATTTGATTCTGCATTTTTTTTTCAGAGACAAAGAAACAAGTTGCATTAAGCATGTTTTCTGTGTACCAGGACTGAAGTCCTAAATCTGTGGTGAGATAAAAGTGCATGGAAGTGCTCTATCAGTCCTTTTGAGCTAACTGTTACATTCCATGAGAGTAAACATTGTAAAGTCAAAAGAAAAATGAAAATCAGTCTTTGCAAATGTGTATACTTAAATAATCCAAAAATGGTCTGGTTTGGGGCTCCACATTAGGAAATGATTGCACCCTCATGGTAGGGAGCTGGAGCACGAGGCAAAAGGAATTGGATCTGTTTGGCAAAGGGGCGACCTTGTTGCTAACAGCAACAACCTGATGGAAGATACAGAAAAGGTGAAGCCATGCTCTTCTCAGAGACGACCAGCAACAGGAGAAGAGGTGAGAGAAAAGTTGGAATCCAAGAAATTTCAATTAGATGCTAGGAAAATAAATACCACAATAGTAGTTGAACACTGGAGCATATGCCCAGGCTCCTGTGGGATCATTTTTCTTGGAGGTGTTAAAGAACCATCACAGCGTAGTCATGAGCAACCTGATCTGATTAAAATTACTCTAATTGCAGGGGACTAGACTTGTGACATCTGAATTAATCCTTCTAGCCCAAACGATAAGCTAAATAATAATAAATAAAAAAACAGCATTGGCTCAGTGCATAGTCTTCTAAGTCATTTCACTGCCAGATGAGGACTTCTCTTTACTGAAACTAATTCAAAATAACAACTCCTAAAGTAAAACCTATTAATATTGTGCCAGGACTTTTTTTCTGTGAATGTCTCACCAGGAATTAGGTCACTTTTGTTTCCAAAGCTCCTCTGTTAATATAGATGATTGCAAGAAACCTGTATGTTCATATTCTTGTCTATGCTTTGAAGGAATATTTTTCAGTATCTTCAGAATATAGAGATACTGTATACTATGGTTGGTAAATTTTGTTCAAGATAACATTGACAAGCTGTATAATGAAGAAAGCATTATGTATTTATGTAGTGTGTATTTCTTGTCTTTTTTTCCCTGGGCTATTGAGACCTCAGATACTTAAGCATCTTAGTTGCGTAAGGTACAAATTAATGTACAGTACGTAGGTTCAGATAACAAAGATTACAGATTCTGTCAATGTCATTTCTGTTCTCAAACAAATTCTGGTTTCAAATCCCCTCCTTTAACTCGTAGAGAGTATTCAGCGCTTCTTTGACAGATATTTCCTTCATTCGTATGGAAGTCAATTTGTGGGCAGTTTCAAAGCCTTTGCTAATCTCCTTGTGTGTAATTGTGTTTATAGGTAAGCAATTTTGTGAACCACATAAATTATTTCTTATGTGGAACCTAAAGCCAAAAGCAAGCTAGAAGAAAATTAGAATAAATGCATTTATGGCGAAAGACTGGCTTAGCAAGGGCCATAAAACATCAATTTGAATAAATCAACTTGAATAAATATAGATATATTTTCTAAGTAATTCTGTCTGGGCAGATTTGAAATAGAATGGAAAAGAATAAGAACTGTAAATTTTCAAGGGTGCTCTCACAAGAATTTTGGAGGAAGATACTTTAGAACTATGACACGCTCAGTACAAGCCTTCTAATGCATCTGTATATACCACAAAATATTCTATATGATTAGGTGGCATTGTTGGATGTGAGTCCACATCTGCAGTGCTGCACTTCAGTTTTTTTTTTTTTTTTTCCTGATTAACATAGAATGCATGTGTGGTGCTTTGTGAAAAACATACCATTGCCATTCAGAGTCTGTGAGCCGTTGTTAATATAGGCTTTTGAGTATATAATATAAAGTATAGCAAAACTGTAAAGCTGAATTTTACAGTGCAGAATCATTATTTTTAAATTATGAAATTCTGTATTTTCTTCTGCAGTGTCACGTCTTTATCTTCTGGAACCATTTGATCAATTTATGAATATGCAAGGGTTGCCTCTTCTGTGCTTAGAGCAAGGCTGTTCCCTATGTTAGTTGACACTAATTATGTATTCACTGCCTCAGCAAGGAGAGATCTTTGAAATCATGTTGAATGACCATGATTTGAAAAGTGCGATGCCTTAGTTTGTATCTTACAGACTGATTAATCTTATAGGAAAAGGAGTATAATCTGATGAAAATCTGTCAAAGTAGGCACTACTGGAATTGATACGGTGAGGCTATAGAGTATAAATGAGAAACAAATTTGGAAATCAGAAGTTTAGGCATATTTCATTCAGCACAGCAATTGATATGGAAGCACAAAGACAATACACAGCCCAGACATTAGAAAGTGTTAAGGATTTTCTATTTAGAAACTACTTCTGTAATATTTGGCTAGTAAGATGGATGTGTTATTTTTTACTTCCAATAAATGGTCATATGCCCACTTGCAAATCTAAGATAAATTAATGATCAGTACTTCTGTAAATTCACATATGTGCATAAAGGATGTAAGTTTGCTGAGCCAAAGAAATAACTGCTGTGGCTTCCAGGGATTGGCAATGAAATGCTCACTTTGAATACTTGGCATAATACTATTTCCTGTTCTTTGAAGGCATAGCAATACTCATGGTAACTGTGGTAATGCAAACCTATTATAATCCTAGGATTCTCAGACTTCCAGTTTTTGGCAGCCATGTCCAGATGATGAATATTCTGATTCTGGAAGTGAAAGATAGAGGCTAATTTTACAAAGCCTGATCAGAACTACTGCTCAACCAAAACTTCCAAGCACTGCTTAAAATCATTCATGTCCAGTTTACAAGAAGGGCTATGAAAGACAGGTGTCAAGATAACCTGCTTGAGATTGACATTCTGGGGGATGATAGGGTAACTGTTCATCTTTTTTTGACATATGCATTGGTACAGATAAAGATGGAAGCATATTGTAGAAAACAGCATTAAATAAAAAACTGAGAGCTCTGTAGCTACTTTGGAAATTATTTTTATAATTAATGTATGAAATATTTCACTATAGTTGCCTAGCAAGATAAGAATTGACTTAACCTATAGAATGGGTCAGTGAGTGGCATCTTGAAAGTGTCTGAAGGCAAGAAGGCCCTACAGAGGAATCTGGACAGTCTGGATAGTTGGGCTGAGGTCCACATGATCAAGTTTAACAAGACCAAGTGCGGGTTCCTGCACTTTGGTCACAACAACCCCATGCAATGTTACAGGCTTGGGTCATAGCTGCTGGAAGACTCTGCAGAGGAAAAGGACCTGGGGGTGTTCATGGACCCTCAGCAGAACATGAGCCAGCAGTGTGGCCAAGAAAGCCAATGGCATCCAGGGTTTATCAGAAACAGTGTTGCCAGAAGGAGCAGGGAGGTGTTTGCTCCCCTGTACTTGACCCTGGTGAGTCTGCACCTCAAGAACTGTGTTCAGTTTTGGGCCTCTCACCACTAGACAGATATTGAAGATCTGGAGCGTGTCCAGAGGAGGGTGACAAAGTTGATGAGGGGACTGGAGCACAAGTTTTATGGGGATCAGATGAAGGAACTGGGTTTATTTAGTCTGGAAACGAAGGGGCTCAGAGGAGACATTATTGCTCTCTGCAACTATCTGAAATGAGGTTGTGGCAAGAGGGGAGTTGGTGTCTTCTCCCACATGACTAGTTATAGGATGAGATGGAATGGCCACAGGTTGCACCACGGGATGTTCAGTTTGAATGTTAGGGAAAACATCATCTCTGAAAGAGTGAACAAACACTGGAATGGTCTGTCCGTGGAAGTGATTGAGTCACCATCCCTGGAGGTGTTCGAGAAAAGTTTAGATGTGGTACTAATGAACATGGATTAGTAGGCAAATAGGTGGTGGGTGAACAGTTGGACTGGATGATCTTAGAGGTTTTTTCCAACCTCTATGATTCTCTGATATTATTAATGTAGATCTGAAAGCATGTATCTCACTGATGGGGAAAGGAGAAAAAACTCTTCTGTGAGTTTCCCAGTATATGCTTCTACAGTCAGCATTTTCTCCTCTTAATAGGGGAGCATGAATCTTCTCTCAATCGGTATGTTAACTTTGACAGTCTAAGGATTTTATTAAGGATACTGTGTTAGTCTATTCCAACTTTCCGTATGTATTCTATCTTTGTATGTAGCCCTCCTTGGATGTAATGTAAATTTTAAATATGCTAGTAATGTATAAAAAATCTTACTTATCATCTGGAAAACTGTTTCAATTTTAATATTTTAAACCCTTTTTTGAATATATATATTTAAAATGTCCTACAAGTAGGCCATATTTATATAGATACACAAATATTTATACACATTTATGTATGTTATACAAACAATCTATGTTGTTCCAATGCATTCTGACAAATGCTTCTTCAGTGAAAAAGAGTGGAGTTTATTATCCTGTTAAACCTTTTGTTAGTCAGCAATTTTGTCCAAGTTAAGTGTCTTTCACACAAAACTGTATTTTGTAAGGACAGAAGGTAACTACTTTTCAGGTAGCTTTAATTATAAACATAACTAACCCATGGCTTTCTAGTCATTTTGTTCAGTCTTTCATCTCTTGCCTACCCTTTCCTCTTCAAGTTCAGCTTTAAATTCTCCAGGATAGTAGCCATATGCTATTGCACAGTAGTTTTTTGCAAATAGTAATAGCTCTGATTTAAGGTTATGAAGGCCTAGAAGTAAATAAAAATAGGAAAACAATATGATTTTATAATAGCTTTGGCTTCTCTCAGTTATCTCGCAGTATGTACGCATTCCACAATTTCAGGGTGACTTATTAGTTATTGTCAACTTGATAATGATGGTCTCTCCATGGTTTTGACAGATGCTGTTGAGACAGATACGAGGCAGTAGTTTGTGCCTAGTGAGCTCATGAGGGAAATAAAGTCAACAGGAAAATATTTCCTACATTGCAGAGCTTCTGTGAGGTTAAAGTCATCAATGTTTTAAACACATTTGAGGATTATTAGATAAGGGGCACTATGCAGTGTGAAGTAATAACATATGTATGTGTACTCATAATGTAAAGTATATTAGTGTAGTTCTGTTTCCATTAACTATCTTACATATGTTAAGTATTTTCCATGGGGAAATTAATCCTCGTTTCCATTCTGCACTGGCATGAATTTTAAATTTTATTTAAGTTAAGATCTGATGAGTATTCTCTTCCTGAGTTAAAAATTTGCTTTTAAATAGTAAAATAAATCCTTGTGGAATATTATTTTTGGAGAATAACTGTGAAAACTATTAATAATGGCCAGGAAAGACTTTGGAAGCCTTACTGTTATTTTTAGGGACAACTCTTTGTAATAGGGAAAATAATACTAAAAGTGTTGTGTAATTTAGTATGGAAATTTATAGTTTGACTCAGTAGGAATTTGTTACAGATTTCCTTGCTACCTGCTTTCATTCTCACTTTGATATATGAGGAGGCTTTTTCTGACAGCTCAGAGAGCTGCTTTGACAGCTCCATTTGAATGATTCCCATGGAAAGTTTTACAAAGGGACGTATAGGTTTTTCCCCATTTTCCTGTCCTCTATTTTCACCCGTGGGAAAAGGAGAAGGGAAATCTCAACAACACAGTGAAGAATTGAAATTGGGACTTGTAGGAAAAAGTGTTAATTCTGAATAACTTTCTCAACTTAAAAGATCGTAAGTCTTTTGAAAAGAATGATGGGGGCTTGTAAGCATCTTCCAGCCTGTTCTTACTTCTGAGGACCTCGCACCCATGGGGTTTTCCATCTCTTGCTTGAGAGAACTTTTCTTTGGCCTTAGAATCCACAGCCTTGCTCAAAGGCCATCACTCCTTTTTCTCTTTGTTCTGTGGTCCAGAGCAGTCTCACATCACCTCCAGGATAAATTTCTCTCTCTCTCCCTTTAACATGGTTTACTTGTGAATTTACTCTCCATGCTTCCCTATTAAATTCCTTTTGACAAGTTGCTTTCAGCCAATTACTTTTTGAGGCACTCTCAATATATGTAATGTAGAACCCAAAGAGAAAATACTGAAATATGGTGTATTTCTCCCTTCCTAGAAGCCTATGGGCTCCTGCAGAAAGTATCAATGGAGCCCTAGTACTCTGTTGAAACGAATTTTTGAGGAATGACCTTGATTCCTTCCACACAAAAACATTGAAGTTGGACAGTTTCCCAAAAATTTACTGGGACAACGGCAGTCTCTTGATGCCTTGATTCTTTAATTATCTCCTTCATGGTACTGGTAATATATCAGCATCTTGTGAGAGCTGAAGTTTCACTGTGTTTCTGTATTATAGTTGATGCAGATAAGGTGTATGTGTTCCCTATTGATTACCGTATTGTATTATTGATATTCCTTATTGTAGGCAGAACTACAATTGTGCTAACACATAATCATCTTTATTCAGTGTCTCTGAGCTGTTCAGTAATTGTCTAACTTCTTTGGGTAGCACATTCAGGCATGGCTTGTTTTCAGTGCAACACCATGAGCCCATATGATTCTGATTTAGATATTCAGTAGTAGATACCCAGGTAGCCTTTTAACCACTGTAACTGGAAGACTCTATGTTTAGGGACAGATCTGCTTCTCAATTTTGCGTTGTAGGCACATGCTCTCAGTGGGAGTACGTGCCAAAAATGTCATTCTTTGAAGTCTACTGTTTTTCCTTCCAAGATTTTTCCTCAGCCTTTATAGCCTATGAGAAAGAATCATCAAATTATCTGGGTTGAAAGGCACCTCAAAGATCATCTAGTTTCCACCCCTCTGCCGTGGGTGAGGTCGTCAACCACTGTACCCAGCTACCGAGAGCCATATCCAGCCTTGCCTTGACTGCCTCCAGGGATGGGGCATCCACAACCTCCTTGGGCAACCTCTTCCAGTGCATCACCACCCTCTGAGTGAAAAACTTCCTCCTAATATCTAACCTAAACCTCCCCTGTCTCAGTTTAAAACTATTCCCCCTTATCCTATCACTATCCACCCTCATAAAATGCTGTTCCCCCTTCTGTTTATATGCTCCCTTCAAGAATTGGAAGGCCACAATGAGGTCTCCCCAGAGTCCTCTCTTCTCCAAGCTAAACAAGCCCAGTTCCCTCAACCTTTCTTCATAGGAAAGCTGCTCCAGCCCTCTGATCATCTTAGTGGCCCTCGTCTGGACCCGTTCCAAGAGCTCAGCATCTTTCTTGTATTGGAGGCCCCAGATGTGGATTCAGTACTTCAGATGAGGCCTCACAAGAGCTGAGTAGAGGGGGACAATCACCTCCCTCTCCCTGCTGGCCACCCCTTTTTTAATGCAGCCCAGAACACAGTTGGCCTTTTGGGCTGCAGGCACACACTGCTGGCTCATGTCTACCTTCTTGTCCACCAGGACCCTAAGTCCTTTTCCACAGGGCTGCTCTCAAGGAGTTCTTCTCCCAGTTTGTATAAGTACCTGAGATTGTGCCAGCCCAAGTGCAGCACCCTGCACTTGGCTTTGTTGAACCTCATTAGGTTCTCATGGGCCCACTTCTCCAGCCTATCCAGGTCTCCCTGGATGGCTTCCCTTCCCTCCGATGTATTGACTGCACCACTCAGCTTGGTTTCATCTGCAAATTTGCTTAGGGTGCACTCGATGCCATTGTCTACATCATTGATGAAGATGTTGAAGAGTATCGGTCCCAAGACTGACCCCTGAGGGATACTGCTTGTGACCAACCTCCACCCTGACATAGAACCTTTGGTTAAAACCCTTTGGCTGTGTCCAGCCAACCAGTTCTTAATCCACCCAACAGTCCATCCTTCAAATCCATACTTCCTCAATGTAGAGAGAAGGATGTGGTGAGGGACCATGTCAAAGGCTTTGCAGAAGTCCAGGAAGAAGACATCCATCATCCTTCATCTGTCCACCAATACTGTCACTTCACCGTAGAAGGCCTCCAGATTGGTCAGACAAGATCTGCCCTTGGTGAAGCTGTGCTGGCTGTCTCGGATCACCTATTTGTCTTGTATGTGCCTTAACATGGTAACCAGGAGGATCTTCCCAAGCACAGAGGTGAATCACCTTTTATTGAGACAAAATTACTAAAAACTTCTGAAAACACTATTCAAATCTCTTTTTCTTCTGCAAAGTCTTAACTGTTAGAGCTGGTGAACTGTATCTTACTGATCAAAGTACATATTCTACAATCTATCTGTATTTTCTGTCTCGTTCAGTTTTTGTGAATTGAGGAAAGCAACAAAGTTCAGGCAGTGCTAAGCAAATCCATATAGTGCCATAAGCCATGATAATAATTCAAACAATTAAGGGTACCACATTAGTAATCTGGCTAATTATCAGTGGATTTACAGCAGAGCTTTGTTGGGTATTTTGACATTATTGCTCAAAATAGTACGTGATGACTAGAGATGAAGTACAAAATTGAAAGAGAAAAAATTCCCATGCAACTCGTATTTTCAACATGTTACCTGTTATACTGAAGAGACTTAAGAGTGCAATTCTTGAGTAGGAATTCCATTCTCAGAGAAGCAGAAATGTGGTATTCCTTCCATCCCCCAGAACTTCAAAATTCTTAGTATTTTTCCAAAAAAAAAATTTCTCTCTAGAAATGCTTACATCTGTCCTTGGAAATGACTATCAAATCTCAAACATAACTTTGATTTTTTTTCTTATTGTCTAGTGTCTAAAACTGTATTTCTTTGGATCTTTTAGGTTAGTACTTGCTATTAGTCTAGCTACTGCTGCTGCTCGATTTTGATCAAAAGTTTTAAGTTGAAAATGTTTTAGCACAGTCCTCTTGACAGAGTTGAAGTATGTGAGAATCCGAGTTGTAACTGAGTAGACAGAAAGAAGAGATAAGAAACCTTGGCACGGATTGCAGTTTCTCCCTAGGTCCATGCATGTGAAAAGGTTACAATGATGTTAACCTAAAGGAATGTTTGTGACCTGTTATTCTGAAACTTTGAAAGAGATTCTAAGAACAGTATAAGGAGAAACGTTAATATTCAGTTTATCTTCCTGCTTTCCATTTCTTTCAAGTTGTGTAATTTTTTTTTAAGATTTCAAAAAAATAAAAGTGATAACTAGATTATTTTACTATTGTGGACAGGAAAAAGAGAAGCTGGCTCAAGCTGATAAACGTCTTATGGTTCAGTAATGTAGTATATCAAATCTACCACAGACAAAATTTGATATGAAGTGATCTGAAATTCCCTTTGGCATACTTTCCTTTTTGTTTTGCTGTTCTTGTAGAACTTTCACATGCCCTCACAGAATGTATGACACATCTTTGCTCTCATTTCAAAAATCATGGTTGCTTTGCTTTTCAGATGCAGGACATATCATTCTTATCGGAATCCAACAGAAAATATTTTTAGGGTTTTGTTATTGGTATCCCATCAAAGCTTGCTGCTGTCAAAAGAACACGCTAAAAGATAAAGTCAAAATTTGGAGTTTAATTATTTTCATGTACATCTGTATATCATTCATCTTTCTCAGGTGACTTCACAATTATAACTTCTCTAAAAATCTTGTGATTTTCTCTATAAATAACTCATAATTAGACTTGCTTTATTATGGAGTAAAATATCACTGACAGTAGTTGAAGGTATTAGTATGACTCTAGTTGTTGCTTTCTTTTTCTTTCCCTCTCGTAAATAATCAGTCCACATGCTTCAGTATAGAGCTGTGAAAGCAAGTTTCAAGGAATAAGATGTATGCACACTGTTGCCAACCTCTTGGGATAGAGCTCTGGTCTGGTCACAAGGCAGAGCTCAGTTTAAATCATCACATAGCTTCTGATATTGCACTTGAAATGTGAGGGCAATTAGTTTAACACTGTGCAGATACAAGGGATAATTATGCCTTGCAGTACTGCTGAAATCTCTGAAGAGCTTTCAAGCTCGGATCTCTGAAAAGTTGATTACTAACATGGAATAAGTAACAAAAGAATTATACATTGGAAAACAATAATTATTGAAAAAACCCTCATAAATTTTCTTACTGGTATTTACTCATCACCTCTCTGTGAAATGACTTCCTAAGTCATTATTCGTATGTAACAGGAAATTGGGCTGCATTCACTCTTAAAATGCTGTTGGTTACACATAACGTATAGTCACACAATGTTTTATAGTATCTGTGGCATAAGACATAATATTTGTGCAAGTGACCATGAAGACATGATTGTTGTATAGTGGATTTTCAATCTTTGCTTAGTCATTTGTGTGACACTGTACAGTGCTATTGACATCTGGATAAATAGGTTAAGGCTGCATGGTGTTGAACTGCATGAGATGGAATTAGCATCCCCGGGTGATGGAGGTCCCTGCTACAATAGCTGCCCTGATTTAAACCTAAACCCAGGAAACGACATGGGAAAAATCCATTAAAAAGCATCTATTCTTTAAAGAATCACAGTTTCTCCTCTCATTCAAGAATTGCTCATATTGTCTCTCTCAATTTTGTCCTGATATTAAATCACAAATGAATTAAAGGATTAAAATATTTTTCCTATGTTCATTAGGAATGATTCTTATTCTCTTCAGTATTAGTACTTTAGAAAATGAGTGGAACAACGGAAGTTTAAGCAAATTACCATAGACTGACAATCCTGTTAGGCTGTGGACATTTTTTATTATCTTTTTATTCAGCTTAATCAAGACTGTGATGTTTCACGGAAGCTGGGAAATTGAACCCCTCAAGCAGATTATGAGAGTTAGTAGATACAGTTAACATAACTTCATAAAACGTGTGTGCTTGCTTTTTTTAAAGAATACTGTATTTTAAGGCAGTTGAACAGGTTCATTAAGTTCATTACATTTACAGTAAATGAACTTCAACTTGCTGTGGATTTTGCTAATGAAAAGATACCTATGTCTAGGTCACAGTGTCATTATTAACCTGAGGTGAAGCATGTGTTTCTCCTAAAGCAAAAGTTTTCCCTATGTTTAGCTCTATTCTTGTTCAGATATACATTTTAACATAATATATAGGAAATATATCTAACATAGCAATAAAAAAGATCTGTTCTCTGAAGAAACTGACCGAGCTGTTTGCTTACTACAATTTATATGTGATGTATGATGTAATTATTTGTTTCATGCTTTCTGATGTGTTAAGCACCTTTTATCATTTAAAATCTTACTGTAGAGTTAAAACCTACTTTTACTTAAATAAAAAAATTATGAAACTAATCAAAATGTTTTCTGCCCTTTTTGTGGCTCTCCCACTGATTAATAATGGCAAAATGCTTTGAATCTTATATAAAGAGTTGTGGCCTGTTTTCACCAAGCTTAATTAAAATCTATGGTTTACTTACACTGAAGAAATTATACAGGACTTACTGTAAATACTGGCAGCTTTTTAGATTAGAATAACTGTGAGCCCTTCGGAAGTTTTACATAGAGAAACATTTGAAGATGGCATTACAGAAGATTTGTTTGTTTGTTTGTTTGTTTAAACAAAGTTCCCAATCATAAGAGCAGTAAACTTCTGATACCAATTAAACGTTTAAGTAAAATTAAACAGAATATACCACTGGCTCAGTTCTCATATAATACGGGAAAAAAATGGCAATCAGAATGTCCGTCCTATATATACACTCTTTACTTGGGTCATATCCATTACTGTATTTACTGAAAATGTAACCTACACGCATTAGCATTGGAGGGTAGACCACTGTTTTAACTGGCTATTTTACCTGGCTGATAATGCTTTTCTGCAATGATGCAAGATTTATTTAAATATTTGAAGTCTCTCTGTTTTCTGTTAGAATTGCCCATACCCAAAGGTGTACTTTTACTTTTTTAATTTTTTTTTAATGTAAATAATTTGTTTTTGTTTTATGTCTTGATTATGTGTTTTTAGTTTTTAAATGGGCTCTGATGACACATATACCAATCTGAGAGGAAAAGTGTGTTACAAGTAGAGTATTACCTAGTGGATGCTTTGAAGGTTTACTTTAGAGTTTTTATGCTAATGAGTGTTCTTGTATTTTGAACAATTCTGTTTCTCAAAGACAGAGAGGTCTCTGGCAGAGCATCCTCAGAGCTGCTTCCAGGCCAAGACTTTTGAATTCCTGGTTCCATGTCTGGGAATATTGTGCTCCCAGAGATGGAGCACCTCAGTGACCCACCTCCGTATTTTTGCATGATTTCATCAGAAGGAAATGTTTCCTTAGCTGACAAATACTGCAGTATTAACGGTGTTAACAGATACTCTTTATTAAGAAGTCCTTTTGGTCAACTTTAGATAAAACTTCACATGAACAAGCAATAGCTCTGCATATTACATTGAGTCTTCTTTATTTGTTGTCATCTTATTATAAGTGTAGATACCATTCATTTATAGAAAAGGGATGGTTTCGAAGTGGTAAACAGATTTGCTACTTCCAGTGTTAACTGTTGATCCAGCTAGTAATTTAAAAAATAAATCTGGTTGTACTACCTGGTAACTAAAAAGTAGTTCAGAGTGGGAAAGAGTATCAAATGTTACACAATGCTAATTCCTGTGTCCTCTTGGTAAACTGACAGGTAGTGCTGCTCGTGTTTGTCAAAAAGATATATAGACCTGGTTGTCATTTAAAAGTTCTTAATTAACACGCCTTATGGAAAGAGGGTAGAAAGACTGTGTGGTAGTTGACAAGGTCTGTAGGGTTTGTAGCTTCCAACAGTTGGTTTGGTTTGGTTGTGGGTTTGTTTGTTTGTTTGTTTGTTTTTAATAGAAACTGCTCTCCTGTCATATTTTAAAGCAGTTCATGGAATTCAGATGACATACACTGATTTGCAGGAAGACAGCAGTGTTTTACTTGTTTTCCACTAACTGGAAGAATGCTCGGTTAACCATCAGAGAATACCATATTATGATAAAGAAATATGCAGGAACAATCCCAGTATATGGGAGACTTCAGTTCAGTACATGACCAGTGTAGTCTGCTTTCATGTGGCAGGATCAGTCTGTGTTCAGTTCTAGTTTGGCCTTCATAAAATTGTCATGGTGTGCCCAAGCTCCTTGAATTCTCGAATTTGGACGTGCAGGCAAAGCCTGCTGAGTAAGATAAATCCTATTGTTCATCTCCCGGTACTGATTTCTTTATCCTTATTATAAAACAAAACAACTATGCTATATTTATGTACTTTACCGGATGAATACTTTATTATTATTTATTTTTAAGGTATTAAATATGTATAATATTTAGGCAACTTGATAATGAAATTTCACAGTTAGTTGAGACAGGTAGCAAATTATCCTTTGGTGACTGCATTCCTTTTTGATCTACATTTACTTGGTTTGTTCAGAAATGCTGCATTTCTGCCCAGTTGTCTACATATAAGTCTCAGTAACTCTGATAGTATTACTAATGCAAGTTCTATTATCTGCCACGCAGAATATCTCTGGATTTTGGGAAAAGTAGCCTGGATTTAAATAAGCATATTTAAATCTCATTATAGTAGAAGAGAAATTAAGTCTCCTGGGTTTTCCTTGTCATTCACTAGAACTTGTAAATGTACTTCTAGTTTATTTTTTTATTACTGCTTAGAATATTTGGCCACAACTTAAATGAGAAAACTTTCTTTCTTGTGGTGATTGGCTACTTGATAATATTTTTCGATCTGGATAGCATTTTTCCCACTGACAGCTTCAACTTAAAATCTAAACTTCCATTGTTATTCAACAGTATTCTTCTAGTAGCTGTTTCTAATCTGTTTCTTCTAGAAATAGATGCAGTAGCTGTGAAATCTGAAATCTGTGAACTTATTTCTAGTTTACACCAAATGGATAATCACTAAGATATTCACAGAACACCATTAAGATATTTTTTTAAAAAATCACATGGGAATCTATAGAAAAGAAATATGAAAACTTTCAACAAATAACTATTTTTCTTAATTTCAACAAGGTTAATAATACTGAGTATGTTTCAGGCTACATATGGTACAAGAACCGGTACAAGTACTTGAGTGAGTGACAAAGAAAGGTTCTCTGGAAAGCATTAGGCATGTGATGAAGCTGTGCTTGTCCAGAGAGGTAATACCTGTCAGTAAACCAGCTGATACATCTGGAAGAAAGGGATACGTTCTTGGGCATACAGATCCTCCTTTGGATCTGAACTGGAGCACATACTGCAAACATAATGTGTATGCACATAAGGTCAAAGAGGTGTAATAAGCAGCTCTAGACTTAGCTTTCATTAAGAACAGAATGCTTTTCTGTGCAATAGAAATGTTCTCATGGCACAGATTTTTATTTTTACTTAATGCTGGTTTTAACAGTGTGGTGGTTTTTAATTTGTGTCCAGCAATAAAGCCTGTTGAAATCTTTATATGTATAACCAGTCATTCGTTTCACTGAAATCAGCTCCTGACTTTGTAAGTCTACAGTACCACTGTAAAATTGAAATATATATTTCATAACTGTAAGGCAGTGTAGGATAGAAAGTTGTGTTGGTTCATGTGTAAATTGTTTTGTACTTTTAAAGTAGTAAAAGGGATGGTTTTTTTTTCTTCTTCTTTTTAAGCCTTTACATCATAAGTTAAAAAATCTGGAAGCATATGGTAGCAATTTTTTAACCTCTCTACATGAGGTGCTTGTCAACGAAGGTCCATACGGCCAAAGCTAGTTAATAACAGCTGCAGGCCAAAGTTCCTTTAAGAACTATTACCGTGTTCCAAGATTCTCAAAGACTTTGAACAAGTGAAGTTGGCCACAAGGGAAAGCAGCAGGTCTGCATTCTGCTTGTTAAGTGAACCCTGTTTGAGAAAAAAAAAAAAAAAAGGCAAAAAGTCAGAATATTCATAGCATAAAACTTGACTGTAAAATATCAGATAGGATTGGCTGGTAGTAGCCTGCTGCAGTTGAGCATTCATGAACCATTTGCTTCAGTATAAAAGTATATATTTGCTAATTGCTTTGATGAACACTTTTAATCTTTTTTGAGGAAAAAAATGGACTAACTACACTGAGTCCTTCTTTTGAAAGAATTTTGAGAATCCTGAAACATAGGAATACAGTTCTGTTTGTCTACATTCTGTGTATCTAAAATACAAATTTGAAAGAGGAAAAAGTTGCCATTCTCTTGACCTTGTGCTGCTTTCTCAGTTTTATAGTCGTATCCATTTTGGCCATGTTCTTTTCAAAGCTGTAGTGAATTAAAATTAAGAGAATCCCCTTGAGATAGCTTTCCATGCAGTTTGTAGTTGCTCTGCTGCTTGGAAGTCCAGACTTATAATGTGAAATCACTTTCTTGAGCAATATGGTCTGTATATTTTCTTCTATTGGTTGAAAATTGTCATGGTATGTTAAAGCCTTAATCAGAAAAACAGGTCTTCAGAAGCATTTGTAGGGAACAAGGGTGTCTGGTTGGTTATCTGCCAGTAATTGAGTATCAATAAACAATACTCATCATTGTTGTTCAAGGGGAGTATAAGGCAGAATGCTTGTCAGAGAATATGTTTTGTGCTCTACTTCAGAGTGGTGCTGGATGAGAACGGAGCTCTGCTGTGCATTTCTAGGACACTGAGTGCCCCTAGGTGGTCACAACTAGAAGTACAGCATAAACCATTTTCCCCTCTTCATCTCATTCCTGCTGATGGATGGATGAACTTTGCTGGGCATCGGGCAAAGCTCTTGGGATCTGTGGCACATTTTTGGGAAGCATGGCTATTGAGCAAGTGCTTCTCTTGCTTTGAGAAGTCTCTGCTTTACAGAAGAGCATTTGTGTGGTATTAATTTTAATCTGGAAATTGCTGACATACTGAAGTGGCAGTCTATCATTACTCCCACTTATGGTTCCAATTTAGCCCTTGTCATTGCAGTTGTCAGTATCAATTGGGGATTAGACTGGGTTATGGCATGCAGAGCGGATGGTCAGTGAATAAGCACCACTTTTCATTCCATTTTAACAGTCTTTTCATTATCCCGTTAATTGATACACTCTTTTTCACTTCTTTCAGTTTTTTGTATGGATAAGTTTTGGAGATTATTTGTTTCCAGAGTTGGATTTGGGTTCTTTGTATTCCATTTCTCTGCTGTATTTGAAATATGTGAGCAATGAAATTACAGAGAATTGGTACCATTTCTAAAGACGTGAATTCCTAGTTGTTGAAAAAATGCTCATTCATGATACGCTGACCTTCAGTATTTGCAACTTCAGTGGTAATGTGCTGTTTATTGTCTCACATAATGGAAGTCACCATTTTACAAATAATGAGAGTAGGATTTCCAAAGACTGTAGAACTAACTCCATATGTTAAGGTTTATAAACTGAATATTGTAATGCTGTGTAATAATACAATTTAGTTCAATCTTCATCGGATACATTATTTCTCAGTATTTGTATGTAAGAAAGCAAAGTTTATATTTTTCTACCCTAATAGTTAGGTCTTTATTGATAACAACATCTCTACAGTGAGAGAAAGGAAAGAAGGAAAAGGTAAATCTCTGTTGCTCTCTGAGAATACTGGTGAATTTGCTTCTATGGCAACCAATTAGCCAGAGCTTATTACTCATGTAAAACAGGAACTGTTTGCATTTTTAAAACCTTCATTTGCAAAACAGCATGTCTAAATGATAAAGTTAAATTTCTTTCCCAAGACCACAAGTGTTCTTTGTAGGTTGAAACAACTATGTTTACAGTTTAAAAAGCAAGGGAAAAGGCGCTCCTAGGCAGCAGCATCCATCCACGCTAAAAGCAAATATTTGTTTTTGGAGAAGAGAATGGCTGTCCCCGGAGCAGCCAGCTTAGCAAAAGCAGGAATGGAAGGGCAGAACTCATCTTTTATGGAAGTCAGATAAATTTCATGCTCTTTAACATCGACTGTGACTGCAGGCTTTTCACTGAAGCCTGGCTCCTTCCCCAGTGTGAACAAAATAGGAAAAGTGATTAAAGTTCACTCAGTCCTGGACAGCAGGAGGCAACCGCTCTGGTGTCTTCAGCTGAGGCAGAGGGTGAGAGGGCTCTTTAATAAGACTTGTGAGGCTTCTTTGATGAAAAGAAATAAGACTCATAGGGCCTATAGATGTCTATGCTAACATACGTTCATTTCCTGTACTTCATATGGTTTCTTTGACACATTGTAATATTGTCATCCCCTTCATTAAAATGTTCATTATGAAAGGGAAGAGAGAGAAAATGTAACTGTTAACTGGAGTCAAGGGTCAGCAAGTTCTGCTGTGAGCAAAGGGCTCAGAGCTTCCTTGAATAAAATAGTGACTTTGGGGCAGATAGGGCAGACAAGTGGGAGATGGAAGTGCAGAACTTAAAAACTGTCCCATTTACTGTTTTGTCTTTTGAAGGACAGGAGTCCTCAGTCAAGTCTGAAGGGGCTGAAGTGGCTAGCAGATCCTCCTGGATCATGCCTTTTGGCTTTTTCCCTCTGTCTCTGTTTCTTTTTATTTTTCCCTCTTTTCTAAGTTGTGCAATCAGTATTCACACATTCTTATAACTAAAGGGATTAGAGGCGTTGCGAAGGGATTTGAACAAGATAATTAGTTTACTGCTTAGCCCACAATGTAACAGGCAAAACCCCTCTGAGAAAAGGCAGACAAAATGGGTAAGAAAATGTGTGGGAAATGAGGTAAGGCCTCTCAAACAGGGCCTCAGTCAGTTGGATTATTATGAAAGGCTCCTGGAGCATTCATTCACTGCTGTGCTGTTGACTTCTTTAGCATGGCCACCAGAGGTGTTGAGGAAAGAGACTTAGCTGAGCAATTGGATGTGTGTCTGGGCAGTAAGAACTCTGTTGTGACTACTGAAATGCACTTATATGTTCTTCTGAAGTGAGCAGGCTCCAGCGCTTGACAAAGCTGAGGATCTGCCATGAAGCAAGGCCTTGCTGTAAACTGCATGCTCAGTAAGGGGCAGGCAACTAAGTGTTGTATCAAAAAAGTTATTTTGTGTTTCATATTATGTTTCAATATCTAGTAGAGTTATTTTAAATCATGTACTTTCTAGCAATGGATTGAAGTGATCCATCTTTTGCTTTAAGATGTGACACACAAAAAAAGCCCCACAGTATAGCCCCGCGCTATCCCCCCTCACTGATACCAGTACACCGTGTGAATTACCAAGCAATGATACTTGCTTTCTGAAGAAGCAGCAGGAAATACTTCAAAGTTCCTGCCCCTATTATGTTTTTTTGTCTGTGAAACTCGTATGAACCAGCAGCCAGATCAAAGCTGCCAGAAGTTGTTAGGAGCCATGTCGGCCTGGGCTTGCCTGTGTAGTGACTTAGAGGTGCCTCCTCTTCGGTGGAAGAAACAGCAGGAGCTGCTCTAATGAACTGTCCGGCAGCTCCCTGGAAGTCAGCTTGCAGTGTGTGTGCAGCCAGAGGTGAGGAGAGGTTAATCCAGAGGGGAACTAGTTAGGAAAGCAAAGCAAAAAATACCAGTGAGTTGTAGAACCAAAATTCAACACGAAGTCAGAGATGGCTGCCGAGTTTTTCTGTTTTCTTTTAATGAAAATCTCCTTTCAGCCTGTTGCTTTCTGTGCAAGCTTGTTAGTTTTAAATACTTCATACGTAGGACAGGAGTTTGCATTATATACAAGACAGAATATTACATTACATAAATCTGTCATTCATTTTAAATAACTGTATCTTATTTCTCATGAAGATTAGATTCCTAATCTTAAGATTAGACTCACTTTTATTTCCTTGTAGAGATGTATTACTATAATCTTTATCTGCTCATAAATGCACGTAGCTGTTTGCAATATAAATCCTTATATTCTAATCCTAGCTGTTGTGATTTTTGCCAGTAAGTGCATTTATCACAGAGTTTTATCCTGTTTTTATTTGATAAAAAATTTGGCAGTTCCCCTTCACTATTTAAACACTTATTCTGTAATTCACTATTCAACTGCAAATGAAGATGTCATCTCTGCCTCAACCAGAAATCTTCCTTAAGTATTGCTTATTACTTCATGGATGGAGAAGGGAATCATGAACAGTGAAAATACTGTGGAAAAAAAAATCTGCAAGATATATTCCGGTTCTTCAGGTCAGGAGTCATACCACCTATGCTTACATATGTGGAGGATAATTCCACATATTAGTGAAGTGAAATGTGCCCTTAAGTAAAAGAAATAATCATCAACAAAACAAACCAACCAAACAACAACAACAAAAAAGAAAAAACCTACCACAAACATAAGTGGATCTAAGTATCCAGGTCTGTGTAAAACTCTTCTTCTGTATAAAAAAGAAATGTTAACCAGTACTATAAAATGCATGTTTATAGAATGAAATTTCTACTGGGTCAGACAAAAATGACAGAAGAGAAATTTAGGGAAATACTTAATTAGTTTTAAGCATAGTCTTATCACTTGAATAAAATCAATATAAATCACACACACACACTCAGGTTTTACTTCTTTGGCCATGCTATTTTGAACAGTGGCTTAGACCCCTTAAAAGAGTGGTCTCATATCTCTTTTCAAGTGTTTGTGTAGTATTGTTGTCTGATGATTTGTCTTTGGTTAGACTGTTCAATTAGTAGAGCTCTTCAAAACACCTTTGAACATATTTTCCATTAGAATTTTTTTGTAATACATGATACGAAAGAAGAAAAATTGGCATATTTTCAATATTTATAGATGTGGAAGATCGTTAACAGGGCAAAAGGAGATACAAAAGAAGAGACTGAAAAAGAAAAAAGAAAAAAGTATTCTGCAAATCCAGGACTCAGTTAGATATTCTGTATCCCTATTGAGTGCTGAATTTGATCTTTTCGTTTTCACAGATTGCAGACCTCTCATTCTCACCCACAGTCTAGTTAAAAGTGTTACTAAGGGAAAATATTTGAATACTTTTACTTTGATCTGAAGCAAAACAGGTATATCCTCATGACCCCTTGGTTTCTTTTTTCTTTTTTCTTTTTTTCCCAATTGTATTTTTAGTTCTGTTGTTTGTTTGTTTCTATATAAGTAAAAAGGAAAACGGCATCTTTGGAAATAAATATTCTGACAGTATCTCACAAAATTTAATGTAAAGATATCCTTGGATATCACTGGAATTTGAGAATGTATCTGAAGCATCAGTACCATTGCAATCCAACACTTGTAAATCAGAGATAGATCCTTAGTTCTTCCAGTGTGCTTTTAAATGATTTTTCTTCTCATTCTTTCCAGAGAACCTGCCATCTGCTATGATGTCCTTGGTATCACAGTTCCTGTTATTTTGCAGGGATGCAGACTGGACACTGTATATAAAAGTATATTAATTCTCTCAAAATATTGGCCTTCCAGTGCTGAAACTTTTCTCTGCCTGGACCTGACCTGGAAGAGATTTGTATTTATATTGTTGAGGAAAAACCACACTGTCATTAGTAGTGCTAAAGAGAAGAGTGTAAGGACCTTGCAATTTTGGAATTAAAATCTTACTTTTTTTTATAGGAAGTATCTGAGAACTGGACAAGGTCCAACCCCAGTTCTCAAAGAAAACTCAAAAAACAGCACCAGAAAACTTTAACTGCTTTATTACATATAAAAGAATTTTTATAATGACTTAGACATGGTCCAGTATCCTTCAATCTTATTTATGGTATCACAACATGGTATATAATAATTCCTTTTAGGGTAAGAAAATTTATAAAGTAAACATGGAATGGCAAACTATTGTCTTATTTTCTTGTTCATTTGTTACAATTCAGGAAGGTTTTATTTTGTTTTTCATATATCTTTCAGTTAAGAAAACCAATAATTTAAAATGTGTTCAGTAATATTTTTCAGTAAGTAGTAAGTAGATTCAAAAACATGTCTGATCACATGTTTAACACAAAGCATGTGAGTTGTAATAATGAATTCAATGGGATTTAAGCACGTACTTTAAATTGTAGCTGCTTTCTTGCTTTCCCAAATTGGAATGAGATTATTTTTATGTTCTTAGTTTGAGAGCTACATTTGACTGGGTTAGCATAATTTTTCAACCTTCATCTTTAAAGGTGTTGTACCGTAACCTATATACTTCATATTGTCACATCTTAGAAGAATATATTAGATTTTCATTTAGTTGTTAATTAAGAGCTTTGAAGAGTAACACTTTTATTTGTTTCAGAATTGATGAGGATGACAAGAATTCCCTAATCCTAATCTATTGAATTTATGATTATTGATTAGTAAAAACCCAAGCAAAACAAAACAAAGAAGTTGGTTAGTTTACTGTTTTGTTTAGGTCAAAAGATATTAACACGTTACGTAAATGCTCTCTCTGCTTTTGCAAGTCAAGAATGAGAGGTAAAGGACTGGGTCAGATATGTGGGGGTAGATGTGAAATATATTCCATTTTGCTCACACTGTTGGAATGCCTTTTTACTGAAACCATGTTTTCACTCTGAAAGCAGCACAGCAGAAACTGAACTTGTTAAACTTCTCTGTCTGTTTTCAAGACAGACACTTTTCTATCTTGAAAAGTTGGAAGAATAGGTAATTCAGAAACTATCTTGTGACTGACCTGTATTTATGTCTTTGTGTTAAATTAAGGAAATCAAGTTGTATATTTCTCATGCATTGGGTAAGAATTAAAGCACAAAATCATGCTGATGAATTAAGAGAATGAGTCACAAGGTTACTCCATGTGATTTAATACACTTTCCTAAATATGTTAGATGTAAAACTTTATAGAAAATTTATCTCTTTACTTCCATAAAACTCTAACTTTCCTAAATGATATATCTTCAATAATTCTACAGTATTTTGATTCAAAAAAGTTGAGTAGATTGGAAAGGGTTTAAAAAATGCATTTTAGGAGGCCTTTTGACAGATGTGATTTAAAAGCTTAAAGAAGGCAATGCACCTGTCACTTTTAATTGCAGAAAGCTTTCAATCTATTAACTTTATTTTGCCAGAGGCTTCTAATGAAAAAGTTCCAGTATCTAATTTAATTTAATTTTCTTTGGGTTTGCCAGAAGAGCAATTAATTTTTAAAACTTCCAGCTATTAAGTTGTTCTTCAGTAAGATGTCTTTCTGCCTTAGATACCATTAAGTTTAATCATACACTTGTCATATCTTCAGAATATCTTGATATCTTTGAAGAAATGTGGCAGATACAGGTAGACATATTGTCTGTAGTACTAAGTAAGGTTTGCAAATACAAATTGTAGCACGATTGGGTTATTCCTATCCATCATTAGACTGCATCTCTCTGGAGCTGTAAGTACATCTGTGCCTGGCAGGCTTGTGTTATCACCAGTGCATATGGGGACCATGTGTCAGTCTTCCAACAGAGATATATAGCCTTGCGTAGAAGCAGGATTGGATATGCTTATATTTCAGCTTCTAAATCAATTTCTGGGACCTTTGCTACAGATGTTGGAAGCTTCGGGTCTGTAAAACGCTATACTGTAATATGAACTGCAACAGAAGAATAAGCATAAGAGCAAATATGCATATGGCAGTAGGTAGCAAATGCAGTAGGGCCAGTGTAGAAACAAATCCTTACACCTTCTCATCTATCTGTGTAAATATAATTTAAATTCAATCACCTCAAAGTTCTGAGCTGGCCCGCTTCTCAGACGAGATCCGTTCTTACTCAGCTAGAGGAGTGAATGCAGATACCTGCTCTTACAGTTGTATGATGATCCTAGGATTTTGTGGCTGGCAAAACTCTTGCTGAATTCTTTAGAGGTACAAATGGATTTGCACAGCCTGCTTTAGCAGAAAGCCTGGTTGTGTAATACAGTGATGTTGTTCCCTTTAATTGATTGATATGATACAATAGCATCTGTTTCAAAATTTAGGTTTATTTCTTGAAACTCGATTTGAAAAATTTAATCAAAATACAGTCAAATAAAGTCTTTAAGTATTTTGTGATATATTTCAGAATTAGGCCACATTCAGATGAGATGTTTATTTCCAGTGCCATCACTCTTCTTGGTCTCCATATGGTTACCTAGACCTCTCTGTCCTGAAGCTGTTTATTAAACCACCAACAGTATATAATGGCCTGTGAATGGCAGCATCAGTATCATCCATCATCATCCTTAGTATGCTGTGCTCTCATTTGATTACAATAACTTAAAGGATATTCACCTTATCCAACTGACTTGTGGCCCCAGAAAGGAAAGCTAATTCCCCTTCAAGAAACTGAAAAAAAAGGTACAACAAAAAGATTCCTACCCACCAGACACACAAACCACTTCCCCTCTCACCCCCCCCCTCCCGACACACAAACCACTTCCCCCACCCCCCACCCCCACACTTCTCCTAATTATTAAGGCTTCTCAGGAAGATTTTCTGGATATTTACTTGAGCAGGAGCTCCATCAGCAACTTCAAAGGAGCTGGAAAAATGGTTGAAGGGAAAGAATTTGACATGGAATTGATTCAGAAAAAAAGACTGGAAAACCCAATGACAGTGGAAAAAATATGAAGGAAGGAGGAGATATTAGATTTTGAAGTTGCACTTAAGTACAGTCACTCTGTGATGGCTTCAGTAGAAAAGTGCAATCCTGAAACAAAAAAATCTGAGCTCCATGGACTTTAAGCATGAATGTCTTAATGAAAATTACCACTAATGCAAACAGCTGACTTTGAGAGGAAAAACAGATAAATGTGGTAGAGGGAGAAATACAATTTAAGATTTTCTTTAAATAGCATTAAATTAAATTTTACGTGGATTATTTAATAGATGAATTTTCCTAGAATGTTTAAAGGTAATATATGTGCCACTGTTGTGACAACAGCATGGAGGCAGTGTTATAATCTTCAATGGGATTCTTAAATGTGGGAGCACTCTGTTCCAGAATTTTGTCTGAAATTGTCTTTTTTAGATTGTTATTTTATTAGAAATTGGTCGTGATTGGTTCATTCTGGAATTGCCAGGGTTTGGGTTTTTTTTAATTGCTTATATATGTTTTTTTCCATTGTAAAAAAGATTTTGAATTCTGAATGGCCCTTGTGTGGAGATAGTATGAATTGTGGTGTCTCTATCATATTCTCAGTTCCTTTTTCAATTAAAAAAAAAAAAAAAATCTCTCAAAATTCTTATTCTCTGCATATTGCTGAGGGGAAAGAGTGAAACAAGTTCACTAAAAGTGATTTGAAAAAGCTACCAAAATAGGAAGTGTGCTCAAGAGGACAGAAAACTTGGAGCTCTGAACATAAACTGGAATGTAGGGAGATTTGTGAATTCTGTGATCCTCAACTAGAGTTATGAATTCTTTTAGTCTTGGTGAATGGAAAGTTTTAGTTCCAGAATATTGGAATATTCTTATCAGTAACTGCCCTTATATTTCCCAACAATTACTTTTTCATTTTCTCCTAGGAACTTCCAATTCATCCATCCTAAACTAGGATGTAAACTCAAAGTAAATACAATAAGCAAAAAATTAAATAAAAAAATCTATCAGTTTACTCAACCTCATAATGGAACTTGTTCTTTCTATTTCATATTTATTATCAATGAACTGGAGTATCACAGGGACACACATTTCTATCGTTCTTCCCATTGTTTTGTTTAGATGCCAATGTAAAGTGCAAGTTCCTGGGCCAGAAACCCAACTGCACTGGGCACTGTACAAACACAGAATAAACACAGAATAAAAAAATAAAACAAAGAGTTCAAAAAAATTTACAGTATCAAAAATGACAGATGGGTATAAGCAGATGGTTGAAGTACTGGAAGACGATATAATAATGGTCATCTTGATAAGCTGTAATTAGGATTAGCTTAGCTGTTGTCATTTTCTTTAATCATCCATGGTAATCCTTTTATAATTTGCTTTTTTTTTCTCCCTTTCTTTCTGTTTTTATTTTACTTGTTGGCAATGACGGGAAACAGCATCAAAGCCTGAAGCATACACTGTGTGAATGCACACATATTGTATGAAGCTAAGACTGCAATAAATCTGTCTTGTTAAGCAATCAGCCTGTCTCAAGAGACAATCCTAAAATTGTATTGTTCGATTCAGGTGAAGGAAGACTGAGCACAGTGCCATTCAACATTAATAAACTGCAAGATCCTTCTAGCTTACTCTCAAAGATTTGGCTGCCCCTTGACAAAGTGTTCAAGGTTAGTTTTACTGTTAGGAAACGTTTGGAGTTCTTCGTTTATTGTTAGACTTAACTGTATGGACCTATACCTGGAGAAAAAGGCCTGTGTCTAGGGATGTAATTATTACTTACCTGTATTGCAATAGCAGCAATGAGTAATGGTGCTGTATCAGGAATTTGCTCTGCTCACTTTTGAACAAAGAGAGGAATTGCCATGGTTCACTGAGTGGTATTTCAGAAGAGAATTCACAGGGCTATAGATGGTGAAGTGAAACAAGACAACATACCAGACAATCTTTCAATCAGTTCCTAAAAGTGCTTACACTCTCAATTCCAAAGCAGGAGAAATAAAATTAAATATTAAAGACACATTGACTGCTGCAAACTCCTGCTAAAAAGAAGTTTTGTTACAGAAAACAGTAGTGATAGATTTTTCAGACACTATTGAAGAAATGTTTTGGAAAGTCAAGTGTGCCATCTCATCTATTCTTAATGGGAGCAAGCCCCTAAACCAAGCCAAATGGATATTTCAGCCATGCCTACGGTGAGTTTGTCACTTCCCAGAAGTGAATTTTACCTGGCAATATTTTGCTTTATCCATTCTGAATCCTTAACTTGTAATGTCTTTTCAAGTCTACTAAGTGAGATATTATATTAAAAATTAATCATCGAATCACCTATCAGAGGCTGATGAAATTAAAATAACAGAACCTTCACTTTTTTTTTCTTGCAAAGAGATTATCTTTTGTGATCCAGTATGAAGTAATAGCACATAAGAGCTAACGAAATTTTCTATTTTACCTTTATTTCCAACCTGCATAAGTAAAAAGGAGGGAAAAAATGCATGAACAACGTGTATGCTGCTGAAGGATATACGCTTTAGAAGTTATTGTCTGTAAGAAACCAGAATTTTTGAAGTGTTAAATGCAAGATATACTTCTGTATATCTAAAAGTCATATCCCACTATGCAAACTCCAGGTGGGGTTGTAGGTAAACAATACCCTCACACTGCACAACTCGGACATCAGTAGGGGAGCTGGGCTTGCCATTAGAAATGCAAAACAAGGAACAGTATCTTACTTCAGCTTTCCATTTCCCTTTTTTTTTTTTTTTTTTTTTTTTTTAATGGAGATGTTTTTAAAGGGCTTCAAATTTTTCTTTGCAGGACCTTCTATCACAAGCCAAATTTGAAGTAGCATTAGAATTCTTTCCTTTTGAGATTGTGGGTGGTCCATTCCTCTCTAAGAGCATGTAATTATTTCTATTACTTTTTTTTTAGTCTTAAATAGAATTACATATTAATTTAGTGGAGCAGACTAATAAAGACTACTTGCCTTTTCAAAGATAATTTCTAGGACTCCACTGAAATACATGTGTGGCCATAATACTCCTATTTTATTTCACAGTGAGCATTTGTCATACTAGGACACTCTAGCACAATAGAGAATAAATGGTGACTCTCCTTAAGCAATTATTTTCAAATGATACCAGAGTATACAAATTGATTTAAGTGTACTTTTGGAGACAATGTAGAGTAGAATTGATTCTGTGGCCCCTAGATTGACTTCCATGCCAATAGAAGGATTTTGTCTACTCCAAAGCCAAAATGTGATCCTACTAAGAAGTAGGAAGGACTGATAATTGCACTCGATGCTATTTTCTTTGTGAAGAAATGACTAATTAGTAATACTTAAAATTACGAACAAGTCAATATTTTCCATAGGTATGTGGAGTCATTCTTCTTCTCAAACAAAAACAGTCTAACATTATTTGTCATCATTCCAATTTCTTAACCTAAAAAATAAGATAGAAGTTGCTTATAAACTGAAGATTAGCAAACTATCAGTACTTCTATTGTAGTTCATTAGTTTTTGCCTGTGTTTATGTATGTGCTCTGTGCTTTGTGAATGAACATCTTGTATCTGTGGTTTAATAAATACGTAACTGAAATGCATGAAAATACCTGCTGTTTAAATAATACAAATAATTGTATAGTAATAGCTATAATAAGACCTATATTGATAAATCTATAATTCAATTATTGATTTATCAGTGTATAGCAGAAAATAACAGAAATGAAAATAAGCAGGGACATTTAACCTGTATATTCTTAGAAGAACAGAAGACTCATTCCTTACCATGGGAATTGTAGTGACTCAAATCATTCTGCCCGTATTACAGAGGTGATTGCTCTATGTTGTGCAGTATGAAATATTCAGTTGGGTGCTGTAGCTCACCATGGCACAGGGAGTGATTCTGCTTTAGTGTGTGAATAGACTGTACCTACTGTTTACAGCATATAAGTCTCTAGGAATTCTATAGAGCAAATGGAAATCAGTGCAAAATCCAAAGAGAACCTGCATTCTGTCATCTGAACTCTTCTCATCTGCTTTGTGCTCCTCAGCATGGCACTGATACATACTGATAACACACTACTTAGATTTCTCTGTCTGTAAAAGAGAGTTAATAGTACCTTTCTCAGATGCAAAATTTCTCTTATGGGAAGCAAGTGGGAGTGATATGACTAGAGGTAATGATTTATGGTGCTAATGCTGGAATTTATAATTCAGGATTTTAATCAACACAAGGAGATAAATACTAGCCACTGTTGATAGTGTTGTATCACTTGCATCTTCATTAACAAGGGAAATATCTACACTAGATGTTTTCCGAAGAGTAGAAGAAGAATCATTTAAGTAAATAGGATATTAAATAGTTTATTTTGTAGTCAGAGAATAAAAGAATAATGTTACAGTAGGGTTTTGTTTTGTTTTGTTGGTTTTTTAAGGTTTATTGGTTTGTTTTTTAAGGACCAGATATTAGACAGAATTGTTAAGCATATGGTTTTAAAATATTTCTTTATTCTGTTTGTCTTCATTGATTTGTAGGCCTGCCAAAAAGCTAGGCTTTGATAAAAGGACATGAGAACCTATTTGAGTATAAGATTATCTTCATAAATAAGTGATACAGTACTGCAATTTGTAATACTGTAACTCCATAAAGCCAAGCATATGTCAGTATTGTAACAATTATCTGGATAAGCCTCATTTGGCTGATAGGAAAGGTACTTACTTGTTTGAATACAGTAATATATTTGCTGAATGTGAGATAAAAAGAAAAGCATTGAGTTATAGATCAAAACATTCATGTTTGTTTAGTAGGCTCTTGCTATAATGTGGTACATTTCTGCCATGATGGAAATTTGATTTCCAGGCTTTATTAGGTGCAGTTCAGCTGAGCTGTTATTTGTAGAATTGTCTCTCCATTATGCTCTCCTTGCACATAGACCATAATGCTATATTTCAGCAGCTCACCTCTATTGCTGGATGTTTTTCACATTGGTTTGGTTCCCAGTATGAAGTTCTGAAAATAATTTTCCAGCTTATATACGTTATCCTAATACAATAAAAGTTCAGGTTGCCAAAGCATGCTTCTGTAGCATCAGAAGAGTTCTTAGATTAGAGTCCTTGTCATGCTGGAATTTTACAGCTGTAGAATATAGTTTTCCTGATTGTGTGACAATTAATGAAGGTTTGTGAGCAAACAAGAAGTTGATCAAAAGCTTTCCATTATAGCACAGAGTATTCCAGCTAATATGGAATAGAAATATATATTTCTATTTCAAATTCAGAAAATGGAAACCTGTCTGGCATTCTAGGAGTGAAACCCAAATCGGAAATCCAGCAGGACAGAAAAGGTTACTTTGCCATTTTGTCCTCTTCACACTGGGAAACCCACTGCCATAACAACTTTTGCAAATGGAAGCTGCTGCCAGCATTCTCTCAAAACCCTCAAAATAAAGTTATTTTGGATATGAGAGTTTTTCCAAAGTTTAGTGATAATATAAAATAATCATCCATTTCTCAAGACACAGTTGACTTGACTTGCTTCCACTATGCTGCCACATTGCAGCATGTTCTTGTCTTAGGTTCTCCTGCTGCTGCCTCCCTTAACATCAAAGTTGGGGGAATAAGTAAGGGCTGGTGCAAACCAGGGCCTTGCACTGGCATATGCCGCAGTAAGCACACTTACTGGAAAAGAATGCTGGGACATGCAGGGCCTCATAGGTATCTCAATGATCATCCTAATGATACTTATCAGTGAGCATCTTGTCCCAGATCCGAACTCACAAATTTGATTTTCAGTCAAATAGTTTTACTGAAATGTTTGTTTTGCTTCTTTCTTTGCATACTCTGTAGTCTCATTACGTGCCCTGTCTTATTGTATGTGGGCATGCGAGGTTTTGTGCAGAACATGGTTAGCTCTTGTTGAATGTGTTGTTTTCTGGTGGGAGAAATACCGAGTGAGGTTTACTGTATTAATTTCAGAAATATTTATATAATTATTCAGGACCCTGAACATGAATAGTCACAGTCTGAATGGTTTATATGAACTGACATAAATACACTGATGAGTGTTCAGTACTTTGTTTGACTCGATATTTCTGCCTTTTCGTTTAAAAATCAGGACACATCATTCATTCCTAGCACTCAGTATTTTACAAAGTAGGGAATGGCAGTATAGATTTATGATATGCCTGGTCAGACACTGAGGGAGGTTAAACCATAGAGGAAAATAAAATTACAAGTAATTAAATTTACAAGCAGGTTTGCCATCTTCAGAAGATTTATTGTTTTAGAACAAACACATGGTTTTAGCCACACAAGAAAACAGTGATATCTTAACAGTGTATGATATAGATATTATGTGTGGTGTTTCAATTTATATAATTAAAAATTTAGCACTCCTTTTAAGGCTGAATGGAATATTCAACTGGGAGCCATATATGGTGAGTAATAAAATAGCTGCAATGCAGTACTCCCTGCATTTTTTAAGAGCTGAAGCACTCTATCAGGCTCATTAATATCAGGTTATCTGGGGGCTTTACCCTCTGATAAAGAAACAATAGCATATATGTTTTCCAGTTTTTCTGTAAGAATAGATTTGTGTGTTTGAGAAATTTATGCCAGTACTGTTATGAAGTTCAAATGTTAAGAGGTTTCTAATTTAATTTTTTTTTTCCTTTTTTTTTTTTTGTGTGTGTGTGTGATATACTTCTATCTACCTTCAACCAGTAAATATGATAAATAGAAATAAACTGGTTTCATCCTGCTTCTTAGGAAAGATTCAATAGAAACAAGGTTTTGGCAAGGTCTTCCTGCTACTTCCAGAAAGTATTATGCATCATGTTTACTAATGTATTCTGGAGAAAAAAAAATAATTAACTGAATACATTAAATGAAAATGATGATTTGGGAGGTGGAGTTAAGAGGTTTACTAGTTTAATTTTCATTTTTACATTTTTTTCCTGTTTCATCAGTTTATGAAAAACAGAAATCTACATTTTTTGAGGTGTAATTTCAAACTAGTCAGCTTCTACTGTCTGAGAATACCACATTTAAATCCTTAATCTTTGAAATAGTTTTAAAAGATGAGGCATGTGTAATTATCCATATACATTGTATGTAAATTGCCTGACTTGATTTGCTTAAAAGGGAATTACATTTTATGTAAGCATGATAATTCCAGGGCTTACTTCTTCACTGATCTTGGACATATTATAATGTCTCTCTGCTTTTATCATTTGGTTTGGAGTGATATGTTAATAAAAATAATTTTACTTACATGCAACACATTTAATCTCTAACTTAGAAACATATACCTGACCTTCTTGGGAAAAATAAAAATATACATGAGTTTTTCAAAGAATCAGTATAGTTGGGCAAAAGTTCAGACTTCCTTGTAAATTCTCTGTATGTCCTCATTTAGTTCAGCTTTGTTTGGTGTACGGATTTTGTTTTCTTGTTTTGTTTTTGAGAAAATGAGGTTGCAGCCTGAATATTAAAACTGAACAAAATGCTTAACACGTACACAGCCAAAAGATACCTGAAAGAAACCAGCCACTACCAACAGGATGGTGCAATCACACCTAGAGCAGCACAGATGCTTATGTAAGTCCTCTCTGACAAGAGCCCCACCTGCCCAGGTGAATTTTTGTACAAGAATCTGGCAGTTACTCCAGTATTCATGTCATCTCTTGGCTTGGTGAAATGAGCCTGAGAACGAGCCTTTAAGGATGTCTCACACTTAAAGATACTGAAGTTACATAAAACTTGTTCTGGCACTGAAAATTTTTTTGATCAGAAATGATCGAGTCAGTATATTGAAGACTGTGTGATGGAGGACTCTGTGGTAAGCCAGTGCATGATGAATGTGAAGCCCTCAAAGCTATGACTCAGTAATTTTCTGGAAGGGTCAGTAGCTTCAGAGTTAATAATTTGGAATATATCTCCCTAGAAATGACTTACAGCATTGACAATTTAGTGGAGAGGCCCATAGGACACCTAGAATCTGCATAAGTTGAATTCAATAAAACGTCGTGCTTTCTTTCAAAAACTGTATAGGATAACCTTGACTCTTTCACTCAAGTTTTATACAGAACATTTTGAATAAGTTCTGATGTTCCATAACTATGCTGTTTTTTATATGAAGTCTTGGGCTGCTATAACTATAAAGAATAGTTTCTTGGATAAAATCTTGGTCATATTGCTGATTTCAAATGTGAAGACAGGATAATGGCTATCCTTTCAGAAATTTAGATTTGTTCTTATAAAAGTAGTGTGTTTAGTTGTTTAATGGCTTCAATTTTGTTTAAATTCATAGAGCATCTTTCATTTACAAAAAGCAAGCGCCAACATAAATGGTTCTTGGTGTACACACATGCTCAAGCGCTCCTTTTTGAAATGGGAGACGGAGCTTACAAAGTTCTTAGTGCATGAAAACACCCAACAGGCTGAAAAGGAGATCTGCACTTTTTGTTACTGCAGAATATAAACTGCAAAGGCAAGTCAATGAAACCACATGACCTGCAAAATTGTCCAGCTTTATCTACAAAATAGTTTTTGTCCCATTTCCCCAAAAAGCCAACCTGTGATACATGTGGCACTGTTTTTGTTTTGTTTGTTCGTTTGTTGTGACCAGTCTAAGAATTGCAGAGGAATGAGTTAAAACAGCTTAAAAAGGCCACACAGCAACTTGTTACTGAGTCATGGTTATGCAGTGTGAAACACAGATGTAATTTATGCAAGAATAAAAAGTTAAATGTTTGGTTAAGCCCCTCAAGGTTTTTATAAGAAAACCTTTTTAAACTGAGCAGATGAAAACCTGAAGCAATCAATAAATAATTACTAAAAACTTTCCTATTTTAAGTAGGCATAGATTTTGTGTTGAAAATGGTATTTTTCTTTTTAAAGAGAGAATTTCGCAATGAAGGAATGATTTAACTTCTGTTACGTAAACAATTCCAAGAACTTTTCACAACCCAACAGATGCATTCCAAAAAGAATTTATCTTGGAAAAAGACTTCGCCTAACTTGTTGGATGCATCTAGAGAGGTGTTTTTTAAAGTGCCTTTCACAGGAAGTTTTCACTCTTTTCAATTAAGTAGTTTACATTTCAAATTTGCTAAAATTAATAGGGAACACTAGTCTGCATGACCTTGTACTACATGAAAATGATGCTGTGGATGCATCTGGCTTTCTTTCACATGTGCATACACACAAACAATTTCAGTGTATGGTTTACAGAGGAACTGGGCTTAATAGCTGTGACAGGTACTTATTTGCACTTGTGATGTGTATTTAGTAGCGAAAAGAAAGAGAAGGCTCTGAGGAGACCTCATGTTTAAAGGGACATTGTAAACAGGAGGCAAATCAACTTTTTATGTAGGCAGCTACTGATGGACAAGGGGAAAGGGTTTTAAAATAAAGGAGGAGAGATTTAGATTAAATGTCATGGGCAAGTTTTTCACAGAGAGAATGGTGAGGCACTGGCACAGGCCGCCTGGAGGCACTCAGAGCCAGGTTGAGTGAGGCCCTGGGCGGCCTTATGTGATGGATGGCAGCCATATGCCAAAGGCAGGGGTTTGGAGCTGTGTGGTCTCTGAGATCTCTTTGAGCCCAAGCCATTCTATGATTCTGACCATTCATATTTTTGAAATAATTTACACAAGTGTTTCAATTTTGTTCATCTCCAACTTTTCAAATTGTACGAAATGATGAATGATGAAAATCAATTAACCGTCATAAAACGTTTAACGCACCATTACCCATTACCTTCTGCAGTATGTATTTATGAGTATGAAAGTGGTTTACATGGATACATACATATATCTGTATTATCAATCCATCCTTGATCATGATAGAAATCACTGTTTTAAACCAGTTTACACACAATTTATTTATTTGTAAGATGTTTTAGTCGATTAAATATAAGTATATACATAGATGTTTGCTATCTATATTTGTGATAGAATGTTTTAAAGGAAGTAGGTTGTTAAATCATGTCACTGTAACGTATGCTGAAGGATGGCTTTTCATTCATAACATTTGAATTTATTGTCAGCAGTGCAGTCATATTCTTTGTCCGGATTACCTAGGTGGACTGAAAATTAAATCATAGCTCACAGATGCTCCTTTTTCCACATACTGTTAATGATAGCTAAATTAGATCTAGTTTTAAATATACCTTGCAAGAAAGAGCAGTACAGTTATATGCAGTAAGTGTGAAAGATTTAGTAAATAGAATGTGATTTTCCTTAAACTGACAATGCCTCCAAAAAAACAAAAGTGCTGACAGTGTACACAGAATTATTTTCAAAGGTATTATATTGATGTAAATTTTGCTGGAGTCAGGTAGTGTGGGGTTTTATAAAGTCCTCAAACAATCTTTTAAGATCATAAATTTGAAAGAGATCTCCAAGAGTGATTTCTAATAACTGGAAATATGAGCTCATGCTAGATTACACTTTAGGGAAAGAATATGTCAAAAACATGATTCTATTTAATCAACTGAATGATTCCTGCTTATTTATTTCATCTCAGCTACATATCTTACTTCTACGCACCATTTTGCAATATTTCTCCTAAAGTCTCCCAGAAAAGGTTATCTAAAAGTTGTCTCTAAAATACAAGAAATTGAAAACATTACTATTAGAGGCTGGAGTGCTTGTGGAGCATGCTTTGGAGTGCTTGGTGTTGTGGAGTGAAGCTCCTGTTTTGGTTTTAGCAAAACAAAATCTAGACATTCACAACAGAACTGCTCTGTGACCTGAGTAAGAATTCTAGTGAAAATACAGCCTGTATGCTTCTGATTTGTTTCTGAATTGCATTCAGAGGCTCAAGCAAAATTCATCTAATTTCTTACCCCCTGTAGGTAGATGCATCTCTGGAGGCTTCCAGAAGGCGGGATTTCATGTCAGGTGTTTGGAATGAGTTGAAAATTAAAATCAGTTAAAAATGAAATCAGTTTGGCCTGCATTGTTAAACTGTGTAATGCTTCTACTTAGGTTTGACATAATTACTGTTATTTTGAAAGGGGACTACGTAGTGCAACAAAGATAAACTAATTTGAGTATTTTTGCTACTTCTTTTTCTTCAATTACAAATCACTTAAAGTAATAAGTTTCATCAGAAACATTTATTGAATGGTAATAACTGTTTGCTGATGTTATCTTTTTTTGTTCTTATACACCGAAATATATTTGGCAGACTTTAAATTTCATTTAATCTTCTTTTTCATAGTGATCTTAGTGAAAATCAGATTCAAGCCATACCCAGGAAGGCATTTCGTGGAGCAGTAGACATAAAAAATCTGTAAGTATTTTCTTTCTTCTTACATGTACTCTGATGATAATGCTTTGTCCATACAATTTCATTTTGTTCTGTCAGATATCTTTTTGCTAAGCACTTTTATAGCAGCTCAAGTAATCCTTGCAAAAAAACAATCTTGTTTTGGCAAAATATTTTAACCTCTCTTAAGCATCCTAAATTTGCCCATTATGAAATCTAAAACATTTAAATGAAGTTGAATAGAACAAGACATTGCAAATATTTACTTATTATAACCTGAGTTTAATATTTGAAATTCAAACTACATTAAACATTACATTGTTTTGTGTAGAAAAATCTGTTCTTCCTCATGTCTAGGTATCTGTGTTTTGTTTGCCTGTATAAAAGAAAGAAAGAAAAATCATGCTATTATCAAGTTTGCTCACATATGTTTTCTTACTTCAGTATTTACTCTTCTCCCACAGTTTTCTTTTGTGGCAAAATAAGTATTTTCTGAAGGCTAGACTCACTTTCCTGGAGATAGTGACCCTAAAGTTCATGGGCAAGTTCTGAATTCTTACAGCTTCTGTATGAAGAAATATGGGCTTCAAGACAAAAGAAAGCAATGATTTTTTGACTTTTGTTTAGAGTAGTGAGGCAGTTTAGTGATCTGAATGACCTGAAGATTGTCATGAACTTCTATGGTAGGAAACAAGGTCATCCACTCAAAAGTTGTAACTGCAGCTGTAAGCTGGGGGTTCATTGCTTGTAAACAACCAGCAAAGACAGAGACGTATTCTGCTGAGGTTAAGAAAGACCATGGAGCTGCCATTATGATGCAGCCATGAAAAGGTGTAATTGCTGTCTTATTCACATCAATAAGAATAGGGAAGTATTAAGTTCTTATGTTTTCATGGAATTCTTATTGAAATACTTCTTACTAATTGTAGTTGTCAGTTTGGAGAACTTTGTAGTTGAACTACTTTGAGTGCTCCATGATTGCTGTACAAGATGTTGCATATCCAGGAGTGAAGTCCTTTGTGTTTTTGGCATCCTGTGATGGACTCTACTCCACTCTTCTGCCCTTAACACTGCACACGAATCAGTCAGGGAGGCATCAGTTCAAGAGTTTAGCAGAATGGACATGCATTTGTCCTGCTTGCTTTGATTTTTAGAAATGTGGGCTTCTTTATGACTCAGTGGAAAAACTAATATATTTGAATCTATTATGCTCAAAAACTTGCAAGCACATCTCAAAGCAGCTTTGTTACTTTGTTTAAAAGATATTGTATGAGTTTCTATTCAGAACTGGTCCCATCATTATTCATGGTTGGAAAGTGGCATAGCTACAAGGATAAGCTTGCATTTTTGTGCACAGCCTTTTATATTTGAAAATTGATACAGCTACAGAAAGAAACTTTAGTGTAAAAATAAAAGTAATCATTGAGAGTTTTCCAATGGTAGGGCAGTATATTTGAACGTAATAAGTATGTATTGTGAGATAGTTCCAGTCAGGAACTGAGTTAGAATTCTATTCTTTAGATAAGATAATGTTCATGGTAAGGATCCTGAATTATGTTGAAAATGTGCATAAAACAGTACATCTGCTCTTTAAAGTCTTTATCTTTTGGAAGATAATTCAAACAAAAGTTTTGTAAGGTCGTGTAATTGCCACAAAAATCCAAATCTTACCTGTGACACATAGGTTATTGTGATATCAGGAAAACTACAGATATTACATTTTTTAGTGGTTCCAGCAAGACAAAAAAAGAAAGAAATCTGATTTTTAATATTTATGATGCCACTGCAGCAGTAAGCAGTGAGAAACACATTTCTCTGTGTTGTAAATGCTACCTTCATTCCTGGTCACTCACTGTGTATTGTGTGAGGTGTAGGTGTTGAGTATCAGAATGACACAGGAGTTCATGAGGCAAGTCAGTTGGAGTCCAGCACGGAATTTTTGTAACTAGAGTAGGTATTCAGAAAATGAATAGCTTTGATTCATTTCCAGAAAATTAGTCAAGATGGAGAGTACTGAACACTAGCCTTCCATTTAGCCATTTATATTACACTTAAAGAAGGATCATTGCAAGAAATATACTGTTTTTATTTCATTCTCCAAGACATGAAGAAATCAATGGATGAGTAATATATGTAGAAGGCATCTCTTTGCAAACAAAGGAAACTATAAAATGAAGGCATGTAGCATCTTTGGAATGATTAAACTAGGGACTGGCAACCACAGCTATTTTGCTGAGAACTGTCATAAGCAACATTCAATATTTCTTCTAATATCACTGTTTCTTCTTTAATTGCCTGATAGGTAAGCATACTGTTAAAGATGCTAACCAAACATATTGAAGAGAGAGGTGAAGATATAAAGAGTAAAGAAACCTTCATTAGAAAACTACAGAAATGCAGGTTTTATTTTGTCTAAGAACATAAGATGAATTACAGTTTAAATTACAGGGACACTTTATTAGATATTATGAGTGCATTTAAAACCATCCGAAGCATTAGCTGTAGTTAACATATATCACAGAAATCAAGCTGGTTATATATTTTGTTTTGCAGATTAATATTTCCCCACTTGAATTAGGAGCTGGAACATTTTGGAATAGATTTTATGGTTTCCAAAGAATGTTGTTCCAGTTTTCATGGAGCAAAAGGAATTAGATGTTAACTCAGAAACATGAAGAAAGTTGCCTACTCTAAAGTTGGTAATGCCACTAGGATCTTTTGATTTCCTTCTCATTTATTAGCTCTAGAGTCTTCTTGATACTTCCCAGAAGCAGCTGTCCAGTTTCCATGAGGTGGGGCCATAGTTCCATTCTGGATATCTTCTTAATAATATTTATAAGATATATTCTGTAAATGATAACAGAAACAATCTGGGCAAGGCATTATGAGAAATTACAATTTCAGCAACAAGCCCAATCACAAATTAAAAAAACAAACAAAAAACAAAACAAAACAAAACAACAACAACAAAAAACAAAAAACAAAAAAGCCCTCCTGTTAGGCTCTTATAGGCGATTACAATATCCCACACACTTTACCTTTTCTTCTTAGGGCTAAACAAATGCAGTTTTCACAGACTGTACCCTAATGTCACCTGCTTCATCTTGATCCTGGTTGGACTCACCCCAACTAGGATCTGTCAGCATCTGCTGGGGGTACTGGGTCTAGACACAGTGCTCAGATCTGATCTCCCCAAATGCCGATCATACAGGGTTCAACTGATACAACAGAAAGAAGGGATGCCATCCAGAGGTATTAGAAACTCGAAAGGTGGGCCCTTGTGAACCTAATGAGATTGAACAAAGCAAAGTGCAATGTTTTGCATTTGGGTCAAGGTAATCCCAGATCTGCATGCAAATTGGAAGAAGAGCTCCTTGAGAGTAGCCATGCCGTGAAGGATTTAGGAATCCTGGTAGATGAAAAAATTAACGTGAACCAGCAGTATGCGCTTGTAGCCTGGATAGCCGGTGGTATCCTAGGTTCCATCAGAAGAGGGGTGGCCAACAGGGTGAGGGAGATGATTGACCCCCTCTATTCTGCCCTCATGAACTAGACTACTGCTCCACTCTGGGGCCCACAACACAGGAAAGATGTTGAGCTTTTGAAGAGTGTCCAGAGAATGGCCATGAAGATGATCCAAGGACTGGAGCACTTCTCCTGTGAAGACAGGTTGAAGAAACTGGGCTTGTTCAGTCTGGAAAGAGGAATACTGCACTGGGACCTCATTGTGGCCTTCCAGTATTTAAGGGAGTTTGTAAACATGAGGGAAATCAACTTTTTACATGGGTAGATACTGATGGGACAAAGGGGAAATGGTTTTACACTAAAGGAAGAGGGATTTAGATTAGATGTCATGGGGAAGTGTTTTACTAAGACAGTGGTGAAGTGATGGAATAGGTTGCCCAGAAAGGTTGTGGATGCCCCATTTCTGGAGGTGTTTAAGGCCAGGTTGGATGGGGCCCTGAGCAATCTGATCTAGTACTTGATATAGCAGCTGGCAACCCTACCTGTGGCAGGGGAGTTGAAACTTGATTATCCTTGACATCCCTTCCAACCCAAGCCATTCTATGATTTCTCTCAGCATCCTGACTTCACTGTCATGACTGCGGCCCAGTTACTGCTAATGCATCAAGTTCTTCAAAACCGTGTCAATAAATGAGGGAAACTTAATTCCCGAAGTTACTTCATAATTTGGTACCTCTTCTAGGAGAATGATTTGCTTCAAAAAGTTAGGCTTTTCAGAAGATTCAGGGGCACCTACTGTTTTAAAAAACAAATAGAAATTATCATATAAATTGGAAATAAAGTACATATTTTTAATATACATGTTAATGATGGTTTCATAATCTTCCCTGGTGGTACAGTGCTCACACTAGTTGTGGAAGATTTAAATTTGAAAGCCTCCCAACCTCAGCAATTTTACTTAAATTTAAGGTGTTAAGAAAATGCTTTGGCTGCCCTAGTTGTAAGTTTGGATGGATTGTTTCTTGGATCTGGTTAGAAGGAATTAAAATAACCAGGTTTAAAAATCAGACAAATGTGAAACACTGTTGTAAATATAATAATAGTAGTTTCAGATTTTGAGAAGCAGATTTTGGCATCTAGTGATTCTTATAAAACTGTGTTCTGAGATTTCTATATAGAGTATAGAGAGTTTTCTTAGATTCCAACTTTCTTTTCTGCTATGTAATCAGTACATGGCAGAGGATGGGAAGCAGTAACCATCATGGCAGAACTGTGATGATAAATACACTTACCTTAAAGATGATGCCAACAATAAAATAGTAAGGAAGAGTTTCATTGTATCTCCTGCAAGTATTTTGTGGCCTGTTTTTCTTGTTCCAGGGGATAGTGATGTCATCTTGGGCATTTTTGCCCAAGGAGAAAGGCAGCTACAGAGGAGCTGTTCTCTCCTCAGTTTCCTTCTGTTACAAGGAAAAGAGTTTGTGGAGTCATTGGCTACTGGGTCAGAAAAGTAAGGGGAACTGAACAGTTAGGACGTAGGTAATGGTCATGGTGGATCTTAGGTCCAGAATGCTGTTGAACATTGTAGCTGTTATCCCAAAGACAAAGGCTACAGGGGAACATAGTAGTTTTACAGATAGAACTGGCTGAGAAATTGGAGAATTAGTGGAGAGAGAGACACAACTTTGTCCAAAACCTTCAATAATATTATGATACATGGTGTTACTCTGATGCCTTTATGGGTCTACTGTGAAAGATTTAAAGCTTGCATTGTCACTAAAAGCATAGCTGCATTTTGTATTCATTTTGCCTGGCCATGACAGGGTTTTTTCTTGAAGTTCTGTGTTATTAGCAGCTGGAAGCTATAGAGTCCTGCTGAAGGTATTGTTACTGATTTCTTTTCTGGTTACACACAGAATTACACCGCAACTGGAAGTCTGCTGTTTGCTTATCTGTATGAGTGCTAATCCAAACACATTACTTGTCTCAGAAATTTTTTTAAGAATTTAGAATTGACATATTTCTCACCCTTACTCTTAGTGGGAATCTTAATTCAACTACTAGTCTGTTCAGCCACCTGTGTTTCAGGTATACATCTAGAAAGATTTTCACAGGAATTAGTATGTTCTGTGTATACTTACAAGTTTTGGTCAAGTCAGAAAGTATCACAGAAGGAATGATGGAAAACACAGGTCAACTTTTCTAGTCACTCTTTAAACTGTTGCTGCCAAAAGGCTCAGTGACTTTATGGCCTTCAGGCAAAAAGTTGTTCTTTCTGATTGTTTCAGCAAAAGACCATTTCAATATGGGAGCTCAGTCCCATTTTTAAAGCTGCTATTTTTCATTACAGATTACTTACCTCAAATTTGGCCTGCTAAAATGAGTTTCCTTTTCGTCATAAATAAATCATTTATGAAATGTTAAAGTCAATTATGTTTTTAAATCAGGAAGAACATTTGGCTTTAAAGATGAGTTTCAAGTTAAGATTCACTGAATTGGGAACTTAGTTTCTTGCAAGTCTTTGTTAATACAGTTTTTTTAAAAAAACCAACAACTCTCCAGGTAAAGATTTTAGAGTTAATATTTAAATAAATAAATAATTCTAGTAGAACTTTCATGGGTTATGTGCATGACCTGGCTTCTCTGCTCCCCATATTTATAACATATATGCTCTCCACATTTATAATGGTATTGAGGCTCTTTGTCATCTATTTGGTTAAAATGCATTACAGAAATCACAGATTGTTCATTCAGTGTTCCTCTTTTTCATACCATTCTCCTGTTTTCTCTTATTTTTTATTTCTTAATTTTTTTTTTTTTTTTTACTTTTCTCCAAGAGATTATTGGTGGTTTTAGCTAACTAAAATGATAGGTAATTTTGAAAGGATGGAGCAATAAATCTTTTCTCCCTTTTCTTCTAGTTTATTGTATGTATAGTATGTATGTCTTACTTAGAAGTACTTTTAAGCCTTGCTTATTAATTTCAAGTTAAAAGAAAAAGGCTAATCATTTGCTAGATTATGTATATTAGAAAAAAATATACAGACACTAAAATGTTTTGCAGGAAAAGTTAGCAAAGAACAAAACAAATTACAATAGCAAGTGCAAGTAGATAAAAGCACTTCACTTCCCAATGAAAGAATAATAGCAATAAACAGACACAGAAAACAAACAGTTCTCTGAAGTTTGATAAAATAGAATAAATTCTTACACGGTCCTATTACACGGTCCTCAACTAATACCTCTGAAGTTATTGATCCCACTTGAAATTGAGAGAGGAATTGAGAAATAGGAAAACATAACTCACTTCCATTGTAAAAAATTCAAGGAGATCTTAAAATAGTGACTAATTCCAGAAAATCTACTGCAGTGATAAATATTGTGCACTATGTTCTTTTCCCAAGGAAAAATATAATGTTATGAAATACAACGTACAGTGTGCTAAGACTAGAAAGATTTATTAATATTTACTGGTGAGAAAGACACCACAGGGATCTAGAAGAGGTTCTAACTTTATCTGATGACTTCTTAAAAATGTTTACAATTAATTTGATTCATTAGTAGAATATAATCATTTCTGAACAAAAGAGAAGAAGCTAAAGCTGCGTGGTGCCACTCCTGCTTTTAACACAAAGTGTTCTCAAGTGCTGAGGGATGGGAAGGTAATGTTAGACATAGATTGAAATGGTTGTAACTTTTAACTCAGCTTCTGTGAAAGAGGAAAGAAGGTTTTCTCTCTTGGTCAGATATTTTTTCTCTCTGAGGGTAGCAGTTTTCAAATTTCTGTCATGAAAAGTTCTTATGCATAATAAGATTTATTTTTGGACTTTTTATTTGTCATTATCTGGTAGAAAACAAACGCTAAAAGGGAGGAAAATATAGGTTAGTAACATGTCTCTATAGTGTTAGGTGTGCCAGCAAAACCAGTCCATAAACATTCTAAAACACATGCTGACTTACTAGTTGAATGTTCTTTGCTACCTGTGAATATTAACATTTTATATAGCAGTAAATATTAAGGATATGAAATACCCAGGTAATGCTGCAGCGTCTGAAAGATTTTGACTATATCAGCTGTTGTTTGGCATTTTATGAGCTCTACAGGATCCACACTACCCAAGGTATTCTGCTACTTTGTGGAAGAAAGGGCAGAAAGGAAGGTATGGAAGCATCTCTTTTCCAAAGAGATGGAGAAGTCCCACACAGAAAACACCCATCATGGAGATAGTAGGGAAAAAAGGTGTGGGATATATTGAGGAGAGGGGAAGGATGATGATGGGCCAGTGCTGTTGGTTCATGTCTGTTCAGCTTCTGTTTTTCAGGGCATTTTAGTCATGAGAAAAGAAGAAAATAAATTCTCAGAGCAAATAAAGTTCTCTATAATGAAGTTAGTATTATTATTGTCAATAGCTTAGTGATGAGAAAGGCTTTTTTCATAGAACTGTAGATATTTTAATGTATGTTTTAAGAAGTCATTATGCTAAAAATAAATGACAAGACAGCTTAAAATTGGAGACGTATGTATGTATTTCTTTGCTCCCTTGCTTACACCCAATTTCAGTCTTCACGCAATTGGCTCTCCCAGTCTAACCCTAAAAATTCAGACTTCTTCGATATATCCATTAGCAGGACATTACACGTGAATGATACACTGGTTATGAAATATTGTCTACCTTTTTGTTTGGATTTGTATTCAACAAATATCTTTACCATAGCAAAATTACCATATACTACCGATACCATAAATTGCTGTTCAAGGCAAGCACGCAGTCTTCAAAGACAAAGCAGTCTTACATAGCTTAAAAAATACACATTATACCAATTCATGGTGTTTTTCTGATCCTTTCATATCATTGGCATAAGTGGTGGAAGATTGTCTAAAGCATAAGGAAGGTAGTATATTTCAAAGATCCTTGGAAACATTTCTCCTCTCCCATCCACAGAATTCCCTTCCCTCAAACCCTAACCAATTCATTAGTTCATTGCAAACAAAGAAATCTTTCTGGTAAGAGGATTTAAATGAAAACAACTCACCCTTCACTAAGTTAGTGGTAATGATGATTCACTGAAGGAAGCAGTCCAAAAGTTTTCGGGTGCACCACAGCTGCTGCTAGTGGAAGAAATCTGCCTTTCAGTTTGTGTAGGACAAGATTTGCTCAAGTGCTTTCTCTACTGTTAAAAGATTTTCTTTTGTGTATAATGTAGATGATTTAGAAGAAGCTGTGTCAGCACTGATTTATACATTGACAGCTAAGGATAATAAGATATGGGCAAACATACAGCTCACCCTTTTACAGATTAACCTGCAGACTGCATTAGGCAAATTCAATGGCATTAAAAGATTTTTCCAATTTGTCTGGAAACAATTTCTCTTTTGTATTGTGTCAAGGGTAGCATTTCATGACATTGTACTAATTTAAATAGCTGTGATAAATTGTTGAAGAGGTTAGAGAATTGTACTTTGTATATATTTTACCTCTATAAAATAAAAAGTCTATTAACTTAATTGTTAAATGAAATTAATTAGTAAAATGAAAAGAGCCTCAGTAAGTAGGCTTAAATATTCCAACACTGCAGCACTAGTGCTGTAACACTGCACCAAAATTATTAAAGATCATATTGAGGAAACTATAGTTTCCATTTCAATGTAACTTTCAGTAAACAGAAACACAGAGTGCTGTAGTTGTAATATTTTATTCCTGCATAGTAGTAATGCAGATGAAAAACGTGGATGAAATTCAAACTTTAAATAAGTTGGTATGTTAAACTCAACAGTGGATGTGATGATTTATTAATAAAGTAAAAGGTTATTGTAGGTTCAGAAGAATCACAGAAAAAGCTTTAGTAAACACCTCATTAGCCCTGGTAGCTAATACATGATTAGAGATAGAAAGGACAGAGTTCGTTTGTATTTTGTTCATTCACTTGCTATTGTTCACACACGTATGTCCCTACATATTATCTGTTACTGATAAGTATGAGGTTTGAAGATCTCTTGATTGCTTGAAGAGAGGTTGTATTTTCTCACATATTTACAGGAATTATATTTATAGTCAATATCTATATGAAAAACTTATAAACAATGGGATTTTGTATTTGCATAGTGTTTAATTTCAGCATACTGTTTTTAAATTGTGCTATATGTACTGTATCAATGTTATGGATTGAAAAAGTAATAGAATTCTTCAGAGAAATGAATGTAAATTTTTCATAACTTAATACTTAAAGATTAATAATGTATGGGATGGATTACTGAGTTTTATGTCCAGAATTCAAGAGCTCTGTGACAATATCCTATCTGCAAACAATTGCAGAGAGCACAAACTATGCAGAAAATTACATGCTGAAGCTTCTAGGAGAAATGCTAGTTTGATTTGGAGCAGAATTAAAGGATATAGCTGTGTATGTAAATATCTTGGATGCTAATATTTCTGCATTGGGAAATACTGTAGAAGTTGATGGCTGTTAACGCCCCCTCCTTGCCCCTACACCAACCATCTGAGGCAGATGCACCCCTAAAAGTGGTCCCTTGCTTGCTGCTGCCAGGGCGCAGGGAATTAACATGCAGCTGGGCTGCTCTGATAAATGGATTCTGTTAGGTCACCGAGGGGATGCGTGTGACATTAAGTGATTTACCATCCTTTACCTTAATGAAATTGTTTCAGCAAGATGACGCTGAGAGCTTTTAATGGATAGCTTTTCTTGATGTAATGAAATTGCATTCCTTTGGCATTTAATATAAGGTGCAGTTATTATTTACTGGAGCTCTCCTGGAGCTGCTGTTTTGCGCAGACAGTTCAGAACAGAAAGAGATTTCTGTGGCAGCATCCAGGCCGGCATGGTGTGTGACAGTCCTAAGCACACGAGGATGTTTGTGAGAGTGTTTCGGTTAGCGTGGCCATGCACACCCATAGGAGGCTTGCTCCACACGCACTGCCAGCGCTCAGCTCCTTCACAAATACCATCCTAATCTGTTTAACAGGCAACTGGATTACAACCAGATCAGCTGTATTGAAGATGGGGCATTTAGGGCTCTACGCGACCTGGAAGTGCTGTAAGTACTGCTTCTATCTCTGACTTTTAGCAAGAGCTCGGTATCTGGGGAGTACTAATGTAAAAGCTTATCTGTGAGCTGCAAGTCTGGTGTCAGAATTGTCTGGTGAAAAGATGTCTTAAAATAATCCACTGCAATGTGCTATATAATGGTAAAAATGTCAGGGGAGACAGAGATGCTCCTTTAATCTGCCAGACAACCATAACAAACAATTAAAAAAAAAAAAAAAAAGCAGATGATAGATACTGTAAGAAAATAATAGATATTTCCTTTTAAAATGGAGAGAGGAGTATTAATGAATCCAATTATTTTTGTAAATGATACATCATTGCTGAAGTGCTGAACATTTCCATGATTGCCTTTGTTGTACAGTCTGGCATCAGTTTGAACGTCCAGCCTCTCTACTTAAGGAACAATATACTAAATATATCTGACAATCTAGGTGTTTTCAGAAAGGCACTTGCCTAGCAAACACTGTTGTATGTGCTGAGAGGTTTAGCCTGTCAATGTTCTGTGGATTTTTAAACATTTTAATTTTTCTGTATATGCATATATATGTATGTGTGTATATATATATATATATATATATAATTTTATGCCACTGTAGGTTTTTACTGCAATTATATTTCTGTATTCTTTTCCCTCACTGTTGTCCTTGGTGAGGTAAAAGGTAACAAAATTATCATCAGTGACCCCCAGCCTGAAAACAGTCAGGGTAATGAACAAAGTGTCTCTGTTCCCAAAGAATTTAAGGCAGCACATATTCCTGAAATATTTTCTCTGACAGTGAAAATGTCACTTTTTTTTGTTGTTGTTTGTTTGTTTGTTGCATTAAAGGAAGTAAAAGACTGCATATTGGTGGGTTACTGCATGTTAGTCTGAATTAAGCTTGGTGAATCACCCTGTGGGGTAGGAGGAAGCTTGGTAATTTTCTTCTAGATTTCTCAAATAAAAAAGCTTTTTATTAAGATAATGTCTGTATATCCATGAATGTAAGAATGTAGGAGCTACTGGCAGGAAAGTTTTGTATTAAAAAGCAATAGGTGTTTTTTTGTTTGTTTGTTTGTTTTATGGTATAATCTTACCATAACAAAACTATTGTTAACTTTCTGATACAAAACCATGTGAAACATACTGTAGCTTCAATATGGAGCCTAATTGTAAATCTGAAGAATTGTTGGTTTTCTATAGGTAAACCTGATGTTCTGGGAGTTTTTTTTATCTTTGATGCTCATATGCATAGCAGTGTTTTCCAGTGATGGCTTAGTCTGGTTATTGTGTTTTTTTTAATATGAGCCTTATTTTTCATGTAGAAATGTGAAATTTATGTATATGCTAATACTAATATTATTTGCAGTTTTTAATGCTTGCAAGTTTTAGTAGTCTGAAAAGGTCATCCATGCCAGTTGAAGTAGGTGGTAAAATTTTCACACTGATTTCGATTAATGCAGAGGGGAACAAAAATGTTAGAGCACTTGTCTACTGAAAAAATAGGTTGTTAGAACTTATCAAATTTACAAAGACTGTTACCTTTATTCAGTTAAAAATCTATCTCAAATTACGTTTGATAAGCAACAACAGTTGAGAAAATATTTTATTTGAGATATTTTGAACACTACTGAAAAGTATGTACCTCATGCAACTTCTTTTCCAATATAGCTTAAATAATGAAAATTGCGTAAATCGCACTATCATATAAATGCACTGAGTACTGTATAAGACTACATATTTTGTTTTCATTTGGAGTTGATTATTCTAAGCACTGAATTTTTATACTACTTCAAATTATATGATGAAGCTTTTAAATAATTTTTAAATTTACATGGTGTGAAACTCCGTTTAGTCACAATTTGAAACATTTACCAAGGTAACGTCTTGCATATTGGCTAAATGATTGTAGAATCCTAGAAACTATTAATGTTAAAGATACAAACTTCATCTAAATTGAGACAATTCTGAAGTTTGAAAGCAGGTATGGATATAATCCTCCCAACTTGTTAATTCAGTAGCAGACTTACGTGAAATTTTGTTTTTCAGTTTTCTTTTCCTAAGAGAAAATCAGTTAAACTGGGGAAGCTGTGACTACAAGAAAATATAATGTAATGTAACGTGCTGCCATATTCAAGAAATATGTTTCTATCATCACACTCTTTGCAATAGCATGTAACAGTTTTAGGTAAAAGTATTGAGTGAACTCTTTTGGTTTTGCTTTGATTACAGCTTTGCTGTGAAATTCAGCATTTTGGATCACAACAGTTATAAAAATGAGTTAATTCCTTGTGTGTTCATGTGTGCACCTACTCCTTCTACTCCTGATAGAAGAGGGTTTAGAAATAGGTGATCACTAAGATCCCTTCTAGCCCAAGTCATTCTTTGATTCTATGAAGTCAAACACAAAACATATGAAATTTAAAATTAAAACCTTCTGTAGATATATGTTCTTTAAACAGCTGACGGCTATGGAAATATATACTTACTTTCATTCCCTTCATTTAAAGAGAGGATTTTTAAGACCTTGAAAGAAGTCGTGCATGAAGACAGTGATGGGAACTGTCATTTAGCATGTGAACATTAAGAAAATCCTGCAAAAGCCTGCTGGCTGTCATATATTCATTAAGGCATCCAATTGGACATTTTTTTGCTTATTATTATTATTCCATTTTGATAAAAAATAATGATCTCCCCAGTTTTTTATTTCTATTGATTAATCTCTTTGCTTATGTAGCCCTGAGGGCACACAGGAGAGATGTCTTATGCACAGAAGAAAACATATAGGAGGTGGAATGAGTAAGCACAGAAATGCAAAATGCAGCACACTGCACCAGTAATTATTTGGTTAATGTGGAGTCATATAGCCTGATCCAGGGTGCTATGAATTTACCTTTCTGTGTTTCAGGATCACAGAGTTCTTTACTCAAAATGCACACAAATTACACCTTGTGGTTTAAAAATGTAAAGAAAGAAAGTAAAACACTTACTGCTTCAAAAGGACAGTGGGAATTATTAAGTATTAATGTCATAATTGTGTTACAAAATGCAGAGCACGTTCTCTGTTGTAGTCAAGTGAGTAATCTCTAAGTAGAAACTGTAAATTCTGACAGTTGTTTCCTTGTTCTCAAGTCAAGCTTGTTCACATTTTATTTGCAGCCTAAAGACAACAGTTAACTGCAGGATCATTCATGAAGTTTCATAATCTTTACAAACTACGCTTCCTGTGCATGATGAATCTGTGCAAGCCAGTAATTGGCTAAGATTTATTTCTAGTTTATGTCTCAGGTCCCACGCATTTTGTCCAAAACATAAATTATTTGCTAGAGCATTAAGACACCTGCCTCCTTGCATTGTGTAGCAGAAGGTCACCTATTGTTCATACTGCCCTGGATCATCTGCAGCAGCACTGTTCCATAGAAGAACTGACCGCAGTTTACTTCTCAGAAGATTCTTGAGAAAAATAACAGGCAGATCTTTAGCTTGCATCCTCTGTCTTAAAGTATGGGCTCTCAGAAGCTAGAAAGAGAAACTTCTTCCCTAAAACCAAGGTCTTTTCTCCAGGAATACTCTGAAACTATTTCCTTGCATGAGGATGGCAGTCTTAGCTTTAATGCCATAGGTGTTCTCAGTATTAGTGGAATCTCTGTTTCAGTCCTCTCTTTGAGTAAATCATAGGATAACAAGGCCTCTGATTACTTACAATTATTAATGGAATGGTCAAACCACTGTGTTTTAATAGGAATTGAGTACGGAGCCAAAGTAGACCTCAACGTTTGGGTTTGTTTTCCTCATAGCCATTCCTAGAAGCAGAGCACCATTCTCTTCATTAACTATGCCTTATAAAAAAAAATGCTGTCAATGTGACATAAATAATGGCAACATGTTAATATGCTTCTTCTTGACTTCACAGCACTCTCAACAACAATAACATTACTCGACTGTCCGTTGCAAGTTTCAATCATATGCCCAAACTCAGAACTTTGTAAGTACTCCCATGGAAACTGGCTACCATTGTTATGAACCCAGTATGTTCAGTAAACCATTTTTCCCTCTACCAAGTTCTGCCACTGGTCTGTAAGTACTTATACATGTATAGAAGGTAAAAGCTGTGTCAAAACAATAATATTGAGGTTTGTAAGTGTGAAGTGTGTGTTTGTGTGTGGCAGATAATTCTGAAACGTGAAACCCCAAAGCTAATTCCTGTGGCTCAGAAGATAGAGAAGCAGTTGCATTGTTTTCATTCTGTTTCTTCAGAGTATAGGGTGATGGAAATGTTTTTCATGGCCTTTTTCTAACTGGATGTTTCGTAGTGCTCTGTTTGATCACAGAAAAGCTTCATGTTGCTACAGAAAAGATGGAGACAGAAGGGATCCTCTTTTATATGTTACAGCTGCATAGAGAAAGAAATTGATGTTTTTTGAAAGTCAAAAATTTGTTTTACTTTGAGCTATTGAATGGGTCACATTTCATTTAGTAACATGGAAGAATCTTTGATTGGCTGTCAGATGTGATAAATGGTAAATCTTTATGCTTTTATTACTGTACTGCTAGCAGACCTAATTAAACTAAACTGGCTTTCCAACATTCTTTGTAACATAAAATTATAGCATCATCCAGTAGTGCTATTATAATTAAAGTTGTGTCAGCATTTACAATAAGGTCCCCATTTTTAGAGGTTATGTCTTTCACAGAAGAACACTTGAAGCTTCTAAAACAAAACACAGTGAAAAGAGTGTGTGTGCAAGAGATACAATTTGGGGTTATTTGTTCTGTTTATATTCAGCTAATAGTAAATGTACATTGTGTTAAGCAACAAAGCTAAACTCTATCAAAGTTTAGTCCTGAGACACTTTCAAACAGGCTTTCCAGTGAAGTGGAAATAAAGTCAGTGGGGCTAGTCACTTGAGTTAACATTTGTAACTGAAATAACATCATTCAGATGAGTAGTTCTGTTGATTTCATAACAGAATTATAACTACTCTTGCATGAACAATACAAGAGCTCTTGAATTGTGCTGAGCATTGGCTTTTGGTGGCCTCAGTTATATTTTGAGAATAGAATTTCATTCCATTTCATTCTCTTGTGTCTGGGACCTGAAAACATTAATGTCCATCTGTGCCACTTTCAAACTTTGAAATCCAGTTTGTATTCTGAAGCACAGATTACAGTGAATCAAATTAACAAATTTTGTTTAAACTTAAATTTCTTTTGTAGGTATTTCACTTTTTTAAAATTTATTTTCTAAACAAAAGAAAGCAGGCACACAGAATCCTAGATTATAGCTGTAACATCCCATAAGAATATGCTTGTATAACCGTATAAATTTCAGGAGCATTAGTTCTGATTTGCAATGGTCTTCTTGCCTACAGCTGGCCACAGGTTGTACTGAATGAGTATGCTGTATTGTGAACTGTGTTTGCAAAGCACTCACACAAGAATCAGTACAGGAAAATGCATTGCCTTTAATTTCTAATCATTTATGAAAAAAAAAAAAGCAACCAATGAATTAAAGTATTTTGTTGGTCTGTCACACAATTCATGTTGCTTTAGTCTTTTCATGGATTAGTTAGACTTCTTGTTTAAATTGTGGTTTTCTTGTACTTCCTTTCCAGTTATTTAGTAAGCAGCACATGAACTAAAAAGCACCAAATTGACATTATTCTGTTACGGATAGATCTGAGTAGGGATTTGTATAACTGTTGATGTACTTTTCTGTAGTTTGAGAAAAATGCAAGAGCCAGGGAAAAGTAAGAGCCAGAGAAAAGTAATTAACCTAATTTAGTGAAGACATTTGTGTGATATTTTATCAATGGCAAAGCGCTTATTGCCACTTGGCAAGGAACAACGGTCTTGCATTGGACCCTGCCATCCAGGAGGCAGCTTTCTTAATTTCATAGCTTGCTTTAGCATAGCTTTTAATTTCAGACATTGCTTAGCCTTTATGCACCAAGGAGCCAAAAACAGCTAAGTCCCCTTTCTGTGATTAAACAAAAAGAAAGGAAGTCGGGAAAGGGATGTGAAAGAAGGTGTTTTATATTGAGTTATTACTCTGTCTTGTTTAGCAGAAAATGAATATGACCTGTTAGACAGATTTTGCAGGCTGTTTCTATAGAGACTAATAATGGTGAGACTTACAGATGTATCTAATTGGAAACCAAATGTTTTATTCACTCTTCCTTTTTGACAGCATGTTATCACTGTAGGACGCTACAGTTCTATATCACTTGAGACATTTTTGTCTAGTCACCATTTGTGCAGATCTGGACTAAAGACCTCCCTGGCAGCTTTTAAGCTCCTGTGTATTTACTTCTTTGATTTAGTTTAATTTCTTAAGAAGCCTTCATCTATTTTTGTAATGATCTAGACCACAAATAAAAGGTCATTTTGCTGCTTATATAGTTTTGTTTATAAGCATTTAAATCCCAGACTTTCAGCAAAAGATCTTTATTAATAAACTGGTTTGCTGCTGGAGGCGGGAAGAGGAGGGACAGGTTACTGTTCTGTTTGTTCTCCCCAATTTAAACCTGGGTGTCTATCTTCTCATGCAGTCGCCTGCACTCCAACAACCTCTACTGTGACTGCCACCTGGCCTGGCTGTCGGACTGGCTGCGGCAGCGGCCACGTGTAGGCCTCTACACTCAGTGCATGGGCCCAGCACACCTGCGGGGCCATAACGTGGCTGAGGTCCAGAAGCGGGAGTTCGTCTGCAGTGGTAAGGGCAGCGCTTTGCCACCTAATTCTCACACGTTGATAACATTTGCATGACTTTTTTTTTTTTAATTACTATTATTTTAATGAAGCTAATCATTTTTATAAGTAATTTTTATCTTCTGTGGTGCTGCTTCTGTCGTTACAAATTTTTTGTGAATGTGGCATAGAATATATAGCCTTCATAACTATGAATGATGGGGAAGAGAGATGAAAAGGTGCACCAATTGAGAACATGAGGCATTTCATAATAAGGATTTGGGTTGTTGATTTTTTTTTTAAGCTCTACAGGTTGTTATTTTTCCTTTTTTGTTATGTTTCTGTTTCTTTTCTGTTTCAGTTTAAATAGTATTTTCAAATTCCAAATAAACTTTTGAATGATATTGCTATGCTTTAATGCATCAGGTTGCTTTCTGATATGAAATGATGAAATGGCTAACAGTTCATTACTAATCACATTCTGTCTGTTTGATATTTTTTCCTATATTCTTGTCTCCAAGATGAGGAAGAAGGCAAGTTTATCTTTTATATCTCTAACTACTGTTTTAAGCTTCCTCAAAGTATTGAAAAACATCTGGAAAATAATGTCAGTCTTTCTGTTCAGCAAAGGTGTTTTTGCTGGTTGTTTTCCTGTGCATGCCCAGATGTCCATTGCTATTATGCCAAAATTTACAAAGATCTGTTTTCTGAATACAGTTTTTTCTGCACAGCAAAATCTTTTGTCATTACTGAGCAGCTTCTGACATTGCAGTTAAGGTGCTGTCACCCTAGCAAGGCAGGTGTTAGCCATACTCTAACTATTACTTCTGTATTTATGTATTCACAAAAGGTCTCCTAGCAAGAACACATCGTGTATCTTATTTGTAAATTGTATAGTTTTATAACTTGGTCATTATAATGCTGATTTTGAGGAGGGAGTATAGCCATGTTTTATCCCTGGATCACTCAATTTTTGTTTAATAAATGTAGGTGAAGTATTTTCTCTTTGTTAGTACAAAAAGGAATAATATGGATTTATTAGTTTTGGCAGTTGTATGTGCTTTTGTAACACATACCTTAATATGAAATCAAGTTATTATATTGCAAGCTACTATCTCACAGGACTAACTTTTCAGTGAAGTAATTTTAATATTTGAGTTGTTATTTGAAGTTGTAGCTACGAATAGCGCTGGCTGGAACTTCACAGTGATCTTACTTACATTATCAGTGGACCCTTTCTATCTTAATATATGGCATTAAATCTAGTGAGGGAAATCTGAGACAAAATTGTGGTTTCATAGTTCAGAAATCTTTTTGTTTCATGGGAATTTAAAAACAGTCCCTAGCTTTTTTACCTTAATAAAAAAGAAAGGAAAAAGAAAGTCTTCATTCCTTCCTCATGTTTTTGTGCCTTTTCTATCATTACAAAACAATAATAAAGTATCATTAAATCAATGGAATAATGAGTGTTTTACGTATTATTATAATATGTGTAATCTGCTTATTTGCAGGACAATGTAATAAGATATTCCTGTTTATTTTCTATAACTTATTCAAACTAAAAGCTATTAAGCTTAAATGTAATTATGAATATTGAGTTTAACATAAAACAGAAGAGCTTGGAAAAAGACATAATCATGCAAATTAGCCACCTGAGTAGTCAGAAAGAGTGCTAACTTAAGGGAATGAGAAGTCCACTGAAGTAACATAGAAAGTGAGAGTAGGAGCTGTGAAGTCAATGCTTTTATGTATCAATGTGTATTTGGATGAAAAGGCCATAAATCCAAAATATTCTGTAACTGATACATACAGTGACGAACAACGCTAATGAGTATTTGCAGAACAGAACATAACTATCAGAAGAACACTGTGTCAAAATTCATTACTGTCAATGTTCATTTATGATACACAAAACTTTAAAAACTAGACAAATCAATACTTGGTTTTTAAAACCACAAAATAAATAAAATACACACAAAAAATGGACTGCATTCAGTTTTCTTTAACAGATAATTTTGCATATGAGTTGCTGAAGAAATTGAGAATTTACAAAGAATCTAGAACAGTAGTCTCACTGTGTCACCATGTTGCTATTAATTAGGTATTTAAATTAATGTAATTTGAAAGTATTGATGGGCAAGAATGTTTTTCAGCGAAGCATAAAACATGATATTTTACTCCTGAGGACTACTGTTCTGTACAGTTTTAGAATGAAGTCTTTCCTTTTGCAGGTCACCAATCATTTATGGCTCCATCCTGCAGTGTCTTGCATTGTCCTGCTGCATGCACCTGTAGTAACAACATTGTGGACTGTCGTGGGAAAGGCCTTACTGAAATTCCAACAAATCTTCCAGAAACCATTACTGAAATGTATGTAATCTTTCTTTCATTCTTTCAATGAATATGCAGAAAACAGTTTGTCTTATGTATTCATTGTTATTATTTGTATAAATTCATACTTTATTATATGGTAAGAATTTTGGAATGCACATTCAAATTCAGAAATAAAAGGAATATACAGACGTGTGAAAATATTTAAGACCTATATATTCTATTATGAGTTAGTTCTGTATGTATTACTCACAACCCATAGTTGAAACTGCATTCCGAGTTGGTTTTAAAATAATTCACGAATATTTACTTTTTTGAAAGTAAGTAGCTTTCTACTGCAGACTGTAAACCCCTTTGTCTTCAGTGTTGCTCACTGTCACCTTCTTCAATTGACTCGCTATTCAAGGACCATACCTTTGCAACAAATACAGCAGTCTTTATCCCTTGTAATAACAAGTATTGCTAAAATAGCATCCTAGAAGGGTAATCTATGAAGGAAAAAATAAGGTATTTGACTGAAACCTGTGGTTTAGTCATTGTGCTAATACCATATATCCATGAATGGAAGCAAACATGCTGATAAGGTTGTGTGACAAGGCATAAACAACAGCAGCAGCTATAAAATATGCAACTGCATCCCAATCAAGCAGAGTTACAGCAAAAGTGCAGTAGGGCCTGCAGGCTTCCTGTAATCACGTTTGTCAGCTCATTATTACTACTGTTAAGACTGACCTGGCTGACCCTACCTGACCAAGTTCAGTCATACTAAGCAAACATGTCTTCTACCTTTCACCCTGCAAAGACTGTCTTCATTATTTAATAACTTGTATGCTGACCTTTCTTACTTGCATATGTATATTTTTGTGCACAGAGGAAAATATTGCAGGAAGTAAGTAGGGTATGTGTCTCAAACACCCTCCTCTGTACTTCTGCTGCTAACTAGTAGTTGGCTGTGCTTACCAACTGTGCTTCCAGTTGAGTGGAAAGTAAGGAAAGAAATGTACAGGAAAAGGAAGATGAAAAATAAAGGACATAAAGGCCTTTGAAAGGCAGGGATAAACTCAGTGAAAAAATTAAAAAGATATTGTGACTATTTGATGAGAATCACTTGATCTTTGCTGCTTTCTTGTGAATAGGTTGAAGACCAGTTGAGATTTTGGCAAATAAGTATTGTATGCCACTAGTTGCTTTTATGTGATAAAACTAGTGAAATTTGACAATTTACATATCTTCCACAAAAATTGTTTGTTTTTTTTTTTCTTTGAAACACTTGATCTACTTTAAATCCTACTGTTTTCTTAACCAACATGTTATTTTAAGGTAATCCATTGCTTGAGGGGGGAGCAAGGGGAGTGAATTCAAGGCTTCTAGCTTTAAATATAGTTGTTCAAAATGACGTTAATTTTCTTTGACTTTGTGGAGGAATGGAAAATGCATTAAGGTTCATAATTTGTCCTGCCACCTTCTATTTTCTATTTCACCCTCATTCCTCTCTTCTCTCATCTAAAAGTACCAAGTCTTCTCTGTTTTTCTGAATACCAAAACCTTCCATTTCTTAATTAATCTCCTTTTCCTCCAAACTCCTTGTTTTCTAATTTTTTTTTTACCTGCAATGACCAGAGTTGGATAAAATATTCCAGATGACAGTGAAACATCACTATATAGAGCCATTTTAGTTTCCCTTCATTTGCCTTCTGCACTGTACTGCTGTCTTTCCTTACTGCCAATCAAAATTACACCATGTTCTCCATTGAAATTTCCATGAAGAGTCCTAGGTCTTTTTTTTTTTTTAGCTGTTACAGTTTTGTCAGAAACAAGATGTTTACAGATGTAATCTTATTATTCCATCTGTATTACATTTATGAACACTGAATTCTACTGTATCTTAACTTTTTAAAGCTGGTCTGTGAAAGTCTCCAATAACTAACTTCAACCTAAGACTCCACTAACATGTTATCTTCAGTATATGGAAAGATCCTGATATTTCTATCTTAGATTATCATAAAATAGTTTTTAAGACCTTCATTTTGAAAGAAATACTCTGCAACTGTTGTTATAGCAGCCCTTTATGATTAAATTAGAAAGAATATCTGTATCTCATAAAATAATATTTTTTTTCAGTTATTTTTATATGAAATTATTTTATTTGTGCCTAAGTGGAAACTGCCAATAAACATTTTGGATAGATGAGACCATGCTGTCACAGTATCATTGAGAATACTTAGGAGCTGCTGAACACTGGGCACAAGCAAACCATGAAGGGTATGGTGAGCACTGTACTTCCACCACCATTAAATAGTTCCCACACACAAGGCTTTATCATCTTAATTACAATTTAAAGCACATGCTTTGGCAGGAGCTCCTCAGTCAGGGAGAGAGGGAAACAGAAGCAAGCTGGCTCCCTGTTGTTTTCTGAAGGAGGTACAGTCCTTAACAGCCAAATTATTATTTATTTGGTGATAATACCGTCATCATCAGGTTCCTGTGAACAACATAAGAAAATTGGCATTATAGTTCTATTTTACATGGGCCTGATATTCTCCAGTCTTTTCAGTTTTCTTTCCATGCTTTTCAAACTACTTTTGCATTTTCAACTGAACTTTGTCTTCTGGTTTTATAAACACACTTCATTGACATAAACATTTGAAAATTCTGTAGTACTTTTAAATTTCTTTATTCTGGACAACTTTCTCTCCTCTTTAACTGTAATCGTCGTCATCTGTTTATAGGCAGTACCTGCAGAATCCAGTGCTGAGTACTACCAGCATTTCATGTCATGCTTCAGGCAACATGATGGCCCACAAACACCTTTTATGTCTTCTTCTTTTTATTTTTTCAGAAAGTAGATAAATTATGTAGACTTAAATAGTGTGCCAAACACACTTTAAATGGAATACTGAATAACTTAAGTACTGAATATTTGCAGTTTGGATTGAGTAAAATTTTGCATGTCAAAACTGTGTGTTATCTCTTTGAAGAAGAGTAAGAGGAAAGGCTTTGTGTTTAATACCTCATATTGATGAGCATAATACTGATGCCATGACTTTGCATTGTCTTGATCTTTCTAATGGACAACTGTTTTGGGATGACATTTTAAGACATGAGGTGTTATATTCTCTGCTGATGGCTACTGCCTCTGTAGCATTGTGGAAAGAGACCATATGAGACAGCAGGTTGTGCTGCTCTGCATGCTTTCTGTCACTTGAGTCTAGTGTAACAGCCTAAACTGCTGAGGAAAAGGAGTTTACAGTGGGAGTTAAGTGGTTTGCAAACAAACAAGTGTTCTGCGATGGCAGCAGCAGAAGGAGGCAAAACCAGTTACCAAAACACTGTTTGAGACTCATGCACTTGGATTCACCCATTAATGCTGGGGAGAGTATGTTGTTGTACCATTCTGTCTGAATTCTCAGTTTTTACAAAAATCAGTGAGCTAACAGTAGCAATTCTCATTATGCGAAGTCAGTTACCAGGCAGCACATTGCCCAGTGCCTCTTGGGAAGATGCTGTCAGGAGCAGGACTGCTTATCTCCAAGTTGCTGCCAGGGAGAATGGAAGAATAAACCACTGATGATCCCCTTTTTCTCCCTTTTGGTGTAATAAAGTTCAGCGGGAAATTAAGAATTCAGTATCTCAGTAAATGTAACTTTTAATCTTTACTGGCTTAATACAATTACATTTGTACCAGCTACATCCATTCTGCAAAATTAATTCTTCTATTTATTATATAAATAAACTCACTGCTAAAAATAAGAATACCTAAGCTTTTCAGGCTCAATCTAATCAATATTATATTATTTAAGAAACATTTTACATTTATATATTGTAACTAAATTAAGGTCACTTGAGAACCAAGACTCCTCCAGTTTTAGTGCATGTACTAATTCTAGAGAAAGTACAGAAATAACAAGGAACCTCTCTAGGCAATCTTTAAAGGTTTCAGTTCATGAGTGACCTGCAGGAAGCAATTTGGGAATATTTCCCATGGTTCTATTATTTTACTGCCTGTATTTGTAAACATTATGAAACTAAAAACTTTGCCAATGCACATTATATGTTAATAGCCTTCAACTTTTTGGTTTTTAATGTCTTGCATAAGCATTTTTTCACTTCAGAAAACCATGAGATAGTAGCTATTATCTTACAAGCATTAGACATTAGTAATCTTCAAAATTTTAGTATTGAGTGTGTCTATCTTAAGCCTTTTCCTGTGGTCTTAAGCAAATCATGACACAGTATCCATTCAAAAAATCATGGAATCCTGGAATGGTTTGAGTTAGAAAAGACCAGCTCCCTGTGTCATGGCAGGGACACCTCCCTCTAGATCAGATTGTCCGAGTCTCCATCAAACCTGACGAGTCTGATGGGGCTACCATGGTTTCTCTGGGCAAACTTTTCTAGTGCCTTATCACCCTCATAGTAAAGACTTCTTCCTTTAGTCTAATCTAAATCTACCTTCCTTCAGTTTAAAACCATTGTCCTTTGTCCTATCACTACACTCCTTGGTAAAGAGTTTCTCTCCAATATAAGAAGTCATAATATGACTTGGTTTAGATTTATCGTTTAAACCACTTCCTTTTTCCAGTGATTTGTATGGGATGCTCTTTCATTGTCATATTTGGTCTGTGAGTTCAACTAACTCCCAAGGACCAATGTGCTTAGCACTTTCCTTCTTTGTCACGAAGCTCATATATTAAAGACATTCTGGGTCATTCTTAAGGTACTTTAATTGGTTTGAGAAAGTAGAGCCTTTCTAACAGTGATAGCATTTATCAACCTCTGTGCAGGCATTTCTTCCACATTTTAGTTTTTCAGCACCATTAATCTCTTATCATTTGGTTGCATTTTAGAATTCACCTTCCATGTGCAAATTCTTCGACTGGTCTGCAGAAATAATTCTGGATTCCTTCAAATTGAGACTTTTTGGCAGTTGTTCAAACAGACTGTCAGAAACCCAGCAGCAATTTCATTAAACGTACTGATGCTTTTTCTCAGAATGGCGTGAGAATGGCTTCTATTTCAAAAGGAGAGGCCAAAAAGCCATTAATGAACTAGGCTGCCTTGTGAAAATGCTCTTCTTACTTTTGTCTGATTTTCTCTATGGCTTGAACTAGCAGCCAAAATGGTTCTAAAATCTCTTTCCTTTCTGTAGTATTATGAGCAAAAGAAAATAAATACATTTGCTGTAAGTGCTTGTGAGGGTGGTGATTTTACTGGGAGGGAAAAAATTACCTGCTTTGATGACCACTGCTTTGTATTAATGATTATTTAAGTAATCAGACATGGAAATAAGTTGATTTTGTTTCTTCAGTTTTGTTAACATTAACACCAGTTAAGTGATCAAAGGAAGGACTTAATCGAGTTTTGTCTTTTTTTATAGTAAGATAGCAGCTACTACAGTGGTGATTTGGGGATGAGGAAAGCTTACTAAAAGGGAGGGCGTCTGTGGGACTGCCACTGTTAAGTATGCAACAGTTGTGGAAATAATCTTTGGAAGGGGTAGAAAAGATACTATATCATACAATACATTAAATGAAAAATCATATAGGAGTCAGGAATTTTAGCAGTTCACATTTTTAACTTAGCATAGTGAAAAGTCATAGACTTCTTAATTACTGTGGTTTTCAAGATAAAGCTGCTTTTACTTGTGAGTGGAGCTTTCTAATGTTTGAATGCCAAAACCAGAAATGTCATGGTTGTTTCATGAAAATTTGATTTACATTTCCTTTGATATTCTTCTAATTTGTCCTCTCAGTCTTATCTCGTCTTATCTTCCTGGTTTCTACTATTTATCTTCATGTTACCATCTTCCTCTCTCTTATTCTCCTATACATTTTTATTCAAATATCTGTTGATTAAGTGTTGTGTAGTACGTCAAGTACTCAACTACTTTTTGCGAGCCCTGTGATATTAAGCAGGATTAACAGCTCCTAAGATGAGTGCTACTGTGAGAACCAAAATTACATTAAAGTAGAAGGCGAACAAAAGGCAAAAAAGAAGAGGAGGGGAAGGGAAGGCTTTTGGAAATGAGGACTGACAGAACTACAGTTGGCAGGTATAACCAAGATAGGGTAAAGAATGACTTGGTCACTCTGGACCTGCTGGGAAAATTCTTTATGTAAATTCAGAATTTTATTTGAGAACTGGGAGCTGTATGTATGAATCTTTTTCAAGCTAAGTTTGGCATGTATACAGTTTCACCATTTCTGTTGTTTTTAAATATCTGTCCTTAGCTAAAAGGTGAAAGTACAATCTTCAATAAATATATATTGATCAAGGAGGCTCTTATGCTGAGATGCAAAGATACTTCTGAGAATGCCCTTTTATAGAAAAAAGACACTTGGAGAGGGCTTAGGCACATTTACTGAAAAAGTTCAAAAATTCACATAGGAGAAAAACTCTGAAACAATGAAGATAAAGCAACTTTCTCTGTTTTTAGCAACTGAAAGTACGATTCAACTATTTACAGTAACTTGACAAAAATGAGACCAAACCCAGCATCTTCAGAAGGCTTAGGATGCAAGTAGTTATGAGAAATTATATCTGAGATTGTTTTTCAGTGTCTGCATTTGCTTGTGCTTTCTAGTTTAAAACAGAACATTTGTCTTTTTCGTTAGCAGAACTAGTATTTATTCCCATTGCAGTATATAACAGCAAACAGTGTTTGCTTTATAAAAAATGAAGAAATTTGCTGAAATTGTAGCATCTTTCATATGACATGTGCATGTAAATGCACAATAATTGCATGTGAATAACAGAAAATGCATTATCTGAAAGGCTGAGTATTGAATAAATGTGAAACAAGTTAAAATTGAGTATAAGAATCTGCTGAGGTACTTGTCTTCTTTACATTAATGTTCATTTGAGTGGCCAACACAGATTTAACTGAATTAACTGTTAAGTGTTTGGGATTGCTACCTTAATATTTCTCACGGAAAATCTAAGATATTTTGACTATGAAAAAAATACATTGTTTTGCTATATTGGCAGCCAGTCCTGCTCACTTAACACATGATAGAAATGATTTGTCCTACTCTTACTCAAATATCTTCCTAATCTGAAAATTATGAGTAAACCGTGTGACTTTATACTTTCTTACAAAATTTTCTCATTTGAGATTTTAGACACAGTAGGTAGAATATTTTATCTGTTCTATATTAGTATGTATTCTGTGATGCCATTAGTCAGATCTTTGACTTTCTTCATATCATCATGCCCTATCTTGGAGGATGCAGAGACTGATTATTAACAATACAAATGGACAGGAAATGTTATTCTAAAGAATAAGGAGGACATGTTTAGGTGTGAAACTTTATAAGTATCATATAATCAATATGGTTGGAAAAGACCAACTGCCAATCCATCACCCTCATGTCCACTAAAACATATCCCTCAGTGACACATCTACACATTCTTGAACACCTCCAGGGATGGTGACTCTACCACCTCCCTACGTAGTCTGTTCTAATGCCTTACCACTCCTTCTGAGAAGTTTCTCCTGATAACCAACCTGAACCTCCCCTGGTGCAACTTGAGTCCATGGCTTCTCATGCTTACCTGTGAGAAGAGTCTTACTCCCGCCTTGCTACAATCTCCCTTCAGGCAGTTAGAGAGAGTAGTAATTTCTCCCTCAAGCATCCTCTTCTCCAGGTTGAACAATCCCAGTTTCCTCAGCTGCGCCGCATAGGACTTGTGAACACACAGCATCCCTAAAGCCATGTGCCAGAGCTGTGCATAGCACACTGAGAGCAGATTAGAATTCAGTCTTGAATTTAATCTTGAATTTGTAGGGCACCCTGAAGCAGAACTGGTGCTGTGGCAGGGTGTTCTTCCTTGGTGATAGGAGTAGAAAGGAAGAACACCTTATTGCCTTCAGGCACCTTTTTGCCAAAATATAGGGGCAGTCCTGGCTTCCAGAAATACTGGGAGTAGGTACTGGTGAGAAAGAGCATCACATTGTTCCAACTCTGATGATTTTATGCTTCTGGTGGGTCGTGAGGTACCTTGAGATACTCTCTGTACTCTGCCAAGAGGAAAAAAAAAAAAAAAAGACAAACTCGGGCATAGAATGAATGAATAATTTATGCAGTATGAAGGGAAGCTGCAGAAGGCCCATCTAGCTATTCCAGAAAAACCCTCATAGATCTCTGACAGCTGTGCCACATTCCAGAGGTGTTGTTACTCATTTTTACATATGGCTTTTCCTCAGCAATAATATATGTTAAGTTACTGTAAAAGAAATTATATGTTCAGACTTAGAATCATAGAATCATTTAGGCTGGAAAAGACCTTCAAGATCAAGTTCAACAAACTTTTTACTATGTTGTATTTCACCTTCAATGAAATGTTGCTAACTGTTGCTAAAGGCAAGGTCCAGTAAGCAACAAAAATCTGTAGAAAGTATTCCTAGTGAAAATACTTTATTTAGACTTTGTGATAAATGCATGGTGCACATTTATGGTAGCGTTACCCAGTAATGGGGATTCCCCTGCCAGTATTTCTGCTTAGTGACAACAGGTTAAGATGTTGTCACTCATGATGAGCGAAGAGTGTAGCAGGATTACATTTGTTTTGGTGAACTTAACCATTATTCTGATGAGCTCATGTAATTTTTTTGGTGCAACTGCTCTCATCAAAAATAGGCTAATTAGAAAGTCTTTAAATTGACTCTAGGTGACTTGGGCTAATTGCACTGGAGGCACACTCTGACAGATGCCAAAGTACTGAGCAAATAATTCTTGAAGAAGTCCATTTTGCTTACAACCTGAATCTGTAACAATTAAAGAATGTAAAGCCTATCGTCATTAACGGTAACACAGGGTTCAGACCACAAGTTGCCTTTTCTGTGATGAAAAAGTTAGCAAATGCACGTTTGGGACTTGCTTTTAAAAGTGAAGAATTGTTTAATAGCTTTAGTATAGCAATCATTGTTACTTCTTTGTTTTAACACAGACTACAGAAACATCTGTCATTTACAGTCAATTCCCTGAGGAAATATTTGATAAAACAATTAGTGTGGATGTTAGCATTTTGGCAAGCTTTAGGGCAACACTGACAGTAATTCTTTATAGGCAAATATTTAAGAAAATGTCAACGAGATTTATTAATTTGCAGAATTAGAGACTGAAATTCTGAAATGCAAGTCATATAGTCATTCCAAATACATCTTTTGTTTTGCTAGATATGGATGATATCACAGATTTCAACAGAATTCTTTTGCTGCTATAGTTAGAAGAGGCATTTACTGGATATAAGCACTCCGAAGGTGTGATTGTTGAGAAAAGGGGGGGGGGGGGGGGGGGGGGGGAAGGTACTTTGTCTAATAGTCTCAAGATTCTTATAGATTCTTATGGAAAAGGGAGACCAATACTTCTTCCTTATTTGAAAAACAAAACAAGCAAACAAACAAAAAACAAAAACAAACAACAACTACAAAAAACATCCCAAATCTGGCAGATGTTAAATATGGTGAGAGATGTGCTGGATGTTTACTGCAGCTCTTCAGATTCAGAAGCTACACTGAATCCCATCACTGAAATTTTCTGTTTTCTGACAGCTGTTTTTGCCATTTACTTTAAAAGCAGATGGGGAAAATGCAAAGAAGAGCTGTCAATTTTATTACCATGTATAATCAGCATCTGTGCGATGCATCAGACTCATTGCACAGTTTACACTTCCTTCTCTGTAGTAAAAATTGTTTTGGAGTTTCTTGACAAGTTTCTTGCACACTTTTTGTAGATGCTGGAATTAAGGTTTTGCAATTAAGAGTTTAGATCACTAAAAGCTAAACTACTAACTAGAACAAATTTACTTATTCAAGAGTTTATGTCCTGATTATTTGATAATAAAATATATGGTTCATCTGCTGCTCCATATTCAAATTCATGTTTTCTAAAGTTATTTTATTTCATTATTACTAAATACTTTTTTTTTTTTTTTTAACATTTGCTAACCCATTAACAACAATGCTTAATGCATTTGGGTGCAGCATATCTTTGTGCAGCATAATTGTTGTGCCTTTCTCTACTGAGCAGGCTTAGTATTTTGTACCCTAAGTATATAAAATAAAATACAAATAATTTTGAGGGGAACTGGGTATTCTTCATTCCCAGCCCATTCTCTTTCTATGTGCAGAAATCTTTTATAGAAATGACTACTTAGGGTGGGAAACCAAGCTTTGAAAATAAGGTTTGAAAGTGTCAGTATGAATAGGCATGTTGTCTGTCTCCTTAAGTGCAGAAGTAGTAATCAGTAATGGTGTGCTCTGGGCTTCTAGCAGAGGACAGCATCCTCCTGGAAACCATCAAGGGATTTTACATGTCAGAAGGCTCAGGGGACCAGGTGGAAAGAATCTGTCTACTTGCTGGGGACCTGATTTGATTTGATTTGATTGGGTTTGAATTGCAGAAGCACCTTTGCTTCTTAAAATAGTAGGTGGTTGTATATTACGGTACCTACAGGGATGAGACATGGGAAAGACTTAGAAAAAGAAACATTCACAGTACTTTTCGTAAATAGGGGAGGTTAGGGAATAGCCTTCAAAAAAGGTTTCAACGGCTTCAGCTAGTTTGGCAGTGTTAAGAGACACTAAAACATGTATTGATGTAGGATTTCTTTGAAGTGAAGCAATAAAAGGAGCAAGAGACTTAATAGTAAGAACGTTAATTAGCATTTTGTGTGGCTATGGGCAGAGTAGAGTACTTCTTATACATGAGGCAGTGCATGCTTTGATGAAGCATGTACTTAACTGTCTTCCTCCATTATCTTATCTTATTTAATACACTGCTAAAATTGACCATGGCCTTTGAAAAAGAAACCACCAAGGTACTGTTTATGATACACAGATGATCATTTATAAAAAAAAAGAGAAAGAATGACTTCAGGAATGACTTTGAAAGGAGATATTATGCACAAAATTTAATACAATTTCCATGGAAAAATACTGATATTAGGTTTTTGTTCTTCTCTAATAATCGTACTTCTGACCATGTCATTTGTGAGCACTTAATAGCTGATTTTTTCAGTGATAACTACATCCCATTCTATTCCAGAATTAAATTTTCTTATTTAATATGAGGAATTAAAGAGAGTTTTTAATTACAATGAGTTTTATCAGTACAATGCAAATCTCCTTTAGATATTACTTTATCTGTGCTTTGTGACCCTAGAATATAGCTAATTAGATTTTCCTCTGGAATGGTGGATGCAAATTTGCACTCTGTGAAATTCAGCTGATTCTACAAAGATAAAGCAGATTAGAGGATAACAAAGCTTGAAAATGTGAATTTGATTTACTTTCTTTACAGACAAAGCAGGGTATAAAAGATTCTTCTGTATTTAGATAATCCTATTTTTTCTTTCTTATACTAATCTCATTTTCTAAAATGTGATGTCTTTTATTGCATACACTTTGGCATGAGTTAATAAAAGACATACTTAGATGATCCTACTATAACAAATCCTTTATCCAGAAGAGCTGGTAAATCTATCCCAGTGCTATGCAGTCTGTCTGTTAGACGGTAGCTTTTTCACTAAAGGGAAATCTTAGGTAAGGTTGACATGGAGTTCATTTTACATACACACCAGTGAATTGGTAGTTCCCCTAGTTAGAACTGCTAGAAAGTTGGCTTTCAGAGATGTACTGTAGGAGGACAGGTTTGGGACCCATATAATTCATAGACCAATTGGACAGCTGTAGTCTGCTATTCCATCTTGTCATAACAAATGGCATTCATATATCCTGCAAGTTTACTTCAGTTTATAGAACTAATATATTGGTAAGTTAGAAAAGTAAATTGGAAAATACTTTATGTCGTAACACTGGACTTTATCCTTCTCCAGTTACATGCCATATCATGTCCAGTTAAATAAGAGCTTTTTATGTTTAATGATAGATGCAAGCAGACAGGAGTCCTCCAGCAGTAGCTCATAAGTCTCTTCATCATGAGCTAGTAAACAGTATTTATACATGAGGCCTGTGACAGACTGGTATGGGAACACTGCTACTGCAGTATGTCTTTCCTATACAAAGGCATTTTTTTCTCCAGTGTCTCTCTCACACCAGTTCCGGTCATCCTTTGTAATATGACCAAATTCTCTCCCTTTTTACCGTCCCCTTTCCATCACCCAATGTGTAGGTTTTCTGCCCTACACATTTCCCTGTGCTGTGATTCTTTGGCAGCTTTTTCAGGCTGCACACCTGACAAATGTCTGCTGGGCATGCCCCAGCATTTGTGCAGTCAGTGGCTGCCAAATAGTGTGTGTAAGAGGAATGGATGTATAGCTGCCCTTCCCTTCATAGCTGGGTTACTTTGGTTTCTCAGCTCCCTCCCACTACTAATTTAAGGAAGGATTTATACATTTATTATCTGAAGCTTTTACCTCTCTTTGACCTAGCCTTGTGAGTAGAAAATGATCTAGATGAAAAGCATGCATAAGCTGTGTTTTCTGAGGAAACTCCGCCAAAAATGAAGCATAAGAATAGAAAACACTTGGCTTTGGCTGAGTTTGAGTTGACCTTTAACTCAAGCAATTTTTACTTATTCAGATGTTCGCTTTCTACATCTACTCAAAGGTACTGGGAAAGAGTGACCTTGTCCCCTTCCAGCCTCGTCAGTATTGCTGGTCTGACGCAAAATGTGCTTCATAGATCCAAAAGGCTCAACCAAGGAGAGGAAAGCATTTGAAAGAATATCCTGTTTATGGAAAAGTTAACAGTCTCATACCATGGGATTCCCTGTGGTGTTTAAAATGTACCTGAAAACTGTAGCAAGGTGGCAACATTTTCCTACTTAAGGATTTTATAAAACATGACCTCTTTCTTAAACGGTGCTGATGAAATGAGATTTTCTGTGTGTCAGGGATGTTAGTTTTTTTTGAGGCTTTCCTTTTTCTTGGCTTCTTTTTATGCCAGTCAAGAACAAATTCTGCTAAGGAAAAGCATGGACAAATTTAAGAAATTTTGAATATTATATAAATCAATGTCTCCATCAGAATAAAACCTCAACAGCAAAAAATCTTTCTTCCGGCTATACTGTGACCCCTGGAGAAACCTTACAAAAAGAAATAATTCTTGTAAGAATAGTTTCTTGTGAAGGCTTACTCAAAAAGAATAAATGAGATTGTTAGTTGCACACTCAGACTCACACATCTCTATATTGGAGCAAAAATGAGAAGGAGGAGTGTTAAAGGAACTAGGAGAAAAGGGGGGGGGAAGAAAACGGTAATATTCCTGCAACCAGACTAAAAAAGGCATTTTGTCTTTAAATTCTAAATAGATGTCTGAATGTTTTCAAATAGTGCGCTAAATTCTACGCATTATGATTAATTCCTTGAAACAGATTTTTGGCGTCATCATTACATGCGTGGAGTTTGATACCTGTGTATAAAAGAGGGAAATGTCAATTTTATTAGATAGGCATAATATATATGTTTATATAACACTGTACATTCTAGAATACATAATTTCATTCTTTCATGTCTACATGATAGAATCCATTTGTGCAGCCATAACCATTAAATAGAGTGTCATGTGGAGATGTAGATTCTATTTTAAACATGTTTATTGCTGAACCTATTTTGACTTGTTGGTAAATGAATCATGGGTCTGCAGATTTCCCACGGGCAAAGAAAGCTCTCTACGTTCAAAAATTCTTGGAAAACAGCTTTCATCAGCCAGTTCATATTTGCAATATGGCAAGTTTGAGTCAGAGTTTCATTCATTTAAAGCAAATATAGTCAGTAACATAAATTACAATTTTAGATATGAAAAGTTGTATAAAGGAATTAGAAGTATAGCCATGTAATTCTAATATTATAACTTAAAATATGTTATGTTCTGTATCTAAAGAAATCACGTGTGTATGTTTAAAAATATGGCATTTGCCTTATTGCAGGTAGCAACATATGTTATTTGTTCTGTAGGAACATTCTTCTCTACTTTATTAGGTTTTACATATTTAAACAATTAACTCACAAAAGTCTTTAGAATTCTCTAAATAAACTTACTATAAAAATTGCTGTACGTGAATCATTAACTCGAATTCGAATATTTTAATGACACTTCCAGCTTAAATTTTACAAATAGTTTGTGTGCACCAGAAATAAATTTTCTTTATTTATAAGAAGAAGGTTGGACTTTAATTCATAACATTACATTCTATAGGATGAAAGAACAGACAAAAACTGATTACTTTTTTTTTTAATGAATATTGAAATTAAATGACCTTGTATGTCGAGTTAAAAATTGTACTAAAAAGGAAAGCAAAATCAGACAACTTTTTTTGTTGAAGTCAATCCCTTCTAGCTTGTTATAGCTTTAAGTTGTTTTTTGGCTTGGTATTTTTTTTATTTTTACTTTTGTGCTCATGTTATTGTTTTGCAGACGGTTAGAACAAAATTCAATCAAAGTCATACCTCCTGGAGCTTTCTCACCCTATAAAAAGCTTCGAAGAATGTAAGTACCCAATATTTTAGATTTAAATTACATATATACACATGTATATATGCAATATATATTTGTGTGTGTATATATATAAATATGGAAGTAAAAATACAGAGGAACTACCATCAGCATGTGAGCATATGAAGAAGTTTGACTGCTGGAAGATTAACAGATATGGTAGTCTGGTTACAAAGACCAGATAATCTCTTTATCAGACTAGTAATAATTGTTTCTACCAAGTTTTAAAATTACTGAAATACGTTATTACAGTGAATGTAAGAAAAAAACCATGGGAATATGCCACTCTCATTTCGGAATATCCTTGAGGTTCTGTCTGATCTGGCTACAGGACCATATATAATTCTGTACAAAAGGTACTTATTGTATTAGGAAAAGTAAGTCTATTAGTCTTCATTTTTTAAACCATTTGAAAGATCTATTTTTAACCATTCATTTTGTTTCAGTGGTTTTATTTTCAAATTCTTTGGCAGTGTCTCACACAAGTATTTTAATTTCTCTCATTCCACCCCTAATTCTAATTATTTCAGTCTTTGCTTTTTCAAAAATAGCTTGGATTAACTGTATGAACTTTCATTTATTTCAGTGACCTGAGCAATAACCAGATCTCTGAAGCAGCTCCAGATGCTTTCCAGGGCTTACGTTCTCTCAATTCACTGTAGGTATCTGTTTGAGATGTAAACACAGAAGCTAATTTCTCATATTCTTATAGTGAAGTTATTCTGAGTTTTTGACTCTGTAGATTTTTGTATAGATTCAATCAATGCTGAAAGATGTAGAAATAATTTCAGAATGTTAGAGCTATGATAGAATATTGCATCACAGCTGGACATTATAAAATGTATGTTTTCTTATAAATATTCTCATGGCAAACAGTTAAAGGCATTGAAAGATTTCTCTTATTCCCCAGTTAGCTGATCTTAAAAACAGCAATTCACTCACCGAGATCCCTTGATAAGTCTGTGCAAAATGCCATGCTGGTTCTTTTGAGAGTTTCTCAGGTGACACACCTGTTGGGAAAATGCATGATCATGCCACCTCACAGGAGCAAGTATCAAGTCACTGATGTTAAATTTCCTTCAGGAAAGTTGAAAGATTATTTTACTTTTACATTCAGAATCACATAGCATATGACTTTCATGATATCAGCTTTGTTTGCTTTTTTATTTCCTGATGCAGTGTCCTCTATGGCAATAAAATTACAGAACTTCCAAAAGGCCTATTTGAAGGACTGTTTTCTCTGCAATTGCTGTGAGTATTTTTTAATATTTACTCTATTTTGGGGTTACCCAGAAGGGAAAACTTGATAAGAGATATACGCCTAGTGAAAAACAGGCAGGAAATCCTGTACGTAAGATCAGACTTTAATAAAAACAAATTATCTTAAAGCCAGAGGAGTCAAGACTGTTGTAGGTCAGCTTGCCATTCATCCACAAATGTGATCATATCTCAGTTCATGTCTCAGCATAAAGTGAGTAAAAGGAAACTGTAATCTTGTATGGAATTTATAATGATTAAAATACATAATATACTATACTGTCCTGTGCTGTAAGTACTCAACAGTATGTATAAAGTTGCATGGGAAACATAGTGGAAACATCTCGGTACTTTTATTTAGAGGTAGAATGTAGTGGATACACTCTAAAGTTTTATGTTTAGTTATACTCATGTAATAACAGAATTGCAGTAGAGTTCCATTGATGGCTTATATTATTTTCTGAGATTTTTTAATGTGCAATTCTTTGACTCCTTGAACTCCAGCTGCTGTTTCTTTTAACAGTTCGGAAACTCCCATGTGTAATCTTATAAACCATTTCTGTTTGGTTTTCATATTGGGAGTACAGAGGAATGTCATGGTGATATGTTTATCAAATATTGTCAAGATCCAGCAGAAAAGTCTGTGCAGTAGTTGTATTATATGAGAGAGAATTGTGAAATAGGCCATGAAACAGTGGTAGTGCTTTTGGAAAATAGTCTCAGAATCACTGCCTTGTCGATTTGAAGACTGCTGAATTTTGTTAATGGCTTTTTCTCACTAAACTGAAAGCATTTACTGTCTCGATTGTATAGTTAGCGATTGGCTAAATGTCTGTTATTAAAAACTCAGTTGAAATTGGCAAAGGAAATTCAAGTTCTAGCACCACCTAGAGTTCTACATTTTTATTTTAGTTACTAACTAGTATTGCAATGGGATTTTGGTTTCCTTTAAAGAGAATTTATTTAAGAAAACTAATTTCCAATTTTGGAAGAAAAAAGAAGAGATAAATTTCTAAAATTATGTTTATTCTCTGTTAAGAAAATGTCCATAGTTTCATATATTCAGCATAGACAATGCTTCTCAATCTAAGTAAATTTCTACTTCTGTGGTGAAATTGCTTATCAAAGCATTGGTTCTCAAATCCACCGTTCCATCCATAGGAAAAAACATACATATATTTATATAGAAAAATGCAACTAATTGAATGACAAAATTATTTTAGTTTCGAAAGCATGAGGGACCTGGTTTAGATTGACTTGTTTATTTTAGCTTTAGAAGTCAGGGGAATACAGGGAAGAAAAGGTTCCCTTTGTAGATGGAGAGGAAGAAGGTTCCAGACAGATTTGGATATGTTCCATGCTACCAGTTTTTACTACAACTCTGTTAATGCGGCAGCATGCTGATTAGTAACATATAATTAAAAGTGCCACTGCACATCTCTTCCAGCTAATGAACACAGTGTTCAGTTCCTTCTCTGTTTGTTTGTTTATTTGCCAAAGGGAACTGGTTTTCCTTGTAGATACTTGATTTTTTAAGCTTGTTTCTTTGCACAGGAAAGAACCACACACATAAGTTCTACCAGCACACACAAGGAATGTGATTTTAGCTGAATAAACTCACCCAAGGGTGCAGATATTTTGAAATAATTTCAGAGCACCTAAGTAAGGATTGCACTTTGCTGAAATGCTTTATGTAACTATCAATTAGCATTTTTTCGTACATTGCTTGTTGTGATTTTAAAATTAGTACAAATTTTTACATGTGAAAAATATCAAAGTTGCAGTGACACTGAACCAACTCTTTTGATTTTATGATTATCTTCCATTAAACAGATTATTAAATGCCAACAAGATCAATTGCCTGCGTGTTGATGCTTTTCAAGATCTGCACAACTTGAATCTCCTATCTTTATATGACAACAAGCTTCAGACCATTGCAAAAGGCACCTTTTCACCTCTACGTGCAATTCAGACCTTGTACGTATGCATTTATTTATGGTCATCTTTGGTATGACTTTTTATTCTACAGTGCACTAAAAATATCAGAAACTGCTGAGACTAAAGAGAAATAATGTGTGAAATTATCTTTTTTTCTCCATGAAAGGCATTTGGCTCAGAACCCATTTATCTGTGACTGCCATCTGAAGTGGCTGGCGGATTATCTTCATACAAACCCCATTGAGACCAGTGGTGCCCGCTGCACCAGCCCCCGCCGTCTGGCAAACAAAAGGATCGGCCAGATCAAAAGCAAGAAATTCCGCTGCTCAGGTAATTTTCTTAGTTCAGCTGCTGTTTTTCTTTTATTGGCAAAAACAGTGGTTTTAGAAGTTCTAATGAAAGCAGCTGGCTCTCTACAGAATTATTAAATGTTGCAGAATCTCTTTTAGTTCTTCAGTTGAAGTCATGGAAGTCATAGACGATTGGAACATTACTACAGTTAACACGCTTGGCACTCTTTCTGAGTAGCATTAAATCTAACAAAAGAAATGCAATATATAATACTTCAGAATGAAATGCTGAAGTTATTTGCTGCAAGTATCACTGACATAAATCATTTTGTAGAATTTCCACGAGGCTCTGGAGTACATGAAAGATCTAAAAATTTCTAGCTAAATATGGAAATACGATGTATTCCTTTTATACAGGGAGCTTACCTCAGACTGAAATTTACTGTTTTCTTTTTCTAATCTTATTCCATTTCCTACTTACATTTCTCTAAATCCTTAACTTTTGTCATATGGTATCCAGCTGTTCCAGGTGCATTTCACATTCTACAATTTATTCAGTCTCAAGTGCAAATACCGGATGAGAACTGTTTGTTATCCATGTTTCAGATACATTTATGACTATTCACACTTTGTTGTTTATCACCTCTTGTTGTGAATACACATTTTTTCACTTAGTTAACTTTTGTCCATACTTATTCTAATAAAACTCATTCTTTGCTTGCTGACATTCAGGTGCATCTTCTATTTTTTTTTTTTTTTTCTCTTTATTTAGCTAAAGAGCAGTATTTCATTCCAGGTAGGTTTGGCTCTGCAGTAAGATTGACTAACTGCAGATACTCTCCCCTTTTTCCCCAAAAAGCAAAGTTTGTTATAGCTTTTAGGAAATTGATGCATGTCTATTAACAAGAGTGAATACCTGTAGCTAGACATAGTTTTCTTTGTAGATTACTAGTAGTTCTGTTTTCTGGATAAGAGCTTAGCATGCAGCTCCATTTATGTTTTTGTCTTACAAATTTGCACACAACCTACCAAAATTTGTTTACTTAAATTTTGTAGAAGGCTGTACCTGCTAGTTGATATTTCAATTGATGCCTTTATTTGCCATCTACCTTGCCTTTTCTGCTACTACTGTTTTTAAAATGTAGCTCCTGAGCTGCTTTTAAACACAGGAAAACCTACTTCTGTCAAAGAGCTAGTACAACTTAAAACAGACTTTACAAATGAATGTTTTCTTGCCTTGCTTTCATACTTTACACTGTCTTCAGCTACTGCTTGCTCACTCTCCTCATGTTTGCCAAATCACAGTGGAATGCTTGGAAAAGAAAGCTGATATTCATTAAAGGCATTCTGTGGTTACATGCATACAGTGAATCAGAAATGCTTTCCCTTAAAGAAAATATGACTTTTGAGTTGGGTTGAAAGAGTAATTTACACACTGCTTTCAGCTACAATGAGTCTATGATATTTTCAGGAAAGAGTCACTTATGTTGGCCCTAGCTCTTTGAAATATGTTTCTTTATTTATTTTACCTTGCTTGTCAGGTGTGTGCACTGATTTCTTAATAGAAAAAAAGCAATGATGGTCTTGCATTATTTTCCTAACAGATTACAAATAGTTGTTTGGCAAAATAAACAAAAGAATAATGAATCTATTGATAAATTACAGAAGGTTATATGCAAGCAGGATTTTCTGCCATAGCGTAATATCCAGAAAAAATATCTACAATAATTGATTATGACACCAGTGCACTTGTTCTTTCAAGTATTACAGATGTATTGTCATTCTGCAGTGTCTGAAATACTGATTATTGATTGTTATTTATCTTTTAAGCTGGTGTGCTAGCTCTTCTAATGCTATGTGATGTATTACTTAAATTTGCCGCAACTATGTGAGTTGTTCATGCCCTCATACTAACATGTTGCTTAGAATATTAAGAAAAGAAAACTTAAATACAAAATAAGGGAGTCATTTGTCAGCATTGGCAGCAACAAAAATGTGTTTTAAAGCAGCATAAAACAGAGGGGGATTCACTTTCTGAAACCTGTAGTTACCACTCCATTTCTTAATGAGTAGAACAGCTGTATTCCTGCCACAGAATGACTTCTACTCAACTTTGCCAGCACAACTTTTTTCTCTGAGTTAGAATTGTTTTCTTGCCAGCAAATGTCTTCACAGCTTGTTTATACTATGGCCACACATGCAGCTTAGATTTGTTTATGTACCCTTTAAAAATGCTTTTCCTGCAAAAAAGAAGAGAAAGAACAGAATTAGTCAAAAAGTGCTACAGATTTGCTTCTTGAAATAGAGCTTGCGTGCTTTCTCTTTCCATCAGGTTTCAGGGAGATGCTGCATGAAATTCTTCTAACTGTTGAAGATCTTGTCCCTGAACATTTTAGTTTTTTTACTTTGAACTACTAACAGTGATTTATTCTGGAAACAGGAGGAAAAAATGTATTTGTAGCTTTGCTCATGAGTATTAAAAAATGCTCAAAATACTTATTTATGGTTTATTAAATACTGTAAAAATGTTTAAATTACTTTAAAAGTCAAACGTAATTTCTATATTTGTTTTAAAACGTCATTGGGAGATCTTATTCTGCAGGTGCTAAGAATTCTTAGTAGAATTTCAAGATATTAATCTGGAAAACTAAAGGCTAAATAAGTATTAAATCAGGAATTTGAAAAGAAATAGTTTGTCTACTAGCTCATAGAAATATTCTGAGCAGCTAAATCATGTGTTACTTAGACATTTGCAAATGCTAGACGGAATAATAAATGACGACTGATTTTTTCCTCTCATGAGGTGTCTGCTTCTCCCATGTTTCTTTGGTTTATTAAGTATTTTAAGTGGCATGGCATGTATATATGTTCAAAGGAGCATAACAGCTTCTAATGAACACATTTAAAATAATGAAGAATAATGCATGGGAGATACTGCGTTTCTATATGAAATTCCTAATTAACCTCAATCTTTCTTCATTTTTTTAATGCCACTTAAAATGAGTTATTCTTTCTCTCTGCTGAAGGTGGTACCCCTTAGCAACATGCTCTAATCAAACTAAATTTGAGTTGGGAACATATGAACTTAGTTCATGTTTTTGTCTTAATTGGGATTACTCTGTCTTTCTTTCCTTCTTGGCTATCTTTACTTTTGCAGGAGTTCACCATTTTGGCTGTAAGTAAAGTTCAGTGTCTGAGCTAAATCACAATGTACCTCCCAGCCCTGATGCACCTTCTACTAGTCACAGTCTTTTCACCTTTGTCCGAGAAGAACCCACAGGTCCTTTCAGCTTCTCTTTGTTTTCTTTGTCACCTACCCTCAGTTTCTTACTGGATGTTTTCTCCTGATATGTTTAGGACGTTTTCTTTGACTGACTCTGGGAAATGGTGGAGGAAACTTTCAATGTGGTTCTTTATTTTTTTTCCTTTTGTGTGTGTGTGTGTGTGTGTGTGTGTGTGTGTGAATTATTTAATCTGTGACAGTAATACTGTTACTGTGGCACTGGACATTCAGTAAAAAGAATGCCATGTCATGTAAGCAAGTATTAATCTTCAAATGTTTCTATAACTTATACCTGCTCCTTCCTCTTTTCCCTCACTGTTACCCTTGGCCTAATGGATGCAGTTTTGATAATGTAGCGAGATTTTCTGTTGTGCTTGATCTAACCATGTGGTTGTGAGGTATGAGTAAAACATGGTTCTGTCAAGCACCATGGAACGTCACGCAGCTTTCTACAGCATGGCATGCTGCTGAGGCTTAAGTCAGGATCACACATTTTCTTAAAATTAAAGCTGAAGATAGGGCTTTCAATCTTACGTGTTCAAGATAATGTGCAGGGTTGGGACTGCAAAAAAAAAAAAAAATCACAGAGGTTAATGAAGTCCTGTTAACAATACAAATCTGTAGCGCGAGAAAGAGAAATGGTGGCATTCAGGATCTATTTATTCTTGCTACAGAGAAATAAAATAAATTCTATAAGAATCAGTGGCATTTGTGTGATTAGCTATAAACAATGCTAGATTGGCTGACAACACAATCAGCAGAAAGTACAGCTGTGAAAAGCTCAAGTTAATGTTATCCCGTTATGTGAAGTTGGTCAGTTTCTTTTTCCAGCATATCTAAGCCCTTATATTTAACCCTCTCTTGAAGCCCCTGTGTCTGTTCAGTATCACGAAATTTATCATACATTTCCCAAGTTGCCCACCTGTTACCTGCATTGCAGATATCTTTTCAACCTTCTCACAAGAAACAAATCTTATACTTTATTGACTCAGTATCTGTATTTTGACTTGACTCTTCCACAGGCACTGAAGATTACAGATCCAAATTAAGTGGTGACTGCTTTGCAGATTTGGCTTGCCCTGAGAAATGTCGCTGTGAAGGGACCACAGTGGACTGCTCCAATCAGAAACTCAACAAAATTCCTGATCACATCCCACAGTACACAGCAGAGTTGTAAGTTGAACCTACAAAGCATTATTTGCTGATGGAAAAACTACCTAAAATTATCAAATACAAAACCACAGCTTCTGTTTTTTGAATAACAGAAATTATATATATTATATATAATTATATATATTATTATTATATATATTATATATTATATATATTATATATATATATATTATATATATATATAACCTCTGTGATGCACTGTATGTTAATAAAACCTATTTGTGCACCATTTTGGTACCATTAAGTCTTAAGCATTATGATTTAAAAAGGCAAATATTCTACACTGCCAGTTCTCCAGTAACTGAACTACCCATGTGGATTTTTTGGAAAGACAGTGGGATTTATTTTGCCTTCTATTTTGAGTACAAGAACAAGTGGTACATCCAGTATCTAAAGGTCTGTCTTAAAAGCACTACCTAAGTGTTAAATAAAACAGAGCTGACTGTTGTTATGCAAAGCTCACATTATGTGTCAGGCAGGAGACCAGAGGAAGATAAAGTAGACAAGACAGAGTTGGATAAAGATGAGATAATAATGTAATGATCTGAGATGAGCAGAAAAGATGTCACAGATTATTACTTGCTTAATAAGTGCCATATGGGAAAGATCTGTAGGCATTACAGCTGAAGCAGTATTCAAGAGGGGATTGAAAGATAAAATTAAGACAGCTTTACAAGTTTTTCCCATGCGTAAAACACAGTGTAGAAGAAAATGCAGAGATGCTTGAAGAATCAACAGAAAAGCATGAGGTGAAAGTGACCACCACTGGCAGAGCCAAGAAATGAGGAAATAGTTGTTTTTCTTGGGAGACTTAGTATAAAGAGCAATGCAGAGCAATAAGGTGCAAAAGACAGGCTTTGATTTAACATAGTAAAGTGGGAACAGAGATATGGAGATGTAAGTGATGTGATCAAGCTGTGAACCACAGGGGTGAGATGAGCAAAAATATGGCAGATATCTTAGAAGACAGTCTTCAACTGGGAGCAAAGCAGTAGTACAGCATTGAATAATGAGACTGCAGTTGGGGATATTAAATGTCTGAATGGGAAAAAAGAATTTGATGTGTAGCATAAGTAGAGATGGAGATTTTTGTATGAACTGGGAGAAGGAGTTCAACTAAGTGATGTTATAATTACAAATCTAAAGTGGCAATTCTGGTTGTTACCAGTATGATAGGAAATTGAAAATAAAAAGTAGCATATGTCATAAAAGCAAAGTTCCATTTTTGGCCACGTTTAAGCTGTTGTTTGTACAGTAAAGCCCAAAAGAATTTCATATGATTCTTAACAGAATTTGTGTTTAATTCTCTATTCGCTGAAGAAGTTATACTCTTATTTTAGTATTTTAATCATTGATTTTCCTACTCATCTATTTACATGTGGCATATAAACTCTAGAGTGTTTTCTTTCCATAATTATAATTTCTACATATTAAATTCAGAAGAAACAATGAAATTATCAAGCCTCATCTGCTGTGTATCCTTGTCTCTCAAATTGCAGTCAACAAAAAAAATCTGTTTCACTAAAAGATAATTCATTTTTGGTTACTGCACTTCTTTCAAAAAAGCATTCAATCTCATTTGCAGGTATCAGTGGATTAAAAATGAACCATCTCCCTAAGAATGTTATAGAAGTTAAGCATTTCCATTATTCTGTGTTAAAATCTTTTAAAATGAGAGCACTACTTTCAGATAGAACCTGTCTCTCTTTAGTTTTCATCACCACTTCTTTACAATTTTTTGCTGATAGAGAACTCTTTTCTATCCATTCTTTATCCAAGTCTTACTGGTCTTAAACTCTAGCAACCACTACTTAACTTTCTTCTTGGTAAACTGTAAAGATTATGCTTCAACTCTTTTCATGCAAGAGAATTTTCAACAACCTTGAAAGTATTCTTTGGGGGGGTAGTGAAAGTATTTCTGCACCTCTAAAAATCCAACTGCCATAGCTTCTGGTATTTGCCTCGCTGACACTTACAGCTTTTCCTTCTTTCCTCCTATTGTCTCTTGTTTTTGATGCACTGGAACAAAGATTGCTCCACTTGGGAGCCTACTCATCCTAGTTCTAGAGTGACTGTGATTTCCCACTCACTTAGTGACGTGTATGAAAAGAGCAACTAGTTAGCCTTTCTTTTCTTTTAACCACTTTTAAGGGTACTTAGAGCCAAATGACATTAATGCTTCTCTAGCAGTGAAGAAAAAGGCTAGATTATTCTCTGCAGGGTGTTCCTTACAGCTGAGACATCTGGAGCTTAGAAACAAAGATCAAAAGTGAAGAAACATTGAGATTTCTTTAGATTTCTCTGGTAAATATATATTTTTTTCTCAAATAATTCATCTGGAGATCTCTGAAGTCCAGACTTCTTTGCATCCCTTAGCTCAGAAGGCTGTGAAAGTAACAAAAAAACTGTAACCTCCAAGAGACCTTTTATCATCTGGTTTTCTCTCTGTGGACAGTATAAGGAAGAAAATAACTATTATATTAGTCTGACAGAAAAATGCATCTTCGTTCACAGTATCATAATGTGTAACATGAAATTTAATGGACTAAAGATGCTGAACTACTTTTATCTCCATCATTCTAGAACTAATGAAATGAAAGATCTAGTGATAAATACTGCTCTAGTCCAGAGTTCAAGAAAATATGTAATGTTTCTTTTAAATCTGTTTTTAAAATGATATCCTGAAAATAATTTCTTCTTTCTCTACTAACATCAACTGGCAACTCTGGTGTTTCAGCTCAACAAACTGCAGGGAACGACAGCAGAGTGTTCTGTAAAGGAGTTTGAAGGCATTTTTTCTAATCACAGGCTCTCCTACCTGCTTATTTTACTTATCTGAGATGGCTAGAGTATTGATTGTGCAGATTACAGCAGTAAAAAATGTTGCATCAAAACACTCTACCTTCAGAGTAGTTTATTGTTAATCTCTCTCTCTCTCTCTCTCTGAAAATAATAATAAAGTTCAAGACAGATACTTAATTAGAAAAGGTGAAAAAATGCTTAAATGTGCCAAGTGCAGTCTGTTTCTAGTTTGATGTTTGTTTGTCATCTTTCAGAAAAGCAGTCAAAGACCTATCTAATCTGCCACTGAAGTATTTGAGATAAAATACTAGTCTGTAAAAGAATCCCAGAAATCAGATATTTCTCAAGTAGCATAACAATATACAAGAAAACTCATGAAACATTTGATAAATCATTCAAACCAGAGTTTTCAGGAGAAACTCTAAACAAAATGAATTTTCGTACAGTATGTTGCTTTTTTTTTTTGTAATGGCTGTACAATATATGATAACGTATCAAATCCTAACAAGATAGGCTTCAAAACATAAAGCACTACAGAATATCACTGCAGTTCATACCCTTCCAAAAGGACTCAGCTCTTGTACCAGAATATGCATTAACAGAACAAGAGAACACATCAAATAAAACTGAAAACTAAACATTTAGACATCATCATCAAATGCTTTTTTGTTTGCTTTTATGTTTTGAGAATGACATTTTAGTAATTCTCTATAAATAAACCAGAATCAAATATTTCTGAGATCATTTTCATGAAGCAGCAGGTAAGAACTATCATTATTATCTGTATAACTGAACTGCACTGGACTCCAGAAGGGAGATGCCATTGCGTATGGTAATTTCCTAATCATCTGTAATAAGTTTTATTTCCGTGTATGTGGTATCACTTACCTAATAATAGAACAAAAATTTCTTGCACAAGTATTTAGTAATTCTAGATCTAAAGCCAGCAATCTCCAGCCATTGAAATGCCATGTGGTCATTCCTCTGACCACAAAACCAAAACTCTTGATGTCCCTTTTTTGTGGATCTATCTTCAGTGATGATGCATGTTTTGTGGTATCATCATATGCATAAAGTCAGAGAGAAGATATGATTTCTGTTATAGTTTAACCAGAGACAATACTGTTCAACCTGTATTTCTTTTCCATCACAGTAAACTATAGTGAGACTTCTAAAACACTGGAGTGTTTTTTATTTCCACTGTTGAAACACAGGGGAAAAAAATGGGCTATTTATGATGATGATGAAACTTTGTTAGATCACAGTAATTCATTCAGCTGACTTTTAGAGGTGGTAACTTTTTTAAAATTGAAGTCCTTTCTACTCCAGTACAGTATACAAACGTCCAAAAAATTCTTCCCGTCTTTTCTGTTTGGATCCATGCTGAAACTATTGTACTGCCATATCTTCAGATTTACAGCCTTAATTTCCCTTCTGGCTATCATTGATTGTGAGCAGGAAGGAAGGATGAGCAAGCAGCTTCATATTAATTTTGTAGGATTTTTTTTTTTTTTTTGTCTTTTCTTGCAATAAGGTAATTCAGGAAAGCATTCTCATTTTAGAATTATGCTGAATTCCATTTTAGAGTGATTTTTCATCTCTTCATTCATCTCTTTTCCTTCCTGTTCAAGATTTTTAAATAAAAGCTGGATAGATGTGCTTCCTTAATAAGATTACTCCATTTCCATTTTCTGTTCAGAAGAGGAAATAAGGGACACTGGGTCAGGGCACACATTTTTTAAAATAGATGTCCCCTAACCCAGCAGCTGCTAAATGTACACTGCACTAGAACAGTCTTGATACCTGGGCAGGAAAGATAAAAATCCATGTGACTTTTTAGGCTAGTATCTGCTACTTACTGCACTTTCGTAGTGTTACAAAGCAACAATTAATGCTCTCTTGCACAATTTGTGTGTTATGTTTAGTGGTTGAAGATGAACCATGGCCAAAGAAATGTTTTTAAATTCTTCTGAATGCCTACACATTGTGTTTCAGTCGCTATTCCAGAGAAGCATTGAGAATAAAGTAATTATTTCATTCTTGTAAATAGTGTTCTGTGAACACCTCCAGATGTCTGGCAAACTCCACCTGATATCCTTTAAAGAACAGTAAACTAATCTTCAGTCGTTTATATGTACTTCTTAAAGATTTTTATTTATAAGTTGCCATGGAAGTCTTCCCTAGCTATGTTTGTGCTTTTCTTCTCTCAAAAGAAAATTTAAAACATCTTCTTATATTTCTCTGCAGTTTTAGCTGTATGCTACTTTGTAATCTGTTTTTGATTCTGTATGTCTTACGTATGCCTAATTTTAACTAATGAGAATGTTCATTCATGGGAATTGTCAGAATTAGAAATGTCAGTATATGTTGAATTGTTCTTCAGATACCAGTACTGAACAGCTATTCAGTTCAACCATTCCGAAAAGCTCCCTTAGTCTGGAGCGTTCTGTACCAATGCTTGAATAATTTTTTCTGAAATTGATGTCATTTCTTGTAGGCGACTCAATAACAATGAATTTTCAGTCCTGGAAGCTACTGGGATCTTTAAGAAGCTTCCTCAACTACGAAAAATGTAAGTACCACTTCAATGATCTTGTCTATTTCGATATCGCATTAGTATTAGTGCTGTCTTTCTTCACCTTTGATAGTTAAAGTCTATTAAAGTTTCAATATATTTTAATGAAGAAATCAAGAATGGGTTTATATCAGTCATTGAGGTAGATCAAAGCTAGCCGTCCATCTCTTCGGGACTAAGCAATCCAGTAACAGCTTCTCCTGGTGCACAGCTCCAGCAGCTCTGCTGCGTGGTCCTGCCAGCTGGTCTGTTACGCAGCCACAGCAGGGAACTTGAGCATAAACCGTTCAAAAGTGGTTCCAGTAACCTTTTGTAACTTCCTGTACTACTACTCCCTAACCAGGCAGTTTTGCCTCTTTCAGCACATTCAAGACATGCCTTTGATTCTGTGCTTCATTAAACTATCATTAGATGAGGGAAATATCAAAATTAAATGACTGAGAAAAAAAAAGAGAGAGAAGGTTTGATAGTCCATTTTCACAGCTGACATTCTAAGAGTTGTTTGTAATCTTACCAATTGTAGATGTTAATAAACCTATGAAAAGCTTTTCTTTCACTTTAGGCATTTGGCAGACATTCAAGAGCAGATCATTTAGTTACTTAGTGGCTCTGTGCTCAGTATTTTCAGGATTTAATCCAGGCATAAATACTAAGTGGAGAAAAATGCAAGCCAAAATTATTGAAAATGATGCACTGCTTTATTAAATGCAGTCACCAAGTTACTACCACTTGTAAAAATTTGGTTTGTGCTACCAGTGACTAAAAAGTCAAGGTGAGCAACAGTGTTGTATAACTACGTATTAGCCTTGCCCAGATATGAGCTGGCAGCTGTCATGATCATAACTGGTTAAGTACTTACTGCTGATTTTTGAGACATTTTTTTTTTTCTTTTGACCTATCCACTTGAGTATGCCTTGCTAATTTGGGTCTGGGTTGAAGTACTTAAGATTAAGAATACAGGAATGACTGACACAGCAGTATATTGGGGCTACAGAGTAGATATCCAGTTTTCTTCATTCCTCAAGGATCTCAGATTAGCACTTTTCACAGCTGTAAAATACTTAAAGTAGCATACCAATACACACATACATCAATTCTTCATATTTAAGACAAATGGAGGCTAGGGAATGGACTGTCAGTAATTAGATCTTTTCAGGCTATAAAGCTAGATTAGTCAACATCTCATGCTACCTAAATCTCATTTGCTGCTATTTAGTTGAAGAAGAGGTGTTCAAGACAAAAGAAAAAGTCAGAATATTAATCAGTGCATCTGTCTGCTGAACTCCTTAAGAGCTTTGAAATCTCTATAACTGAGGAGGAAAAAACTGGGAAAATATTACAGAAAAGTTAACGTTTTAATAGTATTCCATAACTTTTTAATACAGCTAACAATTATTAAAATATTCAGTTCAGAGAATGCCTTAGCATGACTGCAAACAGTTAGGTGTTAGAGTAAGAGTGAATTCTGTATTTGCGTAAAGTTCACATTCCTTCTGCAAATTCAAATAGGTGCATAGGTCATTCTGCACAAATGACATTGAGGAATTGAGACCTAAATGTTTAATTGATTTGATAGTTCATAATTAATAAAGCACACATATCACTGATTAGCCATGCAGCATTAGTCCTTAAAATAACCTTTGAAATATCCCTTAAAATGTGTGGTAGATGGAGTAATGACCATGTTATGCCACAAACAAGGAAAATTTTAGGAAACTAAGAGCCTGACATCTTTAAGTCAATTGAGATGAGAAATAATGAATTTCTTGCTTCCAGTCTTGTGCAGTAACTTACAGGAGACTGAACAGCTTCACCTTGAAACTAAGTGAAAGTGATGATTATATCCTTCATCACAGGCAAAGTACATGAGAAATTACAGCTAGGCTAGAGATGAGGAGTCAGCACTCAGACAAAGCCACACATCCTTTTTTCTATGTCTTAGGTGATAGCACCAGTTCACACTGGCAAGTGTATGAATTTTTACTGTAACTAATTCTGTGTTTCTCATGATAAAGTAAAATAATGCTCTGTAGAAGGTGCATCAAATAACATTTGATTTTCTCTCCAACATCATTAATTCTGTTAAGTAAAAACTTTTTAGCTTCATTGTATTTCAGAATTTCTCAGAGCATGTTTAAGAGCTCTGTGAAAATCACTAGTGAATTGTGACACTGTCTAGTGTGTAGGTAAACACTTAACTATTCTGAACAAGATACAAGCATAGTAAGTATAAATAGACTTACTTGAAAAGCAAAACAAGAATAGAATGAAAAATCTTTTTAAAATGTGTATTCTTGTGTATGCACATTTATCGTATATACATTACAGATACTTTCCATTTAGGATGTAATTTCCATATTTAAACTAAAAACCACAAACACTAAAATATTTTGGCAGTATCTTAGGATATTTTCCCACATTTTTATCCACTTTGCATGTGAATTGCAGATAATTGAACTATCTTGTTTATGAAGCCTTATTTTTTTACTAATGTCAAAAATGATTAACATATCATTTCTGTTTGCATTCACACATTTCATTTACATATGTTGCTGTTTATACTATTTTCTTACATCTGTGTCTGTTGAGATGTAATAAAGAAATCAGAGTAGTTGTGCGAATTCTCATGCAGTACCATTTTGTCATCAATTTATCTAATAACGCTATAAGGACTAGAGTCAGAAGATGTATATTCTTTCACAAGATTGGGATTTTTTTTTTTTTATGAAGAGAAATTTTTGTGTGGCAGCAGCATGTGCTGGGCAATTGTAAACAGTTTCCAAAAACTGCTGTAGAAATCTTTATTTGTGTAGTCAGCAGGACATAAACTTTTGTTTTTTCCAGTTCAAAGTTCAACAGTATGTTCATTGCTTTTACACAGAAACTTATTATCTTGAAATCTACTTAGTTTTTAGTAGTTCATTTAGGATATTTAATTAAAAAAAAAACGTGTTTTTCTGTTGTTTCTGTTAATGTGTAATAGAAACCTGAGCAATAACAAGATTACAGATATTGAAGAAGGTGCATTTGATGGAGCCTCTGGTGTCAATGAACTATTGCTCACTAGCAATCGTTTGGAAACTGTTAGAGACAAAATGTTCAAAGGACTGGAAAGTCTTAAAACACTGTAAGTATAATCATTTGGGTGTTCTTATTTCTTCTTTTCCTATTTCTTTAAAGTAATATTCTGTTTGCCTTAAAAACTTTGCTTTTGGATTAGCTATGGATTACGCAAGTATATATTAGGTCCTTTTCCTATTTCACAGAAAGGTTCTGAGAAAGAATATGAATTTTTTAATTATTGATATAATGTAGCTGAAGTTCTACAGAAATTATGTTCCCTCTTAAATGATGAAACAGTTGAGAATAGTAAACATCCAGCTGTGGAAACAGAAGTGGGAATAATCATCTGCTTGAAAGCAAAATAATTTTGCATTGGAATTATACATTTTACATAATGGAATCTGATTCAGTCCAACTCAATCGTTGGGTATTTTGCTAGAGGAAAAAATGATTCTGGGGGATATCGAAATGTGGGAAATGATTCTCTCCTAACTAATTTTAATGTCATTTCAACAGTGAACGGAGCAGCAAAAGTACTATAGCTTGAACTTATTTCATTCTTTCCATGAAGGTAGTTTAGCTCTTTCCACTCAAAAAGAAAAAAAAAAAAAATGTTTATACAATCTCCAGCTTCTTGGCATTCTTCAGCATCAATCCTTTTGATCAGCAGCCCAGAGCCAACATAAATGGTCTCTGGGGCTTCAGCTGTCTGAAGATATTGGGCTTTTTAATTTTTAATATATCAGACCTATAATATACAACATTTCATTTAAAGCTGATAAATTTGTTAGAAGCAGCTAGACCACAGTATTGAAGAAAATTATTTATTTGTTGAAGGGCAAGTAGGAAAGCAGAAAACTTCAAAGCTCCTGTGTTTTCTAACAGATATATAAGAGATTTCAAAATAGGTGTTTCATGCTTTATTTCTGTAATTTTTACTAAGTCTTAGAGTCGTGCTGAGGAAGAGTCTGGGTAGTTTGATTTCTGTCATTTGAAAGAGTTGAGAATGTAGTAGAAGTGCTTTCTATCTTTTATCCTATGAAAATTTAGTGTAGAAGGGATCTCAGGAGGCCAGCCTGGTACAGATTTCTGCTCAATGTAAATAGCAGTTCAGCACTCGCTTAGGCTTGGAAGCTCAAAGTGGAAAGTATGGACTGCTGTGTGTGTCTGATTTGGAGGATTTCAGTCAATTTAATTTATTGTTGATTACTGATTCTATTACTGAAATATAAAAAACACATGATCGGGGAAATAGCCTCTTGCATTGGCAAAACAACTTTCTGTCCTCCACTTCTCTCCACACACGCTACACTCAGGTGCCAGGCAGTGCATGGGTCACTGATGTTCCTCTAGCAGTAGCAGTTCCGTCAAGTCATGCCTCTTGGCCTCTGCTTGGGCCGCAGTTCAGCTCTGGCCCCTGCTCTCACACCACTTTGGCTCCAGGAGCTGCTCCTTTGGCTGCAGCCCCTGCCTGAGCTGCTGTTCAGCCCTGTCACTCCTCCTACTCCAGGGTGGTCTTCTCAACTTCCCATCTCCTCCCTCCTCCTGCTATGACAGGAGTTTCTCCTTTTTACCCCCCACTTTTGCCTTATCTTAAACTCACAGGTTCTCTCAACTCATCAGTTCAGAGGCACTACAGCCTCCTCTGTGTCGTTTGGTTTTTGGCTGCTACAGGCTGATTGGCATGGAGCAATCCCTGACCTCTCCTTTATGAGGCTACTTCTTCATGTTTATACCTAGTTTAGTTGAAGCATTTGCACGTACATCTTTTTAATTTTAATCTCTTTGCCAGAGTGCACAGAGGAAATGTTAGGTGGTCCATGCTATTTGAAATCAGTACTGACACAAAACATTACTGAGTGCTTTGACCGGCCATAAGCTGGAAAATGCTGAACTTTATTTCCTCAGGATGCTGAGGAGTAACCGTGTGAGCTGTGTGGGGAACGACAGTTTCACAGGCCTGAGCTCTGTCCGTCTGCTCTCACTATATGACAACCAGATCACCACCGTGGCACCCGGCTCCTTCGATACCCTGCATTCACTCTCTACATTGTGAGTCACATTTGTGTCCCTTTTTAAATGCAGTGCGTATAAGGGAAGAGAAATTTGGGTAAGAAGTTGCCAGTCAGTTTACTGTGGGAAGCATCATTCAGGAACTTACTTAAACCCCATTTTTACATAAAAAGTGACACTTTGCACTGAGTGACTAATTTGTGCATATTAAGGGTGGCATGTTTGTAAATAATGGAATTGTCGATATGTTTTTGCTGAAGGTAAGAGATGCGAAAGTACTGAGACTTCTAGAAGTAATTCCATTTTTATAACTGGCATGTAATCAACTTAGCTGTCACTTTAGATAGGGAACTTATTCTCTGGAGCAAATAAAAGATGGAAATCTTGAGATGACAAATTAATGGAATAGCTGTTGTCAGGTTAAAGCTAATAATGTAAAGTAATCAGCCTTCATCTTTATATGAAATTATTGTATAATCAGTACAGTGTGGCTTGACAACTAGTTAAGTCTTTGACAGTTTTAAATTATTTCTAAACGAGCTCTATTAGGATTCACTATGTAGAGCCTAAATTACAGCTTTTAACTATGGTTTGTACATACTGGTGTTTGAAGAACTGTATTTAAGCTTAGGTTTTTGAAAATAGAATACTTAGAATGAAAAAAAGTTCTGTCACGAGAGGTGAACTTTCATGTGGTTCTCAGAAACCTCTTGGCCAATCCTTTCAACTGCAACTGCCATCTTGCATGGCTTGGAGATTGGCTAAGGAAGAAACGCATTGTGACGGGAAACCCTCGCTGTCAGAAACCTTATTTCCTCAAAGAGATTCCTATCCAGGATGTGGCAATTCAGGATTTTACATGTGATGATGGTAAGAAAGTTTATATTTTAACCTTTACAACTTCAGCTTTCGTATGAGTAGTTTCATGATTTCCATGAGACACAAAGTAACGTTCTTTAACTTGAGAAATAGTATTCTTTAAATCATTTCATGAGT